>NW_026929671.1:0-393143 GCF_032062105.1 Saccostrea cuccullata | reverse complement strand
GCCCGGGACAACTGAATATTGAGGTTGGGCTACCAAACATGCCTTTAAACTTGCCCTGCAGGGCTACTAAGAATTTTACTAAATACTCACCAAAAGAACCAAAATGAATTTTAACTACTATATATATATTATATCCCAGACTTCATAAGAATCCTTACAATCAAAGATACATAGCGGGTTCCAATAAATGTTCAACCAAGTCGATATCTTTCTTTACTCCTCACTCCGCATTATACCTTCATCATCTGCATACGGAGTGTATATATATCAGTCAATTCGATATGCAAGGACATGCTCTACGTATAAACGATTTCTAAAACGGGATAAATTATTGACAAACAAGTTGATGAAATAAGAACATCAGCAGTCTCGTTTAAAGTCATCATTACGTAAGATCTATGGTCGATATAATGACCTTGTATGCAAACAAACTTTATTATTGAGTCAAATGCTGACTGAGGTCTTTCATACTAGTTGTTAGTCAATTATTTATAAACTTAATTGACGACGAATTGTCTCCCAATCATGACAAGGAGCACACAGTGGTTGTGACCGGTCGACTGGGAATGCTCACTCCTCCGTTATTGTTTTATGGACTTTTGATCTTGAATACTGTTCGTAACTACAAATATTTCATTAACACAGGCGACAGAATTTAGTATGTTAATCCTCAGCACAAGAAAAATGTTTATGCATTAGGCACTGACTCTGGATGGCAGAAGGCATGGTTCCTGTAATTTCAGAAAATTATACCAGATTTATTGGCCCGTTAGGATTACCAAAAACAAACGTAATATCACGTGACCATGTGGTTCTGTTTTGATACTTGATACCATTTTTACAGTTTAGAAGTAGAACGTACTTTTCCCGACATTTTACCCACAAAAGGTTGATGTTTGTGTATTGGAATTTTGGCTAACTCCTTAATGGCACCTGATCCTACCTCTGATGTTTTAGAGGTCCGTGTTTGCTCTGCACTACAAAAAAATACCCCACTACCCTTATAATCAATAGTGGGTTTTTTTGTGTGGAGCGATTGTTTTGGGGTTTTGACGATTTTTTCATATTGTACACATGATGAAATAAGTGTAATAAATATTATTTTTGAAAAAAATGTCCAATAAACCCCGGGGTTGAATATCGGAGGGGGGGGGGGGTACTGTCCACAAGTACCTGTGGTGCACACATATGCTTATTACAAGTGCTTGTAGACCAGACAACCTCCCCACCCCCATCCAATATACATACCGGCTACTTCGATATTAAAATTTGTTTTCCTTCATAAATTAACCGTCAAGTACATATTTGCAAAGTATTTCATATGAAGAATCAAAAAAGTACACATAGAATTCACTTTTTATTTTTAAAAAATCATACCCCTAGTATCTTAAATCACCTTTAACTTTTATACTGCAGGTATCAATTTTGTATGTTGTAAATTGTAAATGTTATTAATGAAAGAAATCCAAAAAATATCTATGGACCCGGATTTATATATATTCCCGGGGTGGGGGGGAGAGGGCATAGGTCCTACTTTGGCATGCCAATGGAACTTGCTTTCATACTTCTTAAATTATGTAAAAAACACAATTCCTTAAACTTCCATTTTGCTCCCCCCCCCCCCCCCCCCCCCTGAAAGTTGGGGATATTAATTTCGGTTTGTCTTATAATTCTGTCCGTCTGTTACTCTTTTTATTAAGCAATATCTCGAGAAGCCTTTGAGCTTTTACAATGAAATTTAAAAAAAGGCTTTGGGTCTGGGATGTTAAGGAGGGGGGGGGGTCCCTGTCCACTAGCACCCATGAAAATTATATGAAGATTTTTAAGAAATATGTTTGTAAGAAGAAGCTTTATCAATCGACAAATTACGAGCGGGCATCCCCCTGGAACCTGTGTATTAAAACCATATTTATTTTATATTTCTCAGCATATAGTATTTTGAACAAGGATTTCTTTACAGTTTTGGGGTTTTTGCAATTTAATTATAGACCATAACTCCTTATTGTCCCGACCACCCTTCGTAAAGTACCCAACCCCCTTTTGACCCCTACTAGATCCGCAAATCTATTATCTTTTATTTCATACCACAGAATGACATTTTTATAAAAATTTTCTTTCATTTCCCTTCTTGAACCCCTTTGATCGTTTAAATGTCCATTGAAATGTATTGTAGCGTCACGGTAGCGACCACGACAAAACGTGGGTTTTAGGTATCTTGTGGGGATTTTATCTATCGAAATCCCGATAAAATTGAAGAATTTAATAATGCAACTGTGAATACAATAGAATACAATGACTGATCCCCGTTTTTGGTTACGTTCGTTCGTAAGATGTCGGTGTTTCTCTAATAGTCCACTTGTAAGGTACACAGTTATAGTTATTAGGTCTTTCCACCTTTCTGTGGAAAGACCTATTGAAATTGTTCTGTTTATTAGGTCTTTCCACCTTTCTGTGGAAAGACCTCTTGAAATGCTTCTGTTTTTTATTTCATTTCTTACCTTATGTTTTGACACCGTAAGACTTATCGAAAAAATTTATAGTTCATGATACTGGATATTCAAAGTTATTCCGAAAAATGACCCCCCATGTTTTAACTTAGACCCCTTATGCAGTTATTGCCCCTTTCACCGAAAAGCTTGTTATCGCTACTCCTCCGAAACCGTAAACCGTAGAGATATAAAACCTTCACCATTGTCTTCAACTAATTTAGGAGACTTTTCAATCTATTCATTGCGAAAGTTTTCTTTGACCCCTTCAATGAGTAACTGCCCCTGAAAGTTTATAAATTTTACTAAAAATTAAAAATTTTCAAAACGAAAAGTCTTAGAGACATCAAACCAACTGCATAACATTCAATGACCTTTTGCCTTTAAATTCATTTCAAGGTCAAAGGTCAAGGTCATTCCAATTATGAGAAATAAATTTCTCTTAATAGCTCTTATGTCCTTAAACATATGCGATCTATCTTATGTCTTTAATATGTACTTTTGAAACTCTTTAGAAGATATAAATCTTGGCCCCTAAGATTGACCCTTTTAAAAGTTGTTGCCCCTTGTGCTAAAAACCCTTGTTATCGCTACTCCTCTGAAACCGTAAACCGTAAAGGTATGAAACCTTCACCAATGGCTTTGCCTAATTATGGAGACTCTTCAATCTATTCATTGTGAAAGCATTCGGTGACCCCTTCAATGAGTTATTGCCCCTGAAACTTTTTGAATATTACAAATAATTAAAAATTTTCAAAACGACAAGTCGTAGAGACATGGGACCAACTGCATAAGATTCATTGATCTTTGATCATGAAATTATTGCAAAGGTCAAAGGTCAAGGTCATTCCAAAATTGAGAAATTAAGCTCTTTTTATATCTTTTTTGTCTCTTAACATATACAAACTATCTTAGCATCATTAATATGTATTCTTAAAACTATTTAAAAGGTTAAATTGGTATTCCGTAAGATTGACCCCATTAAAAGTTATCGCCCTTCGTGCGAAAAACCTTGTTATCACTACTACTTCAAAACCATAAACCATAGGAATATGAAACCTTCACTAAAGTCTTCGACTAATTAAGAGGAGTCTGGAATCTATTCATTGCGAAAGTATTCATAGACCCCTTCAATGAGTTATTGCCCCTGAAACTTTTTTAATTTTAGAAATAATTAAAAATTTTCAGAACGAGAAGTGATAGAGACATGGGATCAACTGCATAAGATTCATTGACCTTTTATCGTGAAATTAATGCAAAGGTCAAAGGTCAAGGTCATTCCAAATTTGAGAAATTAAGCTCTTTTCATATCTCTTTTGTCTTTAAACATATACTTAATGTCTTTGCATCAATAATATGTACTCTTAAAACTATTTTAAATATTTCATTTTTGTTCCCTTAAGATTAACCCTTTAAAAAGTTATTGCCCCTTGGGCGAAAAACATTGTAATCGCTACTCCTCCGAAACCGTAGACTGTAGAGACACCAAACCTTCACTAATGTCTTAAGAGTCTTTAGGCCTTACTTCACTGTATAAGTACAAAAGGTTCTGATGACCCCTTATATGAGTTATTGCCCTTTAAGTTTTTTGTACTTACTATTAAACCTTATAACTTGAAAACTATAAATCATAGAAGCATGGGGACAACTGCATTGTGACCTTTGACCTTGAATATTTTTCAAGGTCAAAGGTCAAGGTCATTCATTTTTTTTTTAATTTTCATTTTTTCTATGTATTAAGGGAGTTTTGGTTTCTTTTTCTTGGAATTTAATTCTTAGTAGTCTGATATAAAACAAATTTAAAATTCAAAGAAGGTGGAAAGACCTCTTATTGTTCTGTGAACAATAAGTCTCCTAGTTATTATTATTTTTCCGCCAAACGTGTTTTTGAGTTTCAAGATTTATCGAAAAGATTTATAGACCATAAGAATGTACTTCGTAAATGATTTTCGCAGTTGACCCTGCGTATATGAACTTTGACTCTTAAAGGAGTTATTGCCCCTTTTGCAAGAAATGCTTGTTATCGCTACTCCTCCGAAACCGTAAACCGCAGAGATTCCAAACCTTTATTAATGTCTGCGACTACTTGAAAGGATCTTCGGATCTATTCATTGTGAAAGGATTCGTAGACCCCTACTGTGAGTTTTTGCCCCTGAAAGTTTTTGAATTTTACAAATAATGAAAAATTTTTAAAACGAGAAGTTGTAGAGACATGGGACCAACTGCACAGGATTCATTGACCTTTGTCCTTAAAATTTAGGCAAAGGTCAAAGGTCAAGGTCATTCCAAAAATGAGAAATTAAGGTCTTTTTATATCTCTTTTGTTTTTCAACGTATACTTAAAGTCTTTGCAACATTAATATGCCCTCTTAAAACTATTTGAAAGATTTCATTCTTGTCCCCTAACATTAACTCTTATAAAAGTTATTGCCCCTTACGCAAGAAATGCTTGTTATCGCTACTCCTCCGAAACCATAAACCGCAGAGGTTTGAAACCTTTACCAATGTCTGCGACTACTTGAGAGGACCTTCGGATCTATTCATTGCAAAAGGATTCGTAGACCCCTTCTATGAATTATTGCCCCTGAATGTTTGCAATGTTTATCATTATCAAGATCTTTTCTTAAACGACAAGGCGTAGAGACACGGGGCCAACTGCAAAAGATTCTTTGACCTTTGACCTTGAAATTTAGGTCAAGATCAAAGGTCAAGGTCATTCAAAATATGTAAAATTAAGCATTTTGTTCTTCACCAAATTTTAAATATCTTTGCACCTTCAATATGTACTCTTAAAACCATTCAACAATGTCTACGACTAATTTAGAACACTTCTCATTCCATTGGTGCAAAAGAATTCGTAAACCATTTTAAGTAGTTATTGCCACTGCCAGTTCCTGATGTTTACGAAGAACTAAAAACTTCTTAACGACAAGTCATAAAGACATGGGCCCAACTGTATGAGATCTTTTGACCTTTGACCTTGAAGAATAGGTCAAGGTCATTGAAAAACTAGAAAAATTGTCAATTTAAGCTTAAAATCCAGATGACCTTGACCTTTGACCTTGATATTTGACCTTGACCTTTGACCTTGACCCCTTACTCAAAAAGTTATAAAGAAATATTCATTACCTTTATCTGGATTCAGCTTCAAGTGTTAATCTCAAGTTTATCTCTCTCTTTACTTTTTTTTTTTTTGATGACCTTGACCTTTGACCTTGATGAATGACCTTAACCTTTGACCCCCTAGTGACCCAAAGGTCACAATCAAGCTTAAGGTCGTTGAGGTATTTTCAACTCTTACTCTAACAAATGCTTATATCCCCCCCCCTTTTTTTTCTAAAAAAAAAATCAACAGCAGCATAGAGAAAATGTCTACAAGTCAAAAGACACGATATATCGACATAAGATTCGGAGTAAAAGCAAGAAGAGACCTTAAAGAAAGTGTCCTGAGAGTTTTAAGGTGAGTCTCTAAAATATAATGAAATTCTGGTGAAAATCGGCAAAATCTGCATTTTTTTCTGTCTGAAATTTAGTTATAGCTGAGCATAAAAATTAATTGAAGCCCGTATTGGTTATTTCTGCAATTGTTGTTAATATCATTCGATTCTCCTGCTCTATTACGACATTTTAATGCCAATTATTCTTGCTTTCTTTAGTGTATGGAATTTATTTCAATTTTATTTGGATTTAATATTAATGGAATGAATCTTGATTTCATCTGAAATTTGATTTTTTTTTTCTAGAATAACACAATCCCAAGAAATAGCGACTTTCAGCATAGTAAAGAGAAATACACATTTCTTCCCTATGTTTCCCATCTAGAATTACATGTTTGGAATTTTATTTATGCTACTTACATTGAATTTCATGCCGATTTCGGTCAGGAATGTTAAAATCCGAACCCGATTCTCTGTTTTCCTTTTCCATAATTACAAACTGCCTTGCATCTCTCGCTCATGTTTCTCACATGATCTTAAATAATTTATCGCCGTCCATTTCAAACATAAAACAACTCAAATCGGATATTTTCAAACACCTCTTTAATACATGTGTAATGCACATATGATGCAGGTACGCATGGGACATTTCACAACGTTTTCACTTACGCTTCCGTCTTGATGCGCAGATCAAATGCATGTTATTCATATTAATAGGTATATCATAATTTTAATCAGACCCTACCCCTTACATCTTAACTTGAAAACAATCTCATTCAAGCTCATATATACACCTAGGAGCGTGTTACAATGTTTTTTATGTGCTCTCTTTGCGTGATCAATGAATTCGTGCTTATCCCCGAGTCGACTCGTATAAACCAGGAAGTCTGTTCAGAATATATTTATACCAACTGCGAGCCCGATCTAAACTCCTAGTAGAGAAATGAGAATTTTGCTGTTTTATTTATTTTCTTGCTTTTTTCCTACTTTTTTCAGCCCAAATGATATTGAAACACTTAAAAAGGTGGAAAGATGTCTCATTGTTCTCTGAACAATTAGTTTACTAGTTATACTTATTATAGTAATATGCACGATAAAAACCATAATCTAAAAGACAACAATTAAATTTTAGGGGAGCTGTTAATATTGTAATAAGCTAAGTAATTATACCAGTAAGACTATAAGAATTAAGTAACAAACATACACTACTAAACATTGCTATATAAGCAGATACTCCCTAGGTCAGCAATTATATTATTGCGCAAAACAGTAAGCTAGATAATTGCGAACACGCAACATTGTATCAATACTGTAAATTTGAAATTGCGAACATACAACGTACAAGTTTGGCTTTCCAGAAAGCCTGAAATGTCATCTCTTTGGCTTCGTTAATGTCTCAGAATAAACAGTGGAATGTAACTTTTTCTCAGCTATTACATATTTTTCTATATTATTCCTCCATGGAAGGGGAGTCGCATTTTATCTGAACAATATCAGATAAAGAAAAAAAAGAGTAAAAATTATATGTTGTGGATATGAAGAAAATATTTTAACAAATTTATTTTCGGAAGCTGTATATTTATTGCGCACAAAAAGTGCTCTGTTTGTCCATTTATTTCTCCATTCTCCTTCTGAACAGGAAAGTGAGATGATCGAAAAAAAAATTGTTTGCAAGATAAAACAACATTTTTTTTTGGCTTGCAATATATTCCGGTCTTACGCGCTTCGATCAAATTGAGAGCACTTGATAGAACGGTAAGAAATTTCTTTAAATTCACCTTTTTTGCAGTTGAGGTAAGAATTTGAAAGAATTTATCCAGAACCGGATTGCAAGTTCTTTAATTATAAACATGAAATTAAACTCCTTAAAAAGAATAGATAAGACATGCAAAAAATATCAATGCTTCTCTGTGCTTTTTAATCTTCTAATGTCAGTAGTTTCTTATGGAAGTAATGTATCCGCTTATATAATATATACAGTGATCACAACATGTGCTTTTAATTTCTGAAGATTCCGGATTATTCTTAACATATTCGATCGCTTAATCAGATTTAAATGTATTATTTTTTAAGAAATTACAGCAAGTTTATAGAATGACTAATGAACCAAAAAATGGAAGTTTTCGCCATCATTCAATATCAGTAAATGCGATTACTTATATAAATGTTTTAAATTTGATTTTGTTTTTCTGTGAATTCTTGGATCCACGCGTCGGTCGCAGAGGATCTTTACACACGCGCTGACCTAGTTAGAACATTCCATCGAGGTCTCAACATCATTTACGTTTATAGCCAAGAAGACTTTACATGAGAACAAACAATGCATGCAACATGTATATTTGAAGAACCCCCACCACCCAGGCGATTTTGTGTGTCTGACTAGTACTCTCTATATCAGATTGTTTTTTTTTTCTCAATAGCAATGCAGATCGCTCATTGTTTACATCTCGATCTATATTTAGAAAAAAGCATCATCATCAAACTGACCAGTCGGTAATCCTCGGGTGGTCTCGCACTTTTTGTATGGAGCGTAGTGGAGTCAGCTGAGGATTGCCGATGGATAAATGGCAGCTTACACTGTGACTTCACATCCGGAAATCAAACTTAATGTGTCATCTCTCGTGAGAGATGACAACAATGCGTAAGCGTATAATATAATTATTGATAGCAGATTATGGATAGTATCTGTAAAGGGGTAATAGTTGCTGACCTTATAATTAAGTGGTATGGTTATTAACTAATGATGACAGTTGTAAAAACATTGGTTGAGGTATAATTATTACATATAAGTATTACGAAAAGGACGATATGACAATATCGCATCTATTGCACATCCTCTCTGTATTGAATTCAATTCTTTATTGCAAAAGACATACGCCTTATAGCATTTATACAATATATAAACAAAAGAAATAAAGGAAATAATGGCTGGTCAATCTTGTAAATCCTTATGGAACATGCACATATATACTCGTATTAACAGTCTTTACAGCAAACCAAATATTATAGTTGAAACTTACCAGTAAAGTAAAATAATAGGACTAGGTTTTGGCCAGAGATTTTGCATTGCGATATATTGCGATATTTTTAACTGTATTGCGATATGTATTGCAATATTTTCAATGAAATAAAAATGGCATTTTCTTACTATATTAACTTTAATTTACATGCAGAATTTACATAACTATGATAAGTAACAAACACGAAGAAAAAAAATCTTGTTGATTTCATTTAAGTTATGCTCTTAAATGTTCCCACAAAACAACTTCTGTCTTACTGTTTGTCTTAATAACAAACTTTCACAAGTCCTTTTTTATATTTAATCATTTTAATGACAAAATTCCTAAATCTAAGTATATTGCCAATATATCGATATTACAAAATCGTAATGCGATACGATATTGTCTGTCTTTGTATTGCAATATATTGAAATATCTATATTATTGCCCAGCCCTATAAATTAAGCTAAAACCAAAATTATATTAGAACAGATTAAAAATGGGATGATATGACCTAGGTTGGAGAGACAAATGACCTACCGTGAAATGGTAGGAGAGAGAAATAACCTGGGAGAGAAAGAAGTTTTAGAGAGAAATGACCTGACACCCACATGATATTATGATAAATTCGCACTATTCATTTAGCTCCTCCGTAAACAGACTGTCAAGGGGTCCCATATGCACACGTGTTTGGATAAATGAAATTGTCATATAGTCCTGTAACATTTCATCTGAATGCACAAACCCTATTGTTTAATGATCCGACCCATAGTAATTGAGTTTTTTCATCATAACTCAGGCTCACTGGTTCCTCTATCCCAAATTGCTGTGTCTCTATCTGCAAAATGAAGTGACCATTCTTAATATGTATAGTGTTGGTCCTCGAATCACACACACTGTGACCACTACAGCACCACGGCCATTATCATTTATATCTATATCAGTAAGGTCAGACACAATAACATCTCCATTGCAGTTCTCTGTGTAGCTAGGCAGATTATACAGATCCTGACCCGTTCCGTTGTGTTGTATTGTCATTATATATTGTCCTGTATCGTTATACCGTGCCTTGCCTGTCCATGTTGTAGTATTCAACATCCCGACCAGAATACCTTCATTGCAGCGGGAACTGTAAACACAGAGTGGTATCCATGGCTCATTTCTATTTATCAGGGTACACTTCATTCTGGTATCATGATATATTTGGTTAATGTTAAAATCCCTGTCTATATAAATAAGAGAACGCGTAGTTTTCACTGAATGTATTCCATAACTAACCAAAGCTATATCTGTAAGAGAATAAAAAGTATCATTTGCGTTGGTCATGATACATATAAGAATATCACCGTCACTGATCCAGAACCCACCTGATGGTACACAGGAAATGTGCCATACACCTCTAAAGTCTTTTACCATGTCCACTGTTATAGATCTGTGTAACTTGGGTTTGCAGTTTAAGAAAACATTCATTTCTTACTTGTTTTTTCCCTGTCTCTAGAAATTTGATTTCACTCAAAGTCTTAATCACTTCTTCCAGGTTGATTTTCTCAGTGAAGAAGGACGGAGAGGAATGTGTCAAGTTATTTATCTTGGGGATACGGACATTCTTTTGGTACAAAAGGAATTGTACTGGTCTACTTGCTGATTGTTCACATGTTTGTTCATAGTTCTCAAAAATGATACGTTTTCTACTAATTTTTCTCTTCTGTTTTTGTAATTTATTAATTGTTAATCCGATTTCAATATCAAATATTGCAGCGTCGATGCAATCCTTTAGTTTCTGAGCTTTTCTTGGCATCTCTGATCGAAGTTTGAAGATTTCTGTGTTAAGGATTTTCATATCAATTCTGATATCTTTCAGAAGAATACAACTGTAAAATAAAGCCTCACTTCTGATGTTGTTAAGGATTTTTCTGTGTTGATGACCTTTTTCTTGACATGTTTTTCTTATGTCCTTTACATGAATTTGGTGATATTTGTGTTCTTTACAATGGGAACAAACAGGAAGTTTACATGAGTGACAAAACATTGTACAGATTTTTTTTGGATGTCTCGCACATGTATCTTGTTTTGATATGTATTTATTTTTCTCACTGTAAATCACAACATCGTGGTATACGGTATCTAGATCAATAGCATGTTCCTCTTTACACTGTAGACACAGATCATGTTTACACGTGTAACAGTAGAATTTTGTGTCCCCCTGACATTCAGAACACTGTCGTACTTTACATACTAAACGCACACCCCATTTACTTCTATCCCCTTGATATTGAAAACTCTGGGTACTTAATCCTGAAACCATCTCGATGAGGTTGCTAAAAATTAAGCTTTGATGGTGCACGTGGTGGATTATAGTTGAAGGTGGAGAGAGCTGAAAGTAATCAAATACAAAAAATTTAGGATTTTGTTTAGTTTATATGTTTACTGAATATGATACTTAGATTTTTAAACTTGTATTTAACATTTTATCAAGTAATTATAGATAAAACTAAATGAAACTAAATGAGTCATCCTTCTGGACATTGCGGATAGGTCTTCAGTCCAAATATTAAATATTACCAAGATGTTAAATAATAAGCAACAGTAAGATTGATGACATTGATTGTTTTTTCGAGATATAAAAGTTGAGCATTCTGGTCGCTTGTGACTGTATGAATTCTTGTCACAATTAACGTTGTCGATGAGTGTCCATACAATCATATACAATTAGCAAATTGCAAAATTCGAATTTTGTGCACCGAATGATATACTGATTATAATTTAACCTTTTAAAAAGTGTTTAATCTATTTTCATTTATTGAACAAATTTTAAATAAAATTATTTATTTTGCGAGAATCACAAATAGCCAAATTCTAATGAAAATATGTGCAGAGTATTTCCCGTAGAAAGCCCTGAAAGGGACATTTTGTAAATTCTACAAACTGAATATTATTAAAGTGTTGCAGAATCACTAAAAAGCTGTGAAAATTCATATCATAAAGATTTATGCGCCGGGGCATTCAGATAAGCAAAAAGGAAAG
Organism: Saccostrea cuccullata; assembly: GCF_032062105.1. NCBI lineage: Eukaryota > Metazoa > Mollusca > Bivalvia > Ostreida > Ostreidae > Saccostrea > Saccostrea cuccullata. Next base: position 381,197 of record NW_026929671.1, on the reverse strand, counting down.
CTTGTACTAAGTTGTAGGTCATATACACCATGTACACCTGGGAGACTGCAAAGCCTATGTTGGGCCACGGTAAAATGTGAAAAAATAAACAATCAAATAAAGCAAATTTCTTCATATTAAATCCTTAATTGATATCTAAACTATGGAAAGCCGTAGGGTACCCCCACATTATTATTATTTTTTCCTATATAATTATACCAAAAATAATTATCTCATCCAAAACTGAAAATCTTGCTTTTTACAACATTATTATTATTTTCCTGCAATAATTATAATGTTGTCTGTTAAAATGTACACATTATTTTATTTTCTCCTCCAATTATAATTATTTACACTTTACAATAATAATCTTGCCAGTCAATGTGGACACGATATAATTGTAAAAAAAAAAAAAAGAAAAAAGAAAAAAATTTAAAAAGAATAAAAATAAAAAAATAAATAAAAAAAATAATTTTTTTTATTATTATTATTTTGTACACATTTTTTTTTTTATTTTACTTCAAGATCATAATTATTCTTATTTCATCATTTTATAACAATGCATCCCTGTAATAATAATGTAGTGATTGAAAATAAGAATAAAAAAACAAACAAACTTAAAACAATTATTTCCGAAGTCTTCGTTATATAATCTTTGCAACAATAATGATGATGTAAGGCTTTGTTTTTATTTTCAACAGGAAAGATAACTTCTTTTTTAGTGACAGTAACGAAAACTCTGTCCCCTTCACAATAATTATAAGATTGTGACTGTCTACATTATTTGAAGCGTGAAGATTTTATTATTTCTAGCGTGACGGATACAAGCGTTAAAGTGAAGGAGATTTTCCTACATTATTTGAAGCGTGAAGATTTTATTATTTCAAGTGTGACGGAAATCAAGCGTCGATGCGAGAGAGATCTTCACCTGAAAAGGCCATGTGCCATTTGGGCTGTTGCGAATATGAATGTAAACAAAATGAAAGACAGAAAGTCCAGCTATAGGCTTTTTAAAAGCGGTGAGTACGGACTAATCATAAATGTATATTTAAGTGATTTACATCATTTAAATAACGTCTCTTAATTTTTAATCAGCTGTCAGTTTATTGTAAATATGAGCTAGAGTTAAAACAGGCAGTTCGAATTGCCTCAGACAGCTATCAGAAACCGACCATATAGTGTGCACATAGACGCATGCATTATAAAACCAACCTGTCTGATTAAAAGGATTAAGAAGACAATCATTTTATTTGGTTGTACTGACGGATTAAGGAAATAAACATTTGAACCTTGACTTATAAATTCTCTGTCATCCACTGGTATGTCGATCGATATCAAAAATAAAGAGAAAATAATCTGTCAGACCTTCACTGTGGTCATGCCGTCACCTCTCCCCTTGTATATATAGTATAGTTAAGTCTGATTTTGGTGGGAAAAATAAAAAACCATTCTTTGATTAAGTGGAAATATATATATTCTGTCCTGTGAAGGCAAGACTTTAATCTGGAAAGTTCCCAGACCCCTCCACTACCTTTTTATGAAAAGGTTACATGTGACTTTAACATGGTGAAAAATGCCTTTCCTAGCCAAACATTTCTCATCTACTCCTCAGACCTCTGTACATGCCATAATCTTGCACATACATCTATGCATTTATATTTTTAGATTTTGTATCTATCTGCCACTGATTGAAAGAAAATTCAAGATAGAAAATGAATCAGCTGAACAATTAATTCTGTCTGAAAATTGTGCAAGAGATACCCTGATGTTTCATTTCAAAATGAAGAATTTGATGGTAAGGTTACTAAGGCCTTAATAAAAATCATTGAAATGCTTTCTTTGAATGTTAGAATGGTAATTAACATTGCAGTTGTTGCAGAAAAAAAATGCATAACCCATGTAAGCGGGATATGCATTTTTTTCTGCAACATCTGCAACATAAAGTCCCATTCTAACAAAACAAAGAAAGGCGATTTATTGTTTATATTGATTGATCCTTTAAATCTGGAAGGTGTTGTACAGTGTAGCTGCTATGCTGCCACTACATTGTATGGAAAGCAATGCTTTTGATTGTAGAGCTAACCTAGATGTTACATAGGGTGACTTAAATTAGCACTAAAATTTAATGCTTAGTTCCAAATACAAGATGGCCTTATAGTTGCAACTTCACAGCACACTAGATTTTAATTAAAAATAGGGGAATACTTTCTACATCTTACTGTTTTAAAAGTTAATTTACATGTATATATATATATATATATATATATATATATATATATATATATATATATATATATATATATATATATATATATATATATATATATAAGATATTTGGGCGAGGGTAAGAAAACGTGATAGAGGCTTGCCGAGCCCTCTTACGTTTTCGACCTGAGCCCAAATATCGCTTATATTTCAAGACATTTATCATTTATTTTTTTATTATCCTGCAACATATTTTTAGCATTTGAACGTCCAAAACAAGCTATTTTCGACAGAAATAGGCACATCTCTGCAGTTGAAATTATTATACCTCTACTGTAATAACTCTATATGAAATTAATACCATAAAACTGCCTATTTCCCCGAGAAGAGACTCTTCCCTCATCTGAGGACTACTCCCCGAGATATCAGAGCTACTCCCTGGAACTACTCCCCAGAGCACCAGATAATTTTTTACCCCAAAGTGTAATTACTGCCTGATTTTCAAATCAATGCAGATTTTGATTTTCAGCAAAATGATTGAATAGTATTTTGTTTATATATAAATTTTTTGACCTTTATTTTGATTTTGAGCCTGTAATCAAAATATATGTGTTTTTGAATACTGGTTTACTCTTGATACGATATATCATCTTAAATGGAGGAAAAGTTTTCTGCGTCTCTGATTCTATGGTACCTTGACATACTGTATAATCTTCCTTGTCAAAAGAGAATGCATAAAAATTTAAGCAAAAAGTCTTGTTATTTTCAAAATACATTTAGATAAATGCAGGAATTGTCAGGCCTTTGTAGTTTTATCCCTCTTAAACTCTTCTGAGAGAAAAGAATCTTCGTTAATAAGGCAATTGTTGAGAGAAATGAAAAATTGGCTATGAACCCAAAATAAAAAAGTTATGCCTAGTGCATAGTCTTTCTATTTACAGAAATTGATTTTAATCTAAATCTCTGATATTTTCTCCCAAAATGGATTATCATCTTTGTCATTACTAGAATATTCCTGGTCACTAATAGGCTTTTAAATCTGTACTTCTTTTTGAGAAAAATGAAACACTGGGTTAACCTCAATTCATATCATTAAGTAAGTCGTACTTGTATTCTTCAACCTATTGTACGCATTACTTTCGTGGTGTAATGCTTATCTACGATTGCTAATGCGTAATTGTATGCTGTATTTTAATTTTCAATGGGTATTTTGTAAAATTCAGTGCGTATTTCTGCAAATACGCACATTATCTGGAGCTCTGCTCCCTCATGAATATTTATTAGTAATTTTAACCAATCAAAGTGTTCAGTGGGTGGAGCGTTCCAGGAATCTCGAGTCCGTGACGTAATGTTATTAGCAATGTAACTATGACGTCAAAACATTTCAACATGCAATGTCAAAATCATAGTTACTTGCAAATGAAGACAACGATGATATATATTCTTGGAAATGTCAGTGAAAATATTTAAAAAAAAAAATAATTACATTGTTCTAGGACACGATGCATTATACAGCGTGAATTTGTGATAATGCCTCTATAGTGTTTTTTTAAATGTGGGAATATCTGGTTTTTCAAAAAAATTGCCTATGATTAATTCGGTATAATAAAACACCCTCCTACCCATTCCATAACTGTAAACTATGATGCCATGGTGTAAACATTTCAATATACAAGAGATCCATGTACCACAATGCTCACCTTAACATGAGCTCCCATAACATGCCCTTTTTTCTTTCATCACAATTTGCATTTATCTCAGTTTCAAAGAAAGTTTTCAAAATATTTTTTTAAAAAAACTTCATTTGCTGATACATAATAATGAGAGGACCTCTCAAGTTTTTGGACATTGACCTTTCTTTTGACTTTGACCTCAATTTCTTGAATTTGTGTTTAGCCCAGTTTCAAGAGCTAATTATAATACTTTTGTCAAACCTTATATGCTGATGCATATTGATGGGACCTACTCCAGTATTTAATTTCATCAACATTTTTTTTACTTGATTTTTCCTATAATTTAATTTGTTAAATTCAGTTTTAAAAGAATGAGATGACTAATAGGAAGATTTTCAAATGACTCAACAAAACTTTTTTCTTTTCTGAATTATCTCCCCTTAGCCTAAATCCTACCCCTTCAATCTTGCCTTTTGATTTGGTTTGAATTCTGGGGGGAGGGATTAAAACGTAAAAACTTTGCAGATAAAAAACGTTATTTTATATGACAGATGGATACCAGACACTCTTTGATCAGAAAAATTCACCTAAGCCTTTGGCTCAAGTGAGCTAAAATGCACAATAAATAATAACAAAGTAGATGTCTGACTTTAACATATTAATACAGAGTAGATTTAAATATAGAGCACATTAGACTTACATCCTATGTACATCCGATGTAAATGTTAATATATTCTGCAGTTTAATATTTTAAAAAATTAAAATCTGCAATTGCCCTCAAGTTTTTTTTAAACCCTCCCTGGGTAAATCTGCCTTTATCTGTAATAAATATCTGTAATAAATAAATCATTTTCTTTAAATTATGTAGAACAGAATGTCCATTTTACCTTGTCATCCATATTTCTTTGAGTGAATAATCCTTTTCTTTCTTTTCCACACTGTTTTCTTTCTTTAAAACATTTATACTTCTAAAAACCAAAACTCTTTGTAGCTCCTAAAAAAATAAATGTGGACATAATTCTTTCAATAATTATAGAATAATTTTGGTTTCTCATGATGACTGATGATTGATGAATTGTTTAAAAATGCATTGAAGAGTGTTTCACATAAAACAAAGACAAGGAATCAGTATCAGATTTTGAATTTTGCTTCTGGGAACTTCTCAGCATGATATATCATAACATATGGTATACACAGAACATGAACACAGAGAGCCATCGGCAGAAACTCATGGATGATCTCGTCTTTACTTATCATGATAAGTAAATACGAGATCACCTATGGGTTTCCGGCAATGACAGAGAGCATGTCTAAACTAGTTCAGTGAAAGTGTGATATACATACATGCAAGGCAAACATTCAAACAAAACTGTAAACGAAAAATAACCAAGCTTGTCTGTTAGCTCTAAAATCAAAGGCTGATGGCCTTGTAGACGAGGGCCAATGGCCTTTGTTGACCGATGGTTTGAGTAAGGCCTGTGGCTTTAAAAACTAAAGAGTAGGCCGATGGCCTGAGATATACAGTGGCCGATGGCCAAGGTGACCGATTGTCACAAGGACACATTTTTAGGGCAGATTAATACACGTCAAAGACTTACTTATAAGATTGACCATGTGTTATTTCCTATTATGTGTTGGCTGATGGCCTGAGATCATGTAAAGATGCTGATGACCAAGATGACCGATGGACATCAATAAATTTGGAAAGTTTAACACATCAAGACATTATAGGATTAACAATGTGTTAATACTCCCTCTCATGAGTAGTTTCCCTTAATCAGATATTGTAGGTGATGGGGAAGAATCAATGTAACATGAGATTCAAGCTATTGTCTATAAATGAAATGATTTGATTGACGCATGAAATCACTGATAATAATAATCTGAAAAATGGTGCGAAACTCTGTACTTTATATAAACAGTATTTAAAATAACACCCTCTTATATTTGGTAGGACAAAGAGGGAAAATTGCCTGGTTGACTCCCAAGATGGCGGCCAACGGGAAATAACTCTTGTTAATATGGGTCTACTGAAAACTATCTATTAAAATCATAATCAAATACACTGTAGGTCTCTTACTGTTTAGAGAGTCTTCAATACATTACAAGCCTCCCCCCATAGCCACACATGCAGAAACACAAGCAATAACACTTCTACCTGTAAATTTCATTCCAATATTGCCAGGACAGCTCTTACTTAGGACAATATCCATACATCTCATGATCTGCAATATAATACAGTACATGTATTTTGATGCTCTGGTCACACAATAAATGAAAAATGAGTAGACAAATTAGTACCATTACGTTATAGTTTTACTTCAACTGGAAACCCAATCAAAGCAGTTAGTTTCAATAGATGTGAAAGACTTACTGCAGAGATAATTCAAGTTAAAACTGTAAAATACAAGTATATGTATATACTATACTCTTCATGCCTACAGGTATATAATGCCCTATTCTCTTTAAAGAAGTGGACAGGCTATCGCCTACATCCACGTGGATGTAGGCGATAGCCTGTCCACTTCTCTAAAGAGAATAATAATGCCCCATTACACAGCCTTCACCTGCCTCTGTCATTGGCTAATGCCCCTGCTGATGCCCAGCTAATCCAACCCAGCTGGAATCTTTCTTGTTCCACTGTTCTTCTCCACGTTGTTTTCGGCCAGCTTACTTTCCTCTTTCCTTCTGAGTACCATGTCATTGCCGGAGTACAATTCATGTTGTTCTCCATCCTAAGACTATAAATAGCCTACATGACCAATCCAATACCACTTCCTGAGAAATACTTTTTCAACCTACTTGTTTTTATTTATATACTGTTATTTTAGAAATAAACTTAAATTATGCCAATTTAACTATATATATGGAATATTAATAAAGAAATAGATTTAAATTATGCTAAACTATCTATATGTGCAACATAAATCACCAAACAATTCTATTCTTCTTTGGAAAAGAAATACAGAGACAATTCGAACTACCTGTTTCAGTACGATCTGCGTTTGACAGATCATTAGATGATAAGATTTGAAAGCGTAAGCTTTATTAAATGAATGCATGTCACTTACTTGTACATAAATGATACGTTATAGACTTTACTTACTTCAGCTTTGTTTGACGTCGACTTCTATTTATAATCGCACAACACATGGCCTTTTCAGGTGACGATCTCTCTCCCATCGACGCTTGATTTCCGCCACACTTGAAATAATAAAATCTTCACGCTTCAAATAATAAAATCTTCACGCTTCAAACAATAAAATCTTCACGCTTCTAATAATGTAGGAAAATCTCCTTCACTTTAACGCTTGTATCCGTCACGCTAGAAATAATAAAATCTTCACGCTTCAAATAATGTAGACAGTCACAATCTTATAATTATTGTGAAGGGGACAGAGTTTTCGTTACTGTCACTAAAAAAGAAGTTATCTTTCCTGTTGAAAATAAAAACAAAGTTTCCGACGTTTACATCATTATTATTGTTGCAAAGATTATATAACGAAGATTTCGGAAATAACTTTTTTTTCCAATCACTACATTATTATTACAGGGATGCATTGTTATAAAATGATGAAATAAGAATGTCTATGATGTTGAAGTAAAATAAAAAAAAATAAATGTGTACAAAATAATAATAATAATAAAAAATTATTATTTTTTTTAAATTTTTTTTTAAATTTATTTTTTTTTCATTTTTTCTTTCTTCTTTTTTTTTTTTTTTACAATTATATCGTGTCCACATTGACTGGCAAGATTATTATTGTAAAGTGTAAATAATTATAATTGGAGGAGAAAATAAAATAATGTGTACATTTTAACAGACAACATTATAATTATTGCAGGAAAATAATAATAATGTTGTAAAAAGCAAGATTTTCAGTTTTGGATGAGATAATTATTTTTGGTATAATTATATAGGAAAAAATAATAATAATGTGGGGGTACCCTACGGCTTTCCATACTAAACCATAGCATTCAACATTTTTCTCCGCTGAAATTTACGAATATATTGTTGTGCTGATGCTTCTGTCCTGGACTGTAGGAGACGGTCGGTGGTCGGGACACACGCGGACACGAGGCTCACTGAAGTAAGGGGACATGAACACTGCCAATTCATTCAGGTTTTAGATAGCTCGTATCTCGAACTATTCGGTTCCACAACACTCCTCCCCGTTTTATTTAAATCCCTTGTATAAAGCTTAAAGTTGATAGTCTGGGCCAGCATTAGCAAGCCACAAAATACAAGTATTAATTAATACAAATTAACTGAAAATATCAATTTTAACTGAATGCCTGAAAAGTAAATAATAACGTATTTACAGATATAAACATTCTGACCTTAGAATAATGATGTACTTGCTCAGGACAAATCATAATCTGCCAAGGCCTTTGGCAGCCTAACACGGCGACGCTCCCTTGAGTTAGCTCTTGAAGTAGGGCTTGGATCACAAGCGGTTGTAGGATTTTCACCTGAATCGTTGGGGGCTCTTGAATCTTGATTTGGAATGTTTCCGCTCTGGTCGCCATATAGGTTTCCTAGGTAGCATTCATCTTCCTCCTCTTCTTCTTGTTCTTGTGGCGGTACAGCTGTTGTCACTGTGTGTCTCAGTCTGGTCAGCCACACTGGGATGTCACGGTCAGAACATTTCTTCAATCTATCATGATGGACCACTTTCTCCTTTCGCCGATTCTTTATGCGATAAAGAACTGGTGACAACTTCTGAGTCACAACAAATGGACCAATCCAAGGTTTTTGTAGCTTTTTAGATTGTCCTATCTTTGTTGATGAATTTATCATGTAGACTACATCTCCAACATCATATGTGTGGTTGTGAAGCTTCAAATCATAGGTTCGTTTTTGACGCATTTGTGCAGTATGTAGATTTTCTCTGGCAATAGCGTGGACCTGAGACATTACTTCTTCTAGCTCCTCCACATAGTCAGATGGTTCTCGAGGCTGTTGATTTTCACCCATACCCGTCATGATGTCTACAGGTTGTAAAATCTCTCGTCCTAGCATCATTTTGTTGGCGGTGAATCCGGTTTGTCTGTTTACAGTGGCCCTTATAGCACCGACAATGAGTTGCAAATGCCGATCCCGATGTCGCTGGAAACGCACATTCTTTAAATAGCAACGGATCGACTGTAGGATAGTTCTATTGTACCGCTCTATTTGACCATTTGCACATGGTCAGTATGGAGTTGTGCGCGTTTTTGTGATCTCTAGCATTTTACATAATCTTTGAAATAAGTCACTCATGAAGTTCCTACCTTGATCCGAGTGGATCTGAAGAGGACACCCCATTCTTGCAATGAATCTTTCAACCAATGACAAGGCCACTTGTTCTGCTCCTTGGTTAGGAATGGCATTGCATTCTAGCCACTTCGTAAACTGGTCAATCATCATTACAATGTAGCGATTCCCTCTAGCTGATTCTATGAATGGTCCTAGAATATCTATATGTATTCTTTCCATAGGGATCCCTGCATGGAATTGGCCCAGTGGAGCTTTTGGTTGAATGTGGTTTTTTTTACTTGCACTGCACTCTCTGCAAGACTGAACATAATTTTTGCAGTCCTGGGTTACACCATACCAAATGTATTTTGAGCGCAGTCTCTGCAAGGTCTTCTGCTGTCCATGGTGACTTGCAAATTTGGAGTCATGGCAGCCTGCCAGCACTGTTTCTCTTAGTTCTTTTGGAACAAGAAGTAGTGGTGTCTTAGATGTTGTATCCTCATCAAACCATATGTAGTAAAGCACTCCATCAACAGTTGCAAGTTGCTCTTTTGAGTTCCACCAGTGTTTTACAGCTGGACTAGCAAGAGAAAGCTCTACCACATTCTGTTTTCCGACGGAGAAGATATTTTAGATCCTGATCATTTTCTTGCGCTTCCCTCAGCTCCTTGTGACTAAACGTATAGACCAGTTACATCCATCAGTGATCTTATCTGATTCAGAATCCTCTGAGCACCAATCTGTTTGTGCCGTACGGACAGCTAGTGGAACAACATCATCGATATCCTCAGCAAATCTACTCCATTGTTCATGGACTCTCTGACAGTACTTACATCCACCACAAGGCAACTCACTGATGCCCTTTCCAGCATCGTAGCAGTCACATGGAGGATCTGTCGTAGGTATCCTTGAGAGTCCATCTGCATTGCTGTGTGCTTTCCCACTGCGGTGCTGAATAGTCATATTGTACTGCGAGAGTTCTTCCAACCATCTCGCAAGTTGTCCTTCTATATTTTTAAAACCCAGAAGCCATGCTAAGCTGTGGTGGTCTGTGCGAACAATGAAGGGGCGTCCGAGGAGGTAGAATCTGAATTGTCGTGTGAAGACGACAATGGCAAGTAGTTCCTTTCTTGTTACACAGTAACGTCTTTGGGTAGCTGATAAGATTTTACTTGCATAGCTTATGAGTACCTCTTTTCCATTCTGTACTTGTGATAATTCTGCACCTAATGAATGATCCGAGGCATCCGTGTCAAGTATGAATAAACCATCAGGCTTAGGGAATGCTAAGATAGCTGGCTCTGACATTGCCTTTCTTAGAGAATGAAAACTATGGTCTTGTGCTTCACCCCAAACAAATGTGCTTTTGGATTTGGTAAGGTCATACAATGGGGAGGCCAGGGCAGCATAATTCTTGATGTGTTCTCTGTGATAATTCATGTATCCCAAGAAAGTCTCCACATCTTTTCGGTTTCTTGGTACAGGCCACTGGGCTACACACTGTATACTATCCGGAGTTACAGATACACCTTTCTCGCTAACAATTCTACCCAAAAACTGTATTTCTTTTCGAAACATACAGCATTTCCTAGGTTTTAATTTCAGATTATGTTGTCTAAACCTGGTAAGGATAGCTCTGAGGTTGAGAAGGTGGTTGTCGAATGAAGTCCCCAGCACAATAACATCATCCAGATAGGCTAAGCTTTCCCTCCAATTTAGTCCATGCAAAACAAGCTGGATCATTCGTTGAAATGTGGCTGGACTGTTGCATGCCAAGTGGCATTCTAACAAACTCATACAATCCATATTTTGTTATGAAGGCCAGTTTATGACGGTCATTTGGGTCCACTTCTATTTGGTAATAGCCTTGGGCCATATCCAGTGTGCTTAAGAAGACATTTCCACTTAAGGTATCCATGCATTCCTCAATATTTGGGAGGGGAAATGCATCTTTCTTGGTAAGGCTATTTACTTTCCGGAAGTCAACACAGTACCGCACAGTGCCATCTTTTTTGCGCACCAGTACTGGTGCAGACGCCCATTCTGACTTTGATGGAACTATGACTCCATTATCTAATAAATTCTTCAGGTGGACTTCTTCCTCCTTTTCAAAGCCTAGTGGTGTACGTCTAAGTTTGGCACGGACTGGTTGCGAATCCCCTGGTGTTTACTTTATGTGTGATTCCTTTGAAAAGGCCTATGTCCATGTCATCTGCTGAAAAAACATCCTGAGATTCAATGAGTAGATCATGTACCTTGTTGGCCTCGTTCTGGGAAAGATTCTCAATTGATCTCTTTTCCAAGTCTAACAGATAGTTAGGTAGGTGTTTGAAGGTCTTACAACTTTATCCCTCATCCTGAATTTGCCCAGGGTCCTCAATCACTCCATCGAATGGTGTTGCTGTTCCAAGAACATGATTTTTTGGCAAGATTACTCTATGAGCCGACACATTTTTGAGCAAGATAGGTACATCAGCAGATTCTTGTTGTGTTATAGCATAGGGAGAGAGTAACCCTTTCATGCTTCTAGATGGTTGTATTAGGACTTCCTCCTCAAGGATGTTATCTAATTTGCCCACTATGTGTACGGAAGTATGAGGCGGAATCCGAAGCTTGGTTTTAAGTAACACTCTGGCCACACTGACTGGTTTCTTCTCAGCTTTCAGCACCTCGGCTTTAAGTTTCATTCCTTGAATGCTTATACTTTGGTCATTGAGGTCAATCAGAGCATTGTTGGCACTAAGGAAGTCAAGACCAATAATCACTTGATCAGTTATGTCTGCAACTATAACGGGCCATTTAAATTGAATCCCTTCAATTTCAATGTTGGCATCGTTTGAGTAGTTAGCTTTTAACCAACTGTTCTCTCCTACAGCCTTAAGAGTCACCTCCTTACCAATATTTAAAGGTGGCGTCAACGAGTTTGCAAACTCTCTATTTATGACCGATATTTGTGCTGCTGTATCTACAATGGCCTTTTCTGGTTTTCCGTTAACTTTCACATTGATCATCAGATTTTGTGGTTCTTATTTGCATTGATAGAGTCTCATATCAAATGTAGGGCTTATTTTAGCTTGCGGGGATGGTGATCTTGATTTACGCTGTTGTTTGCAGTCCTTTGCAAAGTAGCCTTTTTCCCCACAATTATAACAGGCACCTTCTTTCACTGGAGAGGATAATCTGGATTGGGTTGTTGTCCTCTGGGGGGATCTTGAACGGTTTGAAATGAGCCCAATAAGTTTGTCAATCTTGGTATTGGTTGCTTCCAGACCTAGTTTCAATGAGTCAACATCTGCAGCAAGCTTGTCAACACGACTCTGGGGACGAACTGTACGTGAGCTAAATTCAGGCTCCTCGTCACTGTCACTGTATGCATCGCTGAATCGAACCTTCCTGACTTCAGGTTTACGGACTCCCAGAATTAGCCTTTGGTTATTTATTGCTGCTTTGACCTGTTGTAGTGCACTTTCTAAAGTTGTTGGGTCTTTATCCATAGCTGTTAGTGCCGCACGCTTGTTTTCGATGCCTTTCAAAAAAGTGTCAGTGGCAATAGTATCTATAACACTTTCTGGAGCATCTGGATATCCCTCGGCAACCATTTCCTGGACTATTTCTGCGAATTCCTCAACTGTTTTATTTTCCTGTTTTATGTCTTGGAGTTTTCGCCTTACAGTCAAGGGTAATTCTTTTTGACCAAATCTAGACTTGAATATCTTGCATAGGTCCTTGTAGTTATTTTGAACTGGTTTGGCACAGGTGCAATAGAATTTAAGTGCTTTGTCTCTTAGGGACTCAATTAGTCTCTCCAAGCGTTGATCCTCAGACCATTTATATCTTTCTGCAATCCTATCGAACTGGGTTTTTAATGGGCACCATTCACTGCGTCCGTCAAATGTAGCCATCTTAGGAGGAGGGGGTCAACTGATGTGTGTCTTAAATGGGCCAGATTGTTTCAAGCCACTATTAGCACCACTCGTAAAAGTTATTTTCCCAGATTTAGTTTGTGATACACTGCTAGTTGGGCCAGGATTAACCAAGCCACTGTCAGCAGAAACACAACTTGCTACTCCTCCACTGGCTTCTGCTCCTAGAGTATTTTTCTCCAGCTTTAGGCTTTTTTGACCATCATCTTTGATTCCATAGATACCATGTGGTGCTAGGTGGTCAACAATATTTCCAGTGACTAATGATTCTGACTTTTTCTCTGAAAGTTTTTTGTTTCCAGTTCTCCCATCATTTTTGTCATTTTGTTCATTTCTTCTTCATAAGTTCTCTGCATAGCTCTATAGTGCTCATGAACTTGGTCGAGTTTCACGCCAAACTCCTTTGACACATTGTCCAATGCCTTTTTATGTTCTCCATCTTGTCTCTCCTTGATAGAGTCCACAAGTGTAGGTGATATTTCAAAAGAAATTAGTTCTGCATACAGTAACTTCTGTATCGTGGATGCTGTGTTACGCAGGTTTTCTTCGATATCATTCATGGTAATATAACCTTTTTCATCTCTTAGTTTAATGATGGCTGCTGCTCGTTGGGCACCAATGCTTTCCAGGGTAATGAGCTCATCTATAGAGGCGGTATTTATGTTTATCATATTTGTAATTTGGTTCCACAAAGTTTCACAGAGAGCTCAACTCTTCTTCTGGTACAAGAATGTCTAAAACATCTTCATCTAGAGTCTTAAAACAGTTCAAATTAATGTCATCTGTTAAACGTTTTGTCCAGATAAGGGCTAAGTCTGTGTCTGCATGAATGCCGTCGTAGTATGCCGCAAATTTATAGGACACTCGTACTCTAGGGGAACCGCCTTTCTTTTTATTTGTATCCTTTCGACGTCTCTTTAGATCACAGTTAAAAGGTAGAGTTCTTTCATTGATGCTGGAATTAATTTCTCTGAGTGCACAATTTAGCTGTTCCACCTGCCTACAAATTTCTATATCATGCACCTTAAATGAATCTTGGTCAGTATGACCTTTGAACTTGAAAGCAAAAATAGAAAAGCAGGGCACCTCAATAAATTTGACTTTTATGTTTGGATACTGTTTACTTATTGCAACAACTCTATGATATTGAGACAATATATGTTCAACTACAGTATTATCCCAAGACCTAACTCTTGTGAATTTTCCCTCTTTAACCGATATGTCGCAAGTACCTAACCAAATATAGATTAAATACTTTTTATCGCTATTTCTCTTCAAGTGATTTTCTAGCAAATCTACAGCAGGGGCTGAACGCCAGCCCGGTTCAACAAAATTTAGTTCTATCTTTCTTTTGATTGCAAATCCCTTGCTATCTGACAAAAGGACGGGCGTGTAATAAAGACTGCCTTGTCTATGAGATGCTTTTCTCTTTAAAAAATTATCTAGTTTGGGTTTTGACAGTGACATAAAATGAATATACTTTTGTATTTCTTGTAATAGGAAAGAAAAATCAGATAAGGTGAATCTAACTCAATTTAAAACTGAAAATATCCACACAAGAAAAATGTGACTCAGTGAATAATAATTATGATGATAACTGCGTTCCGTACCTAGCCTAGATACGCGCCAAAATGACAGTTTACCAAAAACCAAAAGATATTTAGATTTTATACAGTTCGATAGAAAAAGCACTTATATTAAACACTTAACAACAAATTTCTATTGTTTCTTCTAGTTTTATCAGTAAAAAATTTATGAAAAAGACGAATGAAAAATTAAAGCGAATTTCCTCCACTATACCTACTGGGGAGTAAATCCGCAAAACTTGCAAATTTAGCAGGAAAGAAAAACGGGAAGTAAGCGGGGTCAAACGTTTTCACTTCTGACACCAATGTTGTTCTGATGCTTCTGTCCTGGACTGCAGGAGACGGTCGGTGGTCGGGACACACGCGGACACGAGGCTCACTGAAGTAAGGGGACATCAACACTGCCAATTCATTCAGGTTTTAGATAGCTCGTACCTCGAACTATTCGGTTCCACAACAATATAATTAAAAGAAAAAAAAAACATACAATGTGGTAGGGGTCAGCCGACATTTGTGATTTTCTACAGTAAATCTTTTTCCACAGTAAATCGAGAACGGTCATTCATTTCAAAGCTTTTGTTTACTATGAGCCTAACTTTTTAAAAATTTGAGCGAACAGCAAAAGACGTATAGTACGTTTATAAAACTTGTGTGAAATCAGGAAATTTGTACACGATTAGGCTGGTACTTACAATATTTAAAAAATAATGTATAAAAATGTTTTTCGTAACGCAATTGATCATGAAAGCTATTACCTGTATGACCCATGTTGAACCCACGTGTGGAATAAAGAATGAGTGCACTTAAGCTATGAGAGTTGGATCCCGATGTTTTGCGCAAAATAAAATTCCAAAATTCATTAAATTTATGTTTTATAGGTATTAAACAATGTCTTAAGAGCAGGTTTTGGTATATTATATTACATGAAAGTATTAAATAATGCCGAACGACAATAGCTTTTGAGACGGGGGTCTAACAGTTTTGTCTCATTTCTATTGTTATTCATATGCATACCAGTTTTCAACGACTTTGTTTACATCGAGCCGCAACTTGGCCATTTTTCTTATTTGCACAGAATATGTTTTTTAACTTAAACTTATACATATCCAAAGGACAATGTTGGCCAAGTTGCGGCTCATATCTAATTTTCAAAAAAATGTCCCCAAACTAGGGTCGAGATAGCTACTAAATTAACCGGTCACTGAGCAACAACGATTGATATTATAATCACCTTTCTCACGTGACCTTCTGCTGTTCGATACGCTAACGCTTTCATTGAAAATTTCATTGTGTTTAAGTCTCTGTTGTGACATTATCTATCGTACTTCCAACTTCAAACTATGGGAGATATTTGCGCAAATTTGAATAGGGTTTGAAGATAATATGTCTCTTATTTATCTTTATGCTTTTCATTAGGGGTGTTTTGAAAGAATTCTGGTATTGACAGTGTCATTAGTAAGTACATGTATAGGCTTATGTCGCCTCTGTATTATGGACTGCACAGCGAGACATTTACCCCATCCCCTAACATTAGAATCATTTAATAATTGTGCACTATGAGATCAACACGATCTCTCTCTCTTCTCCATTTCAATTCGCAATGCGAAAAAATCATATGTGCTAATGTTTACATTCCACAACCATGCGGTTTAAATGTCTCCGCCTATTTGCGGATACCTTAGATTCGAAAGTGGTCCCGTTCAAATTTCCGGAATTTAAGGCTTTTACATGTTCTTTTCAATTACATTTTCTGTA
Organism: Saccostrea cuccullata; assembly: GCF_032062105.1. NCBI lineage: Eukaryota > Metazoa > Mollusca > Bivalvia > Ostreida > Ostreidae > Saccostrea > Saccostrea cuccullata. Next base: position 364,837 of record NW_026929671.1, on the reverse strand, counting down.
ATTATAGAAATATGTATGACAAAAAATTCTAGAAATAAATATCAAAAGCATATGCTTGCACATTTATCATAGATTAATTTTGCGATTTATTGTAATGTTAAGCTTAAAATGGGTTGCCGAAAAGGTTCCAAATGACGTACTTAAGTGCACTCATTCTTTTTAAAAATACTAATAGTCACGTGAGTTCTACCCAGGTAAACATTCCTCAAAGGTGCTCACTGTAAAACATAGGTAGGTTTTGTATCATTAAGTCAAAGTCGTGCCGCTTTGAGACATTTGTATTTACTAGTATTTGTTTTTAAAGCTGACAAGAATTCTTAAAAATCCAACATTTTCATCTATGTACGACTTGTTTCTTTCCAACAATAGCCGTATTCCGCTTTCTTTCAGACACATTGTCTTATTGTAACGATATATACCCCAATGGGCTCGTTACACTTGAATGATTTTTTGGCTAGGCTACCGACTTGTGCACATCTCCGATGGTAAAGCATTTGAGAACACATGAGTTGATCAAGACATTTCAAAACAACAACAAACAACAAAATAATCATATTTCCGAATAATTATATTGATTTGATTCAAATGTAATAAAGAAAAAGAAAGAAAATGCAAATTTGGAAGAAAAATTTAGTTGCATGAGTACGCATTTTTACCTTGCGCCAATTTATGCAGAATAAACCAGAAATAATTTAATGTCTTTTCGTTAGCATAATTGAACTATTTTATATTTAGAGTGTTGGATATGTTTTCTCTTAAGCGTATGAATTATATATGCGCTTTATTATGTGAGTAAAATATCTTGGGTATTTAAACAGCTGTCTGTGTATTCTATTCATTCGAGTTCATACTCAGCTAAAAGTACAATGTTCGAAGAGAATCTGCACAAACAAATTAGAATAGAGAGGAATAACGACGGTAAAACGGATAAAGAAAATGACAGCGCTATTTCTATAGAAGAGGCCTTATCCTTGTTCACAGGCAGGCTTAAAAGTGCATTAAGAGGGCTCACATGAGACAAGAACTGGAGGACAGAGTATCAGAAATTTGCAGGAGCTTTATTCTGAACAGGACATTGGACAAAATACTTGTAAGTATACTGGTTGTAAGACTCCATTTGAATTTAATTAGAACAGAATCGCTGAACTGGATTTGGTAGACGAATACTTGAAGTTTGGGAGAATTGAAGACGCAAAAGAAGTTATCAACTCGACCGGAGACAAATTGACAGAGAGGAATACGCGCGTGCGCATTGCCGACAAGTATGGTTGGGATACACTGGAGGAGCATTTGGGGGATAATTTGGTGGAAGGTCCTGACAAGGCAAATAAACTTAGGAAAGCAGTGTCCAGGGCAGTCAAGCGTAGAAAGGAGAAAGCTGACAAAAAGCCATACGATAGAAACGGCGGCCCAGTTATGCGGAACGACCTTTTTCGTTTCAACATATCCAGAAACTCCATCCGCCCTTGGTCAGCACCGACACAAGCTACCATATTTAGATTCCCCTTCGCTAAACCTACAGTCTGTTTCTATTGCTTCGAGGAGGGACATGTGTCAACCCAGTGCCCGCTCAAGATGCCGGGAAGAGTGTCAGTCCCAACAGCCACCATTACCAGTGACAACGCTGATAAGAAATCAAAGTAATGAAATGAATGAAATAGTGAGCATTTTTTCTGACATATGTAAATGTGAAGCTAAAGTTAAGTGCAATGTTCAAAATGTCAAAGGTAGATTAAGAGAACATGTATATTTTTTGAAAAACGTTCTTAGAGCTAGCGATACAGTGTGTAATATTGTTTCTTCTGGATACATTGTACCTGTTTATCACTATCCTGAAGCTAAATTTTGCAGCAACAACAACTCAGCAAAGCAGCATTCTGGTTTTGTAAGTAACGGCATTGATGAATTATTGAACAAGGGCATTGTTGTAAAGGTTAATGAAGTTTCGCTGAGGACAAGCAATTTCTTATTCCAGAGTAAGAAAACTGTTTAGGTCTGTTTTAGATACAAATGGTTTAGAAAAAGAAGTTTGGCTGCATCCCTTGAGAAGTGAAGGAGCAACTTCTGCAGCTAATAACTCGGTGTCAGATAGATTATTTAAACTTTATGGAAGGTGGAAATCTGAAAATGCAAAAGACGGTTATGTACAAGATGATGTTAAGTCCAGGTTGTGTGTTTCTCTCAATTTAGGAATCTAATATTAAACGCTTTGTGTTTCGAGCTGAGTTTATAACTCATAACTAATAAATGTTTTGTTTATTTGGAATTTAGTCTCTTTTCAATTATGGTTCAGATAGTCAAAAAGTCAAAAAAATATTTGATAAGAATGTGTCTGAGTTTAATTTTAAATTAATGCATAACTTACTGGCCTGTAATAAGTATGTTAGTAAATGGAAAAAAGACTTAAGTGTAAACTGTTCGATTTGTAATGTAGAGGAGGACATTAAGCACCTTGTTTTTGATTGTTGTGCAGTAAAACCAATTTGGAGTAAAATAACATTGCTTTTAAACATAGATGTGTCATGGAAAGTTATTGTCATTGGTTTTCCAACATATTGTAATAAAAAAACTTTCATTTTAAACAATACATTGTCCTTCATAGCCTACAAAATATATAAATATAAAATGAAATGTAGACTTTTAAATGAGAGTGTGACTAATCAGAGTTTATTGTATTTCTTAAAGGTACTTGGACACAGATTTGAAGTTATTATTTTCTCTATAATATTTCGACTTATATATTTTAATAGCATTTCACACAAAAATTAATCAAAAATCTTATTTCGTTTAAAAGATATTGAAATTTCAAATTTTTCGGCGGGTTTGATTGACATATCCTTGCACACTCACAAATTTAATTTTATTCTTAATCCTTAGGAAAAGTGGCAATCTCGTTTTGTATAAATTAAAAATATTAATACTATAATCCAGAAAATTCAGAGTAGACACGTTCGAAAGCAAAACAAACACACAATATATTGTCAGTCCGTGCAGTTGTGGTAAGCAGACTGTGACGATTGAACGCACCCGGTGAATTCTAAATATAAACAATAACAGAACTCAAGCCCTGTTTACAAAAACTGTGTACATAACACGAGTGTGCTCGATTTGCTAAACTCTGTACGCATCTCTTAGTTCGGAATGACGATACTTGTGAAAGTGTTTTGCTCTCTAACATTTCTACTCTGAATAAAATTATTTTTCTTGATAAAAGTTTTAATATTTCTCATCAAAACACATCAAAATTGCCACTTTTCCTAAGGATTAAGAATAAAGTTGAAATTTGTAAAAGTGCAAGGATGTGTCAATCAAACCCGCCAAAAAATTTAAAGTTTTATTAACTTTTAAATAAAATAAAATTTTTAATTAATTTTTGTGTGAAATGCTATTAAAATATATAATTCGTGATATTATACAGAAAAAATGAGAAAATATTAACTTCAAATCTGTGTCCAAGTACCTTTAAAAAATGCACTTACTCAGTTCTATTTCATAACAAAATTATCAAAAACTATTGTATGTGATTTCGATATCATCAGAGAATTGTCAGAAAAATTATGAAATTATATATCATATATTGATCCAAAGGTGACCTGGCCTTTGGGGTATACTTTCGTTGGGGGTAATGTGGACTCTTGTGCGTTGGTGTCCCCCTACGATTATTTCTTATGAAATTGAATCTGTTTTTTTTTCTTAATGCTATATGTACATGAAAATGTTATATAACGTGCAAATATTATATTATCTATTTATACATGTAACTGCTGTATTTTATTGGACATCTAAATATATGTACATGTATAATCAAATATTCAATATACTGATCCAGGGAGATCCTGGCACCCCAGGTGAAGATATATTTAGGAGGGCCTCCGAGGAGGTATTACCTCCACTTTTTTGTTAATATATTATTGAAATAAAATTGAGGGAAAAAAAATTATGGTTCAGAAAGAAAATGATTTATTTGCGGATGAACAGAGTGAAGGAGAAAATAAAAAGTTGTAAAACCCGTAAATCACTATACACCCTGAATTCCATTTATTGAAATATGCATCACAAAAAAGAAATGTACTCCGCAAAAACTCAAAAGTAAACACGTTGTCACTACTCCGTACATTCCAGCACGTCGATACACAAAATAATTTGTCAATTATAACTGATTATTTTAGTACAAATCTCAAATCTAAACCAAGTAATTTGATATAAAGTAATCATTGAGGTCAAGTCTTAAAAAGCATTTAACCAGAAAATTTTTTATGTGCACATCTGTACGTTCTTTAACATACACGCGGAGAAAGACCATCCCCTGTTTAGATTGACATTTAGGCGTTTGTATCTTTTAAGCGGGGGGTGGGGATAATTGACATGACCATTGTCTAAATATTCTGACAGACATTTCTGCCAAATCCGATTTTTAGATTTTTTAATGTCTCACTCCTACCACAAAATGTGTAAATTTTGAGGCATGTGACTGTTTTATAATTATGTAGTTACAACTGTACAGGAAGTCTTTCGAGATTTCAGTATCCCTGTCTGACAGTCTAGCTTTTTTAAAATAAAAATAATTTCTGTAGGAATATTTGGGGGATTTTAACAGCTAGGGTAGGGATACTTGAAACCTGGTTGAATACGGATAATTTTTATTTACTCTTTTGTACATTGAACTCTCTCTCTCTCTCTCTTTCTCTCCTGTAACCATCCATTAGCACAATAATAGGTATATAGAAGGATATGGGGGTAACGAAGAGTATTCAACCTCAAAGTCCATAAAACAATACAAAATAGGAGCAGAGCAAACACGGACCTCCCAAACACCAGAGGTGGGATCAGGTGTCATGGAACAATGAGCATCTGCTGTTGACTGGTCACACCCGTCGTGTACTTCTTATGATCGGGAAATAACGGAAAAATTCTTCGTCAATTCCGTGTATAGATAATGGACTAACTATTAGTATGAAAAACGTCAGTCATCATTTTACTTAATGATAAATTGTATTTGCTAACAAGGTCATTGTATCGACCATTAACGCAATTTCTGCTGTACCATTTATTAGCCCTTGGGACAGATCAATGATTAATAATTTTACTTTTGAAAAAAAATTCTGAACGCCCAAATTAAAAGGGAAATAAATGTGAAATCAACATCACAGGAATGTTAACATTTGGACGTTTCTCAAATACCTTCACAGGTAAGGAATCTGGACAAAAAATATTTAAACAAGAAGAAAAAAAATTAATTTGGAGTTTTCTCTCCTTTCCTATATATATGCTTTGATTATTAATTATTAATATTACGTCAAGAAATATAATTCACATTCAATTCTATTTCGATCATTCATGTACCATCGAATCAAACCCGTTTATTGTGTATAAAATTATAAATAAATTTATATCAAGTTATATTAAGTCTATATTAAAAAATATATATAGAGTCAGTACACTGTATTTATTTGAAAAAGAGTGATGGTAACGAAGTCCGAACTTTTTCAAATTATTTTTCTGAGAGTGATAGACATGTTTTATTACCCCCCCCCATTCCTTCACATTTTTTTCAATCAACCAAAATACCAGTGAGCTTTCCACCTTTGAAATTTTCCCTGACCAAATAAACTGATCGGCATGGAACACGTGTGTCCAAATGCTATGTGGTGACAGTTTTGTACTGTTGAGTTAACAATGGATTACTAGTATTTCAGTAGAAGTAAAATAGGATATTTCTTTCGACATGTGCACATCTCTGTAACAATAGCAATATTTAGGTTAATGTTTTTATCACTGTGTTTGATGCGTTTCCTCGATCTGCAGGCGTGCATATCCAAACGCTTTTTGCTGAACATGAATGTATTCCGTGTTAGTACATTTTCTATAATGCAGCAAATATGCTAGTTCTAGTTTTTGTAGGATTTTTACTTTTAAAACATGCATTTGGTCAGTTTATGGATTTCTAAAAACTATGCTTTCGGAGATGTGTACATGTCGAGAGCCAGGTTAGCAAATTACTCAAGTGAAACAAATGTACCAGGCTTTATGTAGCAGGCACAGGTGGCCAAAAAATCTCAAATACCGGTAAATATGGCGAAATCGAATAAATATGGCGGAATCGAAGAAATATGGCGGACAAGGGCTTACAGGAAAGTAGTAAGTCGTACCAAGATTAAAAATTATATGCCCTTTTAAGAGTTCATGTCAGCTTTAAGAACACGGGAGGGTAAAAAGAGTTTAATGTCGTTCATAAAAGTGTCAAACATTTTTACATTCATGCAAGACAATGACACAGGTATGGAAAGCCACCTAAACACTCTTTTGTTATTTCAAATTCAATGGAACTTTTACTGTATGTTTTTCAAATGCAACTTTACCAATTTCCTATAAAGATTTTCTTACAAAGCTTCTAAATACTTATTTCTACGCATACGCTTACAAGAGAGTTGCATATAAATTTTCAGCAGTAAATTCAAAATAATTTTTTCAAAGTAAACAAAGTGAATTAATATGAGATTACAAAACACCATAAAATATTTTCTACCAGTAAGTGAGCTTAGTAAGTTATTAATAAAAAAATAAGATTAAACACAATACTATAACAGTAAAATAATCGAACAAAGGAATCTACAAATTTCTCTTAGAATATCAAACTTAACCTCAATTAAAGAATTCTTTCTTTAAATGAAATGAAATATATATGGAGTTAACGAACAGTATTCCACCTCAAAATCCCGTTAAACAATACAAAATAGGAGCAAAGCAAACACGGACCTCCAAAACATGAGGTGTGATCAGATGCCATGGAGGAGTGAGCATTCCCGACCTGTCACACCCGCCGTGTGCTCCTTGTCATGATTGGAAAATAACGTCAACAATTCAGTGTATAGGAAAGGCCTAACAATTAGTATGAAAAACGTCAATCAGCATTTGATTTAATGATAAATTGTGCTTGCTGACATAATCATTGTATCGACCATAGAACCTATGAAAAAATGCTTTAAATGAGACTGCTAATATTCTTATTTCATCAACTCTTTATCTTTAATTTTCCTCGGTTTAGAAATTGTACATACGTAGAGCATGCTATTGAGTATGGAATCAAATTAGAAATATAAACTCCGTATACAGGCGATAGAGGTTTATAAATATGAAACAGCTGTGTCACATGATGTGGTATCTTTTATCTCCAGTTCACCGGAATATATCGTATTAACTTTAAAATAGAAATAATTATTCTTAATAAACAATACGTTGTCGATATATCTTAATCCAATTTGAAGGCCACAGCCAGTGTTTTCTTCATTTCACGGATAAGATATGGACAATTTTCTTAGAATTTTTAAGTATCCATATCTGATTTACACGACTATCTCCCTCAAGTTTCTTGAAATATTGTCGATCAGAAGCATCTTTTTAAAGTCAACTTCAGAGTGCTTGTGCGTAAAATCAGAATGTTTTTTTAACAAACTAATTTTGCAATTGACCAATGACAAGGTATGTAAAGGAGTATATATGATAAGAGCCAATTTTGGCCCCCTAAAAATCAACATTGTAGAATGACATTCATATATGTTTAATTGATATTTATTTTGTGGAGGAGATTTTATTTAAAATATTTCCAATTTATTTTTCACATTTATATGCACTCACTAGCTGTAAATGATACGAGAAATAATGCTATTTTTGCTATTTAACAAAAAAGCCAAAAATATGCCTTTTTCTTGATGTTTTTTCTTATGGGAAACATAGAGCGCAGTGTAGAACATGCATAATTTTTCTGTCACTAATTAGTATTGGATAGATACATCTTTGGTAAAAATATAAATCTTGTTCTAGGCTGCGCTCTATATTTTCTGGAAGAAAAATTGCTTGAAAATAAGCAGTTTTACACAAAATATGCTAAAATGGTGGGAAAACGTGATTTTTGTGATGTCATATTTTTAAAATAACGGCATTTTGATCGAAATGAAAATGACGAATAAAGGTTGCATAAATAGCTGTACAAATTTAAGCTATATATAAAGTAAAATTAAGATATTCATTTTAAGGGGCCAATTGAGACACTTACCACATATCGCTCTTTATTTTTTAATGAAAAAGCAGCTGTCAATTTAATATAAAAAAAACCCTGGAATTCTTAAAACCCTGCTCTTTGAAATAAGGGGTTAAACTATATCAAATGCAACTTATATCAAAAAGAAAAAGGAAAATAAGGAGAAAGAATTAATAGAAAATAACAGAATATTGGAAGAAAATGTTTGTGAAAATAACATTGATGAATTATGTAGTAAAAAGCAAGAATTAGAAAACATTCGAAAACATAAGTTACAGGGTTAATATATCAGAAGTAGAGTAAAATGGGTTGAGGAAGGCGAAAAACCATCAAATTACTTTTGTATATTAGGATCTAGAAACTTTACTAGTAAGATCATACCAAGATTAGAAGATAATAATGGAAATGTTATTTATGACCGAACAGAAATTTTAAGAGAAGAAAAATGTTTTTATGAACAGTTATATAAAAAAAGTACACTTACTTCAAATACTGATCTATTCAATGAGTTAAGAAATAAAGAAATTCGTACGCAGCACAGTTAAGGTTACAAAAAGGAGGCGGAGCCTAATTTTACGGGAAAACTTGACTATGACATCATATACAATATACGACATACAACATTTCTTTAAAATACCACAAAATGAGTTGATATGCTAATTAAACCAGTAAGAAATTATAAAACTACATAAAAACTTACTACAGCGTGCTGTTTTGTCGTTAGTTTAATCCCACATAACAAGTTATAAACAAGTCACTGATCGCAATACACTTGTCAATATGACGTCATTTCTTACAGCGTGACGTAGTTTGTATGCTGTGAGAGACAGATCAAGTAATATTTTCTCAACAAAATATATATTCTCTGATTAAATAAAATATTATTTACAGATATTCTATGGGCCAATAACTTGAATTTAATGTCCTCTTCACTATTTTATTAACATATTTTCTGTACATTACGTATTTAATTGACACTGCCGTATATCTGTATGCAAATACATCGGGGGGTAATGTGGGGGTCTTAATAAATCGATCTAGTGCAAGGGCATACACTCTATGGATAAAAGTAAGGATTGACATTTTAACTCTTGAACTATTAAGGTATCTGAAAAGTGCTGCGATCCTGATGAAATCCTAAAAACAATTTAATTATATCAATATTTCATGCCGCTGACCAGCAAAAAATATAGCATTTGGTCTTACAAGTATAATTTAAACAATGAAATTGCAGAATTTAGACAGGGTCGCAGCACTTTTTAGAAACTACAATGTGTGTTGAAAATATTTATATACTAAACTTGGAAATTTAACTTGGTTATGCCCTTGCACTAGTGATATTTATATGTAACATCAATACTGCAAGTCAAAATCAAGTGACTGCCGCATCACGTGACTAGTCTAAATATAAAATATAATCGTCCTCGATATGTAGTTATTAATCATAATTACAATTATCCGACATAATAATGTACTAAAAATAATCGCCATCCCGAATACGAATACATTTTTAAATACAAAATTTAGTCGATATTTCCATTGCGCACCTTAACTGTACTGCGTAGGCTTTCATGCAAAGAATCAGAATCAATAGAAGGCGAAATTACTAAGAAAGAAGCCTCTTCTACACTTTACAAAATGAAATCAAATAAATCCCTGGATCAGATGGCTTTTCTGCAGAATTCTTCAAGATGTTTTTGAAATACATTGGGGTTTTTGTAGTTAGATCTATTAATAATGGTTATAAGTATAACGGTCTATCTATTACACAAAAACATGGTATCATTACTTTGTTACCAAAAGGTGACAAGCCAAGACTATACTTAAAGAATTGGCGACCTATTACTTTATTAAATATCGGTATATAAAATTGCATCTGGATCTACTACAAACAGAGTAAAATGCTATTTAGATAAAATAATTAATGAAGATCAAACAGACTTCATCTCCAATCTATATATAGGAGGAAACACCAGGTTAATTTATGACATAATGCATTACACTCAGGAAGAAATATACCTGGATTATTACTACTTATTGACTTTTAAAAAGCTTTTGATACACTTTCATGGAGCTTTATACAAGGCACACTTAACTTGTTTAACTTTGGTCCCTCAATTAAGAGGTGGGTATCCCTTTTTAATACAGATATTACATCTGCAATTAACCAAGGTGGTAATCTCTCTGATAGAATTAACATTCAGAGGGGCTGCAAGCAAGGTGATACTTTGTCACCATATATATTTATTATATGTGCAGAAATTTTAGCAATCCAAATTAGCTATTCTTTTTTGGCTTAAATACTATATTTATACTGCAAGGTGCGCAAAAAACCTATTAATGTACAAAATGCAATATCACAAAGGAAATTTCATTATGAAACACAAAAATTTATTTCTTATAAGAATGATAAAAAGGAAAAGTTTGATACCCAGTGGAACAGGTGGAATCTGCTATTCTCTTAACTTGGACCTTTACTCTCTCCTTCTCTCTCTCTCTCTCTGTTGCTCTCCCCTCCTCTCTCTCTCTCTTTGTTGCTCTCTCTCTCTCTTTAAATAAAAAAACACACATCATTCTGTTTCTGTTGAAATATGTATAGAATGCTGTATGTTGTGTGAATAATTAAAAAAAAAAAAATGGAATTTAATTTATCGTGGGGAAAAGTTGTATATAAAGTTTACAAGGTTAACCTTTGTGAATCCCAAAATTTAGAACCATCTGGTAACAAGGATAATTACATCTTTCTTAATGATGAACTGATGCATCAATTTAAAAAAAACTCCTCAAAAGAAGTATACGTTTTTTTTGGACTGACTTCAGACTGGGATATGTATATTTAATAAATGTCGGTATTTAGAAGAAATTGCAGAAATGTTATGTTTCGATTGATACTCTGTACAGAAAAAATATCCTAAGCGATGAAAACATGCGAATACGACCTGTTCTCTCTACAAAAAAAAAATTAATCCATGAAGCAATAAAGAAAGAGGACAGTCTTTGTAAAATACGCCGGTACCAATTTGAACCTATGTATGACCTGTATAACTTTCATGTTAAGGTTCTGTCGAGGTAATCAATGATTCTTTTAATGAACCAAATAAATAAAAGAAGACAGTCCTTACCTTCTTGTAGATGCTTAAATTCTATTTTTTCTATGTTTTCCTCTAGGTCAGCAAAACATCAGCATTTTGTTGAACCATCCTTGTGCAATTCTTCCTTGTGTATAACTGTGAATTATTACGCATTTTAAAGCCACTGTGATGAAATGAAAAATGAAAAAAAGTAATACATGTGTATTTTACCATTTTCATCCATTGACAACATCTGTTTTCATTGAGTTTAAATTGATCTTAAAAGCATCTTGATCAAGTTTAGATAAAAATAAACTGTACGGTAAAGTCACCGTCATCGTACAATGACTTTGTGATTTTGATCTCTTTCCCCCTACTTATGTGTGTGAGTAGGGGTTACAGATAATTGTAATTGCGTGTTTAATAGCCATGCCTTTCTATGGGTCTGTAAACACGGACTTTGTTGGTGCTTGTTCCAACCCATAAAAGATGTGTTTTGTAATCGTAATGCATGCCTTCTGGTCTGCCATGTTGTTCTTTATTCAATAGGAGTGACAAGAAATGCCCGTCTTTGTCAATCATATGTATTACGTGATCATTTAAATCACACACTAGGATATTTAGTAGCGCGTCTGTACACACTGCATGTGGCCATATTTGATTTCTTGAAAATGGCGTTCTTGTATAGGAAAAACGATATTTTCCTCTACGATCTGTCACTACTACAGCGCCAAACATATAAGGCGTGTAATCAGACACAATAATATCTCCATTGCGATTCTCTGTGATGAATATAGGTTCCCTATATTCGTAATATATATTGCCAGCGGTGTTTTGAGGTGATAATATTGTCTGTGTGTGATGTCCTGTGTCGCTATAACGAGTTATCTTCCCTTTATCTGCATCAATATTTCTCATCCCAACCAGTAGATCTCCATTTACTGTGGAACAGTAGACACAAAGTGGTAACCATGGTTCTGATTTCTTGATCAGTGTAGTTATTTTTTTGTTATCTTCAGTTAATCTGTTTATGTTCTCATCACTGTCTATGTAAATAAGTTCGCGGGAATTGTTTACCGTGTGTATTCCTCCATAATAGTCACTTCTATCTGTCAGATGATGAAGTGTTTCACCCGCTATATTTGTCAAAATTAAACTGTCGTCATCGGTCACCCAAACCCGATCTGATGTAACACCGGAAATATGAACAATACACTGAACATCTGTAACTGTGACAGATCTATGTAAAACCGGTGTAGCCATTAATCTTAAGAGATGTTCGTTTCTAACTTTCCTTTTGTCAGTCTCTAGTACCCGGATTTCACTCAGTAACATAATTATATCAGTCTTGTTAAGTTTTTCAGTCAGAGAAAGCCGGGCTTGTTGTGCAAGAGAAGGATTGTCTTTTCTTTTAGGAACATATATGGTGTTTAGATAGAACAGAAATTTAATTGGTCTGTTTGCCAACTGTTCAGATTGTGAACTATGTCTCTATGTTGTTTTCGGTTTGTTTTAAACACTTTTTTTATATCCCGGATTTTATGTTCTCTGTGTTCTTTGCATTTGATACAGACAGGAAGTTTACATGAGTGACAGTACTTGTAATATACTCTCTCTGGATGTCTCACACAAGTCTCTTGTTTTGGGATATAGCCATATTTCTCACGGTAAATCACAACATCATGGTATATGGTATCTAGATCAATAACATGTCTCTCTTTACACTGTAAGCACAGATCATGTTTACACGTGTTACAGTAGAATTCTGTGTCCCCTTGACACTCGGAACACTGCTGGACTTTACACTTTATGCTAAAGGCCAAAACGTCTATGTTGTTTTGGGCTTTGCTTGACAAAGACATCTTCTGAAAATGAATTAATAAACCAATTATACAGTTAGAATTTTGTTCCAGGTTTAATGAGAACAATTACTGTTCACCTTGATCATGGTAAAAATCTTGGAATTTTGTTTTTTTATATAATATAATAATTACACATACACATTACACATGAATCACTGAAACTCATATGACGAAACCTCCCAAAATTGAAAATTGAAATTTCTCATTAACTCAAAATCACCTTCGCGTATCTGTCATAGCCTTGACTCTCCTTTGCATTGAATTTATTAATGTGTTTATCCTTCAAATAGAGATATTATTCAATCCTTTCAACAAGGCACACCTTTTTTGAAAGAGACCAGTTTGGGCAATTTCAATCCTATCTTCAACTTAGTCCCACAGATTTTAAATGAGAAAAACATGGACTTTACGGAGACCTTTCGAAAGGGTGAATGTGATTGATTTCGAGATGTTCTTGATAAATCCATGCTACAGTGGGCCTTGGGTTAATACGCCGAAAAACACAAACATCACGGGCATGTGCCAGTTAGAGGATCATCAATATAAACAGTATCAAGTTGCGGTATTTGTGGCTTTTTAGCACTTTCCAATGTTTACGGTTGAGTAATTCTGAACACTGATTTATATTCATAGTTACCAAGATACTCATCTGACCAGATTTCGCAACTTTCGGTCATGCGGTCAAAAACATTTGCATATTATGTTACTCTAAGTGTCTTTTTCCTTTCAGTATATTTTAACGTACATGTACTACAACCATTCGGTGAGTGTGCACACATGTGTTGCAATATATCTAAAGGTAGAGTTGAGGCCAAAGCAAGTGTTTTTCTTCTTTTCATTTAAAAGATTTTTAATAAAGTATAAAAAATGCTAGATATCAATACAAAAATATAACATATTGGTACCTATGGGAATTCCAATAGATTTTTGGAAGACCTGGCCCCGGGATCATGAAACATCTTTAGCTTAAGTCAAAATCTTTTTTTTTATCCCCCCCCGCTTGAAAACTGGGAGGGTTGTAATCGGTATGTCCGTCCGTCCGTCTGTCTGTTACGCTTTGGGGTACCTATCTCTTATTCGCAACTCCTCTTATACCACTGAGTGAAATTTAATAAAACTTTCACAGAATCTTTATTACATATTGCCATTGTGCATTGCCTATTTGACATTTTGATCCTGTATGTATTTTAGGTTTCCCAAAACAAAACATGGACATTGCCATTATATTCTTACCTATGACGTCAGATATGGCGGCTTCAAAATAACATAAGATACCAAAGAGTTATTCCTCTTTACACGTTACCGTACGACAAAACATGGACGTTATGGGAGGCGGGGGTATCATTTTGTGAGCTCATTACTCACAGTACCTCTAGTTATACTCCCGCTTGAAAAGTGGGAGGGTATCTAGTAATCCTTATATCCGTCCGTCTGTACGTCCGTCTGTTACGCTTTGGGGTACCCATCTCTTATCCGCAACTCTCTTATACTACTGAGTGAAATTTAATGAAACTTTCACAGAATCTTTATTGCATATAGCCATTGTGCACCTCCTATTTTACTTTCTTTTTCGACACGTATTTTAGGTTTCCCATAGCAAAACATGGACAATGCCATTATATTCTTACCTATGACGTCGTGGCTTCTGAATAACATTTGATAAGACGAGTTTTTCCTCTTTACACATTACTGTAAAACATACCGTATATACTCGCCTATAAGTCGGATTTTTGGGGGTGAATCTCTGGTCCAAAACTCTATGTCCGACTTATAGGCGAGCTATAAAATGAATGGTATTATATGAGGTCAGTCCCTCTGATATATAAGCTTATTAAATACAACCGACTTATAGGCGGACCGACTTATAGGCGAGTATATAAGGTATATAAAACAATATATAGCAATATATAGCAAAACATGGACATTATGGGAGGCAGGGGTATCATTTAGTGAGCTCATTGCTCACAGTACCTCTAGTTTCATAATAAAATATTGTAAAGGTCAAGAAGACCAAAATTAAAATATTTTTCAATATTGCTTTTCCAAAGTGTTGTTATCTGCAAATGTCTAAATAAATTCCTCAATTAATGAATATTTTATAGGCGATAGAAAATTTGACTTAACGAGGCCCGATCTAGTTGAAAATTACGAAAACGGAATGATAAAAAAATTTCAATTCTTGGAAATATACTTGTATGTTTTGTGCTTAGAAAAATTAGAATGAAATTTTGTTACCTTGCCTTTATTGTAGTGAAATGGGGGCAGTGTCAAGATATGGACTATTTTTCGTGTTTTTATATACAATTACATACTAAAACTCTTCAATAAACAAAGAAATTTACAAATATAAAAAAAAATACATGATGAAATTCTTTGTTTTTCACATATATCATGCAATTTTCATTCTTCTTATAAAAAATGAAAAGAAAATTGGAGCTCGCCTTTATTGCAGTGAAAAGGGGGCATGTCAAAATACAAAATTTGGATTTATTCTACCCAACTACGTATTTCATAGGTCGCAATTGGTTTACATAACACCAACAAACGATTGCAATACTGCATTAGTTTCTAAAAAATAAATAATTCTTACATTATGAAATAATTTTCTCGGCATGCTGTATTTTTCTCTTAACACGCGACGTTGTTTTACGTGGAAAAAAAGAGTGGGGGGAGGGGGGTAAAGGCGACAAAATTGCGATTTTTACTAATATTATGTAATATATAGAAAAACAAAATGTTTCGGGGGTTCAATTTAAATGATTTATAGACTTTTTTTTAAACTGAAGATAATCCATGCATATTTAAGTCCGCAATAAAAAGAGTGTGTATAAACACTTCAACATGTTCAAAGAGAAAGACTAAAATCGTTTACTTTTAGTTGCAGTGTTTGTTTTTTTGAACTCACAAATTGAAATAAAACAAGATAAAATTAATGAATCTGTACCGAAAAATCGATCCCTCAAAATTAATTAGGTTCCAAAGTTGTTTATTAATTTAAATATTAAAAAAAATAATAATAGAAATGCCAGCTTTCAATGCATAGTCTATATAGCTACCAGGTAAGCAAGATCAGCGAAACATTTTAGCGCAATTTGACGTCATTTTAATTGTGACGTTATTATGTTCAATTGTGACGGCAGTCATGGGTATTGTGACGTGCCTGAGTCGACGCTGCGTTAAAACGTATGCGCAGATCAAGTAGATCGGGCCTCGTTAAGTGTAAGTTTATTTCATGATCCTGGGGTCAGGTCATCAAAACCACATAGATATTGTCAATGGGAAACATTAGCATCTTTCAAATGTTGCAATTTAGCAAGTAAAAATTAAACAAAGCTAAAAATCTTCACTTCCAAACAAAGTGCAGCACACATTTCACTACATTATCTAAAACCTGGAAAAAACAGAATTTCTGTTACATTGCTAATCAAGAACCTTTCTATTCATTTCGATTCCAATCTGACAATTGCGAGTCATTTGTAAATTAACAATGAATATTTTTATTATTTATATTATTATTATTATTATTATTATTATGTCAAAAAGATATATCCCGGTGAGCTTCAAATAAAATGGAACACAGAATCTGACATATCTGTTTCATATTTGAATTTTTACTAGAAAAAGACGCCAACGGTATATCTAACAACAAAGCATAATAGTAAACTTGATGAATTTAACTATTCAATCGTTAACTTCCCTAAATTATACAGCAATATGCCTTTGTACCTTCATACGGAAGAAACTGTAGAAAAAATATTTTATTTGAATCGCAAGTATCATATTAAAAGTCTTATAACCACAAAAAAAAATTGAATTTCAAAACTATGTTTTGACTCTTCAATTCTTTATAATTCAAAAGCTCTTTATTACTCGAAAATTGACCCTGAGGACACATGATAGGGACTTTATGATATAATTTTTCAAACGAAAATTCAAATATGCAAGGCAAATTTCATACAAGGAAAATAAAAGTTTGGGAGCACAAAGATTAATCCATTATAATTTCTCAATTTCAAGTTTTAGCGATAAAAAAGTGTCTCACACGGTTTGGGTATGTTTTTTGTTAACTGAGCCCGATCCGTATATTGAGACAATTCTTTTTGTCAATTAGACTATCCTTGCAATCAGGTTTGTCCTTGATCTAGAAATAGAGGCGAAGAGTGGGAATTATAAATGTTATGTCTTTATTAGCGCAATCATAGAATGGATCTTTAACTTAAAGTAACACAGTCAAGTTGAAATCAATGTTCAGAATATATACATAAAAACATTGATGATGACTGGATGTGACAAAAGAACATAGCAACTTTCACAATAAAACAAAGTACAAATTATTTGACATAGTAGACATATATAAAAAAAATCAAGTATTAATTAATTCAGCTAGGAATAGAGAGATAATTATTTACATATCGCTAACAAATTTTCAGCTCTTACAAAGTTTTAAGAATAGAATTTTTGCTCGTCATTATGCACTTCTCAAAACGATTTACATATTTAAGAATTACAAAAATTCTTTCTCCCTACATAGAAGAGTTGTACTTGTTGATATGTCTTATTTCCCTTTAGCTAAGTTATATTTGATATTGTCAAAATAATTAAACAAGATATAAATGCAATAAGCGTATTTACAAAAACCATAATTATTTTTTTCAGTGTACTAATTCAAATCTTAATTAATTCCAAAATACATTAAATTTATATAAAAGAAAGATAAAAGTAAATAATTTAAATACAAGTACATACCTAGAAATAGAGGCGAAGAGTGGGAATTATAAATGTTATGTCTTTATTAGCGCAATTATAGAATGGATGCGCATTTCCGAACTCTTGCCCAATTTAAAGAAATAGGTTTTGAAAAAGGACCAATCAAAAATTAAACTCAGGATTTTAAGATAACAATTAGTGAAAAGGCAATTAACGAGTAATGATAATTAAATGACAGTTATAAACAATTTGAAGCGAAAACAACTCAACATGAGAAAACAAGGTACTCGCTTATGACATCTTGGAACTGATTAATTAATTGGATTACATCTGTCTGACAGTGAGAAAAAATAATTACATGTACATCAAAGATTAAAAAATAATCAAATACAATTAGACTCAGATGTCACAATTTAAAAAAATAAGTTTGAACCATGAAGTAAACAAAATATTAAATATTTATACAACAATCAGAAACTATTGAATTAAGGAAAATACGTGACACATATCTTAAAATGTAAAATATAATTATTAAATAATAATATTAACGCGTTGATAGAGGCTTTATATGCGACTGAATGAATTTATACAAAAGTGTAAAAACAGTCAAAATCTAAGTGTGACATACCCCCATGGCCCCAATAGCTTTGGGCCCTCAAAGCTTTGTATGAGACTGAATGATGAAAATCTGGACTTGAACGTTGTCATATAGGGCAAGCATACAATATATCTCGCTATGTAACATCATGTAAATGTGGATCTAGAACATTTTAGATACTGTACTCTGTTATAAGCATTATGGATTCTATATGTATAGGAGTATCCAGATTGGGTAACGCAATATTGACCACGACAATAGTTTCATTTGTTTAACCATTCAAACCAATTACATATAGATGCATCTGGTAACACAGTAGCACATCAGAAGAACACAAGGTATGCATGAAAGAACTGGTCGACAATTGCTGATAAGCATTAGGAAGATCAAATTCTCTGAAAAGCATTCCTCTTAAGGATTCTAAGGTGAACACAATGAAAATAAAATATGCAAGTCGTAAGTAAAAAGTCATGATCAAAACATTATGTGAAGGTTTTCCTACAGATCCGAAATAAACCTAAATGGAGTTATGAGATATAGCACAATCGATGAAAGTTTAGTGATCAGCTAAACAATCCAGCACTAACTATCAGCAGGAAACCTACTTAAAGGGTGACCGACTATAACTCATAAAATATTTCTTTTAGTTGATTTAAAATAATAATTTTTTGTACATAAAAGTAAAAGTAATGTGTTGCATGCAACATAAAACCTTACACAAAAAGTGACCATATTCTTAACTACCTACAATACATAAACTCAAAGTGTGGAGTACCTCTTGTGTAAATCATAATTGGCTTGAAAAGTCACAGACAGAAACGTTAAGTATAAGTCTAAGATTGCTTAAAAATAGACATGATTGTGGTAATAATTGAAGCAATATAAAAAAAAGGTGAAAATAAAATTGACTCATGCAGTGCGTTTGAAATTTGATTTGCGAAATTTTCCAGTCATGGTGAATCTACGATTGATATCACGGAGAACGTCAGCATCAAAACATGTATCTGGCTCCCAAGTGGTTGTTCCGTCTAACCACTTGATGCGAAAATGGCGCACACCGTTTTTCATTTTACCACGTAGGATTTTCTCGAAATTCCATTTCTTTGTGTTTTGCGTGTTTCCGGGAAGCGGGGGTTGTGGCCGTGACTCAGCGGGATTGTCCTGTAACAAAACAGAATTGTCAGGTAATTGCTGATCATGTTGGGATGGAGTTTGTTGTTCTCGTGCATCAGGGAGTTGATTTTGAGGATTGTTGATGGCCTGGTCATTATCGGGTCGGTGTTGATTGTCTTGAGAAGGTCCATCATTAGGGGGTACTGTCGGGGCATCATCATTATCAGTTGGTGGAACGATGGCATCTGGGATCGCGAGTCTTCGGGGGGATAGTAATGCTTGAGGTTCGTTGCGTTAATCATGGAAACATGCAGTTTGTTGTCTGAGAGGCGCCGCAGCTTGTAGGTGAAATTTTGTCCTCTACCAACAATCCGGTACGGTCCATCAGACTTGTCATAGAGCTTATGCGATAAACCAGTGGGGACTTTGTGATTCTTCATAAGGACAAGATCTCCAATGGAAAAGTCAGGTGGCTTGGCATTTTTGTCATGGTATTCTTTGTTTTTAGATTGATTGTGGAGATCGTTGGCTTTGGCGATATCAGTTGAAACTTTGAGCCGGTCTAGGAGATCTTTCATGTATTGCTTGGCATCGCGTTGTAAATTGTCCTTTGGTTGGAGGGATGCATCAAAAGGTAACCGCATTTCTTGTCCAAACATCAACTCAAATGGCGCAAATTCTGTCGAACCAAGATGGGGAGATTTTCGAAAGGACATCATTATGCCGGGGAGAAGTTTTGGCCACTTATCTTGGTCATTGGCACAGTATGCACGTAGAGATTGGGCTATGGTACTGTTTTGTCTCTCCACAAGGCCATTAGTGTTCGGATGATAGGAAGAGGTGTGATATTGTGTTATCTCGAATATTTCACACAAGGCGTTGATAAGTTTGGACATGAAATTCCTACCACGATCCGACATCAAAATCAATGGAGAACCATATCTGGCAAATATGTCCCGGAACAATACTTCAGCCACCTCCTGTGCATCCTGAGATTTCAGGGGAAATGCTTCAGGCCAACGAGTGAAGGAGTCGATACAGAGAAGAATATATTCATATCCTTCAGATGATTTCTTGAGTGGACCTAGGATGTCTATCTGCCAAGATTCAAACTTTTCACGGCGTGGCATTGATGTCATAGGAGGTTTGGAAGGGTGGAAGTCCCTTTTGGCACGCTGGCATCTATCACATGAACGCACATAATCAATGATGTCTTGATTCATCCTGGGCCAGTAATACTTCTGCATTATAGAGAAGCGCACTTTATCGATACCAAGATGTCCACCGCCAGCAAGGCTGTCATGGTAGGCAAACAAAGCATTTTTACGAAGTTCTCTAGGAAGAGCTACTTGGTAGATGAATTTCATTTCTTCCGGTTGGCGTTTGCAACGTCGTTGAAAAAGGTGAAATAAGAGGCCGTCCATGATGCAATAATGTTGTGATTCTGAAAGTACTTTGTCACGGACTTTGCGTTCTTCTGGTAGGGAACCATCAGTTAAGTATTTGACGATATCGACGTAATCAGGACATGCTGTTTGAAGTTGAAATAAAGTGTCTTTGTCTTGGAGAATTTGGTGTATTTCATCGTCTTCTAGAGCCATGATAAGAGTCTCTGGTTCATCATAAGTGAACTTGATTTGAATACCTTCTTGTATGTCATTTTCGTTGATGAGCTGGTCCGCAGATGGTTGTTGAGAGGAAGAGGCTGGTGGAAACGTAGTCGACATAACAGAGATTGGGGCAGCTGTTTCAGAGGTTTCATGAGGAATGCGGCTTATAGCATCGGCAACGCAATTCTTTTTTTCCAGGTTTGTGGATAATATCGAAGTTGTATTCTTGGAGTTTTAACGCCCAACGTTCGAGTCTTCCGGTATGTTTTGCTGTTTTCAACCAAATTAGGGCTTTATGATCTGTGTAGATGGTGAATTTCTTCCCAGCAAGATATGGGCGATAAGCTTGTACACCACGAACAACAGCAAGTAATTCTTTTTCTGAAGTTGTGTATTTCTTTTCTTCTTTTGTGAGCGACTTTCCACCATAGGCGATGACAACTTCTTTATTGTCTAGGGTCTTCTGTCCTAAAGTATATCCAACTGCTGCATCAGAGGCGTCACAAGACAGGATGAATGTCTTGGATGGGTCGGGATAAGAGAGAACTGGAGCGGTTATTAATGCTTGTTTTAATGTTTCGAACGATGTCTGACACTCTTGAGTCCAAGAAAACTTCGTGTTTTTTACAAGAAGCGGGTTAAGCGGAGCAGCTATCTTGGAAAAACCTTCGATGAATTTCCGGTAATAATTCGCCATACCCAAAAAGCTTCTAACCTGTTTTTGGGTTGTAGGAGTTGGGTAGTGACGTATTGTGTCAGTCTTTGTAGGGTCGACTTCAACTCCTTCACGTGTTATGATGTGGCCCAGGAATTTCAATTCTTTCAGAGCAAAATGGCATTTCGATGGCTGTAGTTTAAGGTTTGCCTGTTTAAGTCGAGCGAAAACTTCGTGCAGGTGTCTTAAGTGATCTTCAAATGTTGGCGAAAAGATAAGAATGTCGTCAATGTAACAAAGTACAAATTTCCAATGAATGCTTCGAAGAACACTAGTCATTAAAGTTTGAAATGAAATTGGGGCATTCATGAGTCCAAACGGCATCCTCTTCCATTCATAAACGCCACTTTGGGTGATAAAGGCAGCTTTGTGTTTTGTAGATGGGTCCATTTCGAGTTGCCAGAATCCACTCTTAAGATCGAGTGAGGAGAAATATTTTGGTGAAGAAGCTCCAAGAGAATCAAATACATCTTCAAGTTGAGGAAGTGGGAAAGACATTGGTATGGTTGATTTGTTAAGTTTGCGGTAATCCACAACAAAACGAAATTCACCTGTTGGTTTCTTCACAAGAAGGACAGGGGAGTGCCATTCGGAATTGGAAGGTTCTATGATGTCATTCTCTAACAGTTCTTTAACTTGACGGTCAATTTCGGTCAGATTTTGAGGAGTTGTTCTGTAATGGGGCAGTCGAACAGGTCGAGTTCCCGGCAAAGTATCTATCCTATGTTTGTAGCAGTCAGTACGTCCTAGTTCATTTAGATCAGATGCAAAAGAGTCTCTGTGCTCACGCAGGAAGTCCAGTAGCACTGTCTTCTGTTCAGTGGTAAGATCAGAAGTTGAGAGGTCAAAGTTTAGGTTGTTGTCTTGCACGTTTTGATCAGAGGTAGTAGAACTCGGAGGTGAATCGAAAGAAAATACATTTTGTTGATCTATTTGAATGACAGAAGCAAGAATTGTTCGAGCCTGAATTTCGACATCTGAATGTGTCGGGTTCATAACGCGAAGGTATGCCTTGCCTTTGTCAACTTGAACTAAACATCTTGCTGCAATAAGCTGCTTCTTATGGGAAAGAGAAGGGTGTGGATCCAACAGAACGTTATCACAGCTCTTTAAATGAGAAATGTTAACAGGTACATTTGTTTCACTTTGTTTCGGGATAAGCACTGTTTTAGAAGCTCGGGCTTGTCCTTCGGCTGCAGATAAAAGTCGAATGCTGTGAATATCATTGTTTTCATCAGGAAGCAGCAATAACTGGGAGTCGAAATCAATCTTTGCCTTGTGTTGATTTAAGAAATCCACTCCAAGAATGAAAGGATAATGAAGATCTTGTATGATATGGACGGGATGTGAAAATTTGACACCACTAATAGATATAGGAATTGTTAACACACCAAGAACGTTGAGTCTAGCACCTGTAACACCTTTGATGATTGGATGTGTAGCAGGTTCAAATGAAGCACCGGCGAGGCTTGTTTTGTTAATGAAAGAAGCACTAGCTACTGTGATACTTGCACCGGTATCCAATAATGCATTAGTACGATTTGTCTTGACGGAAATTTCAACTTTGTTTTGTTTTAAGGTTGTAGCCAAATTTATGGAAGCAGATTCCCGATCATGTTGTGATGAAGTCTTTCTCTGGTGCCTATCCTTAGATTTTACTCCAAGAACAGGCGCGAGTCCCTAGCGTGAACCGTTGAAATTGCGAAGATATTTCGTTACACAAAATTTTTCAAAATGATTGTATCTGCCACATTCAGTACAGTAATGACCTCTGGCTGGACAATGTAGTTTAGAAAAACATGTAGCACTTGCACATCCATGACAGTAATGTTCTGGAACTGGATTGGAATTGGTTGAAGCGGGGAAGTTATCTCGTGGTCTTTGATGATAAAATTGTCGTGGACCTTGCATGTAGTGTTGTTGCTGTGTACGTTGGTATTGAGGTGGCTTATGGTTGTATTTAGGTCGAGGTCCAGAGGGGTAATGATTTGGTGGAGGAACACTGTATTGGGTTGGATGATCCTGTGAATTGCTGTTAGTCGATCGAGCAGTAGTATCCCAGCTGTTGTTGTTTGGTACGTTAGAATGCATAGCTGCAATTGTTTGTTGAAGCTGGTTAGTGACATTACACACTGCAGACATGGCGTTGATAACACTATTTTCATCATTGTTTGTAAGTGTTTGAGAATCCATTTTGATTGTCATTTCTGCAATAGAAGCTGAATTCCGCAAGTTTTCTATAGTTTGTGGGAATTGTGGCATCACTATTTTTCGAATTGGGGCATGCAATCCTTTCATGATCATCGTAGTAAGACAGTCTTCCGGCATGGTGGAGTCAGTGGCTAACTTTTGAATTCTTAAAATATACTGGTCGACTGAATCTGAACTCTGTTGTTTTATATCGAATAATCCAAGACTGAAAGGAACTTGTGGTTTAAAACGGGTCAGGAAAGCAGCTTTCAGATGGTCCAGAGATGTCCGAATTTCTGGAGCAAGTTGAAAGAACCAGTCTCTTGCTGCGTCTTTTAAATAGAAAGAGAAGAAATCGTGAGCAACTTCGATCGGTATGTTCATTAGTGTTATGTAGGTCATAAACTGTGTCCAGAATTGGGTCGCGGAGGTCTTTCCATCATAATGTTCAAGGCTAATATTTGCGCGCGGGTAAGGCACAAATGTTGATGTTGGTACTGTGTGCGGAACAGCCGTACTACTCTGTGTAGGTGGAGGTGGTGCATAGACAGCTGGTGTTGCGGGTATCGCTGTGTTGTGCGTTATGTCTGTAGTAAGTTGATCGTTCTGAGAATGGTACAGGGCATTTCTAGTTGGTGTTGGTGGCAAGTTGTTCTCAACACATTGGGAAGTATCTGTCTCTTGGTGAAGTTGAGGTGGAGGTGGGGGAGGATCTTTTGGTGGTGCCAATGAAGATGCAGATGTTGTCCCTGAATAGGGATAGTTGTCAGCTGCAATTGCGACTGTTGCTTCCATCTCGGGATTGTTCGTAGAAGTCGCTTGTTTTTGATAATTTAGTGGGACATTTGGTTTGTATCCTAAGCGGCGGAAAAGAGAACTACTGGACGATTGGAGTCTAGTTGTAGGTCCAGGCATAATGTAGATAAATCACGTGAAGAATGCTTTGATGGTGCTGACTTCGTTGAAAGAGATGGTATAGTTGTAGTAACTGTGGGGAATTTGTTGAGTTTGGGGAATTTCTCTGGTAGAGCACGTCAGCTTGGCAATGAGAGGTTGGGGTCGAATGGATCTCCGCCACTTTGTCTCACACGGTTTGGGTATGTTTTTTTGTTAACTGAGCCCGATCCGTATATTGAGACAATTCTTTTTGTCAATTAGACTATCCTTGCAATCAGGTTTGTCCTTGATCTAGAAATAGAGGCGAAGAGTGGGAATTATAAATGTTATGTCTTTATTAGCGCAATCATAGAATGGATCTTTAACTTAAAGTAACACAGTCAAGTTGAAATCAATGTTCAGAATATATACATAAAAACATTGATGATGACTGGATGTGACAAAAGAACATAGCAACTTTCACAATAAAACAAAGTACAAATTATTTGACATAGTAGACATATATAAAAAAAAATCAAGTATTAATTAATTCAGCTAGGAATAGAGAGATAATTATTTACATATCGCTAACAAATTTTCAGCTCTTACAAAGTTTTAAGAATAGAATTTTTGCTCGTCATTATGCACTTCTCAAAACGATTTACATATTTAAGAATTACAAAAATTCTTTCTCCCTACATAGAAGAGTTGTACTTGTTGATATGTCTTATTTCACTTTAGCTAAGTTATATTTGATATTGTCAAAATAATTAAACAAGATATAAATGCAATAAGCGTATTTACAAAAACCATAATTATTTTTTTCAGTGTACTAATTCAAATCTTAATTAATTCCAAAATACATTAAATTTATATAAAAGAAAGATAAAAGTAAATAATTTAAATACAAGTACATACCTAGAAATAGAGGCGAAGAGTGGGAATTATAAATGTTATGTCTTTATTAGCGCAATCATAGAATGGATGCGCATTTCCGAACTCTTGCCCAATTTAAAGAAATAGGTTTTGAAAAAGGACCAATCAAAAATTAAACTCAGGATTTTAAGATAACAATTAGTGAAAAGGCAATTAACGAGTAATGATAATTAAATGACAGTTATAAACAATTTGAAGCGAAAACAACTCAACATGAGAAAACAAGGTACTCGCTTATGACATCTTGGAACTGATTAATTAATTGGATTACATCTGTCTGACAGTGAGAAAAAATAATTACATGTACATCAAAGATTAAAAAATAATCAAATACAATTAGACTCAGATGTCACAATTTAAAAAAATAAGTTTGAACCATGAAGTAAACAAAATATTAAATATTTATACAACAATCAGAAACTATTGAATTAAGGAAAATACGTGACACATATCTTAAAATGTAAAATATAATTATTAAATAATAATATTAACGCGTTGATAGAGGCTTTATATGCGACTGAATGAATTTATACAAAAGTGTAAAAACAGTCAAAATCTAAGTGTGACAAAAGGAAGAATTGCAGACAATATAGCATGTCAACAATATCTTAACATCTTACATATTTAACACGATATGTATTGTTTGTATGCTCTTTATCTCTGTACATAAAATATACATTCGCCATGCATCTTTATACCCCCCCCGCTTGAAAAGCGGGAGGGTATATAGTAATCGTTAATTCCGTCCGTCCGTCCGTCTGTCCGTCCGTCTTTCCGTCCGTCTGTTTCGCTTTGGGGAACCCATCTCTTATCCGCAACTCCTCTCATACCACTGAATGAAATTTGATGAAACTTTCACAGAATACATTACAATCAGATATTGCAGGGTATTCAAGTTTGTATTTAAAATGGACTGTCGACAAAAGTGACAAGAGCACAAACATATTTTTTTTTCAGATAAGGTATAGATGATATCGTTATTTTTCTGTTCCACGGACAATATACAATCCATGTCCTGCATAATTTTAAAGCATGTCTTCGACCTTTGTCCGTATCTGAAACAGGTTCATATATGGACTTGTGCACTTCACAAGTAAGTTATGCAGAAGCCTATACATGAACCCGATAAATCATCAAGTCTCAAAGGATCACCTTGTGAATTTAATACTGTTATTTGACGCAAATCGGTTCTTTTTTTCTATGATACACCTACATAAATATATGACCAAGATTTAATTTCATGCACATAACAACAATAAATAATATCATTAGTTTTCTTTTAGGAAAAAACTCAAAAAAGTATCGTACAGGAAGTTTGACAAACACTGATTATAAAACTACAGCGCTTGCCAAAAGATTACAAAAACCTAATCTGATTTAATTTATGAAAATCAAACTGCATACAAAAAAGTGATAGGCTGGCGAAAACACAAGGTTGACATAGTTGAATATTTGGAATCAGAGAACTAAGTTTTATAACTTAATTTTATAATGTTACATGTAGGATCTGGAAAAGGCTTTTGATTCTCTTGAATAGAACTTTATATAACATGTTTAAGTATTAAAGAAATTCAATATTGGTAACTACTTTATTAAATGGACAACCAGTCAATGAATAAACCCGGTTTTTGAAATGAAAAACGATGGATGGATTTCTAAAATATGTTCAATGACAAGTAGATTTAGGATTTTTGATTTCGAAATAAAAAAAAATGAAGTGCAAAATAACCATAACTGTATCCCAATGAATAATCGAGGGGTTAAAAATATCCAACACGCAGATAATTTAACAGTTACATTAAATGACGTATTATTCATAAAGATTACATAAGATGTACTGTTAACGCACTTGGCAAATGTGCTGATTCTAAAATTAATATTACTCAAAGAGAGTGTATTATGCTTGGGAATATGAAAAACTATTTTGACGAGCTATATGGAATTGAGTTGCCAACAAAGCAGTTAAATGTTGAGGTATCTATTTAGGTCACGATGAAAATGAATTTTACAATAAAAACTTGATAAGAATATTTAATGAGATGGAAAAAAAATTTAATCCTGGAAACGAAGAAAGCGTCTATTATCCATACGCTTGCTATTTCAAACTGATGTATACATTGTCAAATTTATTTCTTCCGATAATAACTATATTATAAAATCCATTGTCAAAATTGAATGTAAAGTTAAATAAATGAAAACAGCGAAGAACCCACGTTTGCTTTTTTCAAAGGGTTAACTGTTCGATATTTTAAATGATTTTTGCAAAAAAAGATAATGTTTATATCTACTATCCTTTTAAAGGTTCATCAATAGGTGTGGATTGTTTTTTTTTAATACATGTTAAATAATTTTACTAAGAAGTACTAAGTTGTTTTAACGAATGTAAAAGTGAATTATGTTTTTTTTTTTAAAGATAATCTGATGAAATTTAGCATTTTGGTATGTAAAGATAAATTCATCTTCTTTGATAAAATGGAATACATCTGAAATCTTAAAAGTAAATGATCTGTTTGATTACAGGGGATCCTTTAGACCACTTGACAATTTTTCCAATATTATTGCCAAAACTAACTGGATATGTTATTTTTGTCAGCCACTTAAAATATTCGTAAAGTACCAACAAAAAAAAATTAAATCCCTTCAGCATATTCTAATATATTTGAAAATCAAGAAATTTTCTTTACAAAAATCTCATGGAAAAAGTTTGTATACTTGTTTTCAAGCAATATTGCCTTTGGAATTCCCCGGTACTCGAAACATTTGAATTCATTTACAAAAAAAGATGACCAAAAAAAGAGATGAATTATGTATGTATCTGCATTGTAACAAAATAGAAACTTTGAAACATGATTTTTTAATGTAATACTGTGTCCAATATAGAAAAACTATAACAGTTCTTTATCGTTTAAAATTCAGTGGGAACATATTGTAGTTGTTGTTTTTTATGAAAAAATATGAAAAAGAGAATTATCTAAAGAACTATATATGGTTTCTATTATATTTTAGCCCCCGTTTTGCTAAAATTTAAACGTCAATTAACCTCAGTGAAATTGATTTTTTTTGAAAGATGAGAATTCATATTTTTCTTTTATGGTTCAATTGATATATTGATTTAAGTAATAAGCAGAGAATTAAAGGTTTAAAGTGAATAAGTTTACAAGAAAATGTCAAAAAGTGGGATTTTTGACATCGTAAACGGCGATTTTAGGTATGTGCGACGCCTTGAACAAGAAAGATATTTACACATGTAAAGGATATTTTCAAAGAAAGTCTTCATGCAAAAAATTAATCTTGTTCAAAAAGTCGCAAACACTTAACAATTTAAAAAACCTTGATTAAAATAGCACTTTCTGACTCGCGTGACGTCACAAGTAAGTACGGAGAGAGAGAGACGACGTTGTTGACAGGTGTTTTTTTTTTCGAAGTAGCGTCGTCTATCGATGGCTTCATGCAGGCCCTATGTTTTCCAACATTAACTTCTAGACATATCTGTTTTTGAAACATATTTGTGATAAAAAAAATATATTTTATCGCGATCGATCGACATTGATTTGTTGATGTCTGAATGTACCGGTGTGGATCACAAGACAGAAGGAACACGTACGCTGATAGAATTTGATCTTCGAATCGCTTAAACTTCAAGTCTGCTGTACAAGAAATTTGTTCACAGAAGAAATATATACAGTATACTTTTTATGAAATTATCTTATGTAGAAATACGTTCATTGTGCGTGCATATTTACATATATGTTGTCATTTCTTCCCATATCGTTCATTGTTTACAAGGCAACAAATGTACGGCCAACGAGACGTGTCTTTGTTTTTTTTTTCCTCGAAAAATTAAACATTATTCTAGGAAGTTCGGGGTATTAGTAATTAACTAAAATAAAACCAGCTAAAATAATTTTCTTTCAATCTTGAGTACACATAGACGTCACAACAAAAATAATATATATATTTCTATCATTTAATTTTAATGCATAATTAACTAATTTATTTTTACCAAATTAAAAAAAAAAATAGGCTTTAAAAAAAAAAATAAACATAATAATCACAAAGCTTTGAATAAACATTTGATTTATATTGTCACGGTGCTACAAAACAATAAAAATGCATCACATTTTTAATTCTAATAATTCATTAATTTAATTTCTTATTTTTTAGGGTTAATTTGTTATAATAAAATATCAAAGTGTGAATTATTAAACCACATACATAGTTGTATCATGATGGACCTGTTATACATGAAGTACATATTCTCTTTCTCTAAATACATTTTTTTACTGTTTACTGCAGTAGCACGTACTCAACAGAACATCGAATTTTTTTACCTCATCCATTGTAAGTTTTTTTTTAAATTATTATAATTATTAATTCCTCTTTATTTGAATTAATTAGTTAATAGATTGGCATTTACTGGTTATGAAAGAATAGTTAGATAAAGAGAGATGATTTCTCTCCCGGACTCTACAGATAAGTCTCAGTACATTTCTTTGCGTGTTGAAAAAGTGGTGTGTGTTATTGATACCTTCGTAACACAATCAAGGCTGTAACTTGTACATGCATTGCTTGTCGGAAAATCTCATTAAAGTTCTAGTTGAGATTAGATTTATTTTTTATCGAAGACGCATAAGACTAAAGTTATTGATTACTCAGTATATTTTACTGATTCAGTGATTGCACCCTTCCCCTCTATGATATTAAATCAATATTCCAATATTTCATCAGATCTTTTTATTGAGGCGCCTGCATGGTGCAGTGGTTAGATCATTTGCCCATTAGTCTCAGAGTATAGAGATCCTCAAGTCGCAAGTTCAAATCACACTTCGGAATGGAACATAATATTTTGAATAAAGAGTTCTCGAAAGGCTAGATAAAAAAAGCAAACAAACCAATCTATACATTGAATTTGTGTATCTCTTAAATGACCAGTTATATGAATTTGTATTGTTTTCTTTATCATTTGTATGTTTACTTTTAAAAACCTTATATCATTATACCTTTGGAATTTTTTAACAACGTACTGTAGGCAATAATTGCTCGAACATCCAATTCTGAAACTAGAATTTATTTACATGTTTATAAGAAAGTGCCATAGATTTCAGTGGAAAGAATATTAAAAATGATTGATTGATTGATTGTTGTTTTATGTCCCTCTCAAGAATTTTTCACTCATATTGAGACGCCACCACTTGCCCATAGAGGGCTGCAAATTCTAACCTATAGACGGCACTTAGGGCCATTGAACAGTGAAAAATCTTTTTCATGCGATACGGGACCTCGGTTTATACGGTCTCATATGAAGGACCGGCCTCTACGTCCCGCAGTGGGATTCGAACCCGCGACGTAAGGATTGACTCCTTACCTCGCGACTCTAGAGCAGACGCTCTGACGCTCTAAACAATGCGCCACGCCGGCGACACTTTGGCTAGAATCATAATTATTCATAAATAAAAGAAATACAAGTCTATATGTTCGACTTTTTTCTGCACTTCAACTATGATCATGCTATGCAAAATATTAATGTTCATATTGCAAAAAACACTGTAATGCTGAATGATACAAATGTATTTTTATATGAATTCCTTGGTAAAATGATAACTGATAAAATCCTATTAATAGCATTTTTCATATTTTTATCTGCCAGTGACTTGAATTTTATAAATGATCATGGCATATCTGTTTTTTTTGTAAAAAGACTGTGAATTAGAGATTTAATCGTCATAAATCATATGTATACATACACTAAAATATAAGGTTCTAATGTTTCTTAGTTGCAAAGTTATTATCGGAAAGGACTGCATTAACGGACAGACTTATTGTAAGTTGATTCCTGTCAGCAACCACGCCCCTCAATCCTCGATACCAAGTTTTTGTTAAAATGTTAAAAATTTTCTTTTCCTAAAAAAAATATAGTTTAACATAAAGAAACAAACAAAAAAAATCACAAAAATTGTATCAAAAATTAACGATTGTTTTTGTTAGGTAAATAACAACAAAACTGGTCTGAAGGAGTAAGTTTGTAAAAATGGTTACCATGGCAACGGGATTGCCTATCGATTTAAATATATTGTCCTAGTAAGAGAATCCCCTTAGGATATCCAAAAATACAAATATAAACATTTATTGAAGATTTTATAGATGCTACCAAAATTACATATTTCTTAATTGCCAATGAAAGCCATAATTTCAGATATGAAGGAATAAGTTTTAAGATGGTTTCCATGGTAACGGAATACCTATAAATATTAGATATATTTTCTTAGTAAAACAGCCACGTTGACATATCCCACAGTATACGTACAATCAGTAACTTAAGACAATATAGTTGGTATCAAAATTAAAGATTTGTTAAATGACAATAGATGGCATTAGATGCCAGATTCAGAGGTCTGAAGGTATATGTTTTTGACGGTGGTTTCCATGGCAACGGAATGCCTGAGCAAATTAAATTATATTTTTTTAGTAGCACCCTTGCCTTCTCCCTCTCCTTAGCAAAGATAAACATTTTCTGAATGGGGGCCTTAATTGGCTGATACCATATATAGTTCTTTACTGAATACTTGTGTAGCATATAGAATTTATAAAAATAAAATAAATACATGTTCAACCATGTAAAAAAAGATCGCTTCTACTCTTCCGTATTACATCATCTAAATCATAACATTAAGCGTAAGATCTTTGGAAATTCTTCTAAAATAATGTAGTGCAAAATTGTCTATTCTTTTAATCCGTACCACTGGGAAGAATCCTGTCTTTCGGTAGTGCTGTCGTAAGGGGGTAGCAAATAGACTGTCAAACGAAACGACCAAAATCTTTGATAAATAAAATACAACCTCAATATACAGATGTATTTTGTCTTTTTTCATAGCATTTGGGAAAGAAGGATGTGTAAAAAATGATAATAATTACGACTGTAACAATCATTTGTAAAATGAAAAATAGTTAGTAAATCCTTCTGGTGTATTCTAAGCATTTGTTAGGTACTGTATTCTTTTAAAAACAAAATAAAAAAGAGACAATCATAATCGTTGGATATTAAAGTTATAGAGATCTAGAAAAAGAAGGAAAGGGACAATACTTAACATGGAATGTAAGCACTTGTCTACTTTTCTCAGCAGGGACAGTGAAAGGATCAGCACTTTTTATTTACATGTGTATCAGTGCCGGTTTTAAAAAGTTCAATAATTGTCTAGGTTTTGCAGTTTAGACAGCAGGGTCATACATAGTCTAAGTTAGTCAGTGCAAAAATGGAAAGTCAGTACGTTGCTGAATTACTTAAAGGTCTATTTTGTATGTTTTTTAGATGGATCTAATATGCTAGTTACAATAATCTGTTCGTTGATCAGATACAAGTGTATTTTTGTATTAAATTTAATCATCACAATGATTTTTCAGATAGTTTTTCCTCTCTATGTATCTGTATACACACACTTTGTTGCTGTCACATGATCCGATCCAGAGAAGATGATTCTTATGATCAAAGCTCAGGCACATTGGTCTGCCTATCCCTTGATCCTGTGTCTGAATCTGCATCATGAAATGGCCGTCCTTATCGATCAAATGTATTGTGTTGGTCTTAGAATCACACAACAGAATGTTTGATAATGTGTCAGTACAGATTCCATGGGGCAGGAGATCTGACTCTGATGGGTGGCCTGTGTAGGAGAAGCGATGTCTTCCTTTATAATCTATGACCACTACAGCACCACGGCCATAATCATTATTATCAATATCGGTAAGGTCAGACACAATAACATCTCCATTGCGGTTCTCTGTGATGTACCTTGGAAGACAATAGAGTTGCTGCCCTGCAGTGTCATGTTGTATTGTTTGTATCACTTTTCCTTCGTTGTTATACCGTGTTACTTTGCCTGCCCAAGTATCAGTGCTCAGCATCCCGACCAGAAGGTCATTGTTGGAGGGTGAGCAGACCACACAGAGCGGTAGCCATGGTGATCTTTTCTTCATTAGTGTAGATTTAGATCTGGTGTCTTTAAAAAACTTTTTAATGTTATAATCCCTATCTATATAAATAAGATCACACGTCATGTTCACTGTATGTATCCCATAATTTACCAGTCTTATACACTTTAGATGATGTAGGTTGTGACCTTCAACGTTTGCCAAAAAAAGATGGATACCATCACTGAACCAGACGTGATCTGGTGTCGCAGTGGAAATATGTGTGACACCGCTAACTCCTGTCAGTGAGATTTGTAGTTTACTTGTAGGTTTTGACATTAGTTGCAGCTGACAAACACTTTCTATTTGTCTTTTTCCTTCCTCTTTGATTTTGATTTCACTCAGTAACTTAGTCACATTTTTCATATTAATTTCTTCAGTCAGATAAAACGCAGTGTGTTGTGCCAGATAATAAATGTCTTTTATCTTTGCAACTCTTGTTTTCTTTACGAAGAAGAGAAATTTTACCGCTCTGTTTGATAACCGTTTAAATACGTGTTCAAAGTTTTCTATGTAAGAAAGGTGTTTGTACACTTTTCTATTTTGTTCTTGTAACCTTTGTATAAAATGGCATCTGTATTTGAGTTTAAAATCATGTATCTCAGTGTCCATAATGGCCTTTAATCTTGCTGAAATTTCTGATCGACGGTTGGAGATACCTGTCTGAACAGTCTCTATGTCATTTTTGATTCCATCAAGCAGAAAGCAGCTGTTATAGAGAATCTCACGTCTGATTTTATGAAATATTTTTTTGTATTGTTGACGGTATGTTTTATATGCTTTCCTTATATCCAGTATTTGATGTTTTTGGTGTAATTTACATTGGACACAGATAGGAAAGTTGCACGAGTCGCAAAACATTTCATGGATTCTGTCTGGATGTTTGACACATCTCTTTTGTAATGAAATGTTTTCAAATTTCTCGCGATAAATCACAACATCATGGTACATGGTATCCAGATAAATAACGTGTCCATCTTTACACTGTAGACACAGGTCTTGGTTACACGTGTTACAGTAGAATTCTGTGTTTTGATGTTTTGAACATATTTTATTGTATAATTTATACAATGGGATTGGTAACAAGTTCTTGCAACTTAAAAAAACCTCTCCCTGACTTAAAAAAACCTCTCCCTTATTCTGTGTCCCCCTGACACTGAAAACACCGCCGAACTTTACATTGGGGACTGAGTGTTCCATAGTCTATTTCGTTATTTCTGTTTGGATGTCCCAAACAGGTTTTCTCTTTGAAGAAGTGTTTATATTTCTCACGATAAAACTTAGCATAATGGTTTCTGTAATATGGAGCTGATACATGTTGAAGTAAACACTGTTGACACATGTCATGATCACACTCCCTACAGTAGAATTCTGAGACATTCACACATTGTACAAAATGAGAACACTGTCGAATTCTGTATTGCACAGTAACGCTTTTTTCTCCACGAAGAGTCTTATATGTCATAATGTTGTGGTATTTAGTATCAGAGTTTTTTTCATGCATCGTTTTACACTTTGAACATAGATCATATTTACACGTGTAACAGTAGAATTCTTTGTCCCGTTGACATTGAAAACACTGTTGTACTTTATATTGGACGCTGTATCCTGGCCTATCCATATTGTGGTTCTAAAAATGATGTATAAGTTCTAAAAATAATACATCTTAATCTTGAATATAAACATTTTGTTCATTCAAACATTATATCTTTATCAGAATCTAAGAGGGTGACTAGGGTTTCCATTGCGCAATACTTTGCCAATCACAATAATATTTTAAAATTAAAGCAGATGTTTTTTTAACATCTTTAATAAAATACAAAATTTAAAAATAATGGTTGGATATTTTTAAAAGCATTATCTATACGCTTTTAATATTCATAACATAGGAATTTGAGGTTCTCTCAATCATTTGTTTTGATTTTTGTTGTATAAATCCTTTTGTGTCTATTATGTTTTGAAGTATTCCATAAAACATGGAAATTTCATTAATTTTGACGTTTTGAAATGCCCCATTCAGAAACAAGATGGTAGATTCTTGTGTCATTTAGACTGTCTATGAATTTGAATTTTATTTTAATCATAGCAGATCAAGACATGCAGATCCCCCAGAGAAAAGAAGCCTGGTTTGAATACAAAAAAGAACTAATGATGAAGTATGAAAAAATAAACATTTATCAAATATACCAGCAATAATTTAAAAGAAAAATCCAGTCCTTACCTTCTTATATTAAGAGTTTCAAAAATACCTAATCCTCCAAGCTAACAAAAACTGTTTGTCCTACTACCAACTCCTTATCTATAAATGTTCAAAACATGACAAAGGAAGCCAAAAAGTGCAATTTAAAAATAAATAAAAAAAAACATTCAATAAAAGAAAAAGTAGCCATTTCAAGTAAAAACTACGTTGCTCGATAAAAACAAAAGTATTTGTTCAAAAAAGGGGAAAAGATGCATATTGACTTACAGAAAAAAAAGTAATATGGGTTGTCCTGTACGTAAATGAAAACATTTTTTTTAGTGTTTTCTGCATAAAATATTATCATGTAATTCAATTGGTTAAATCATCATTAAGCATCGCAATCATGTAATTCAAAACCATGAGGATTTCAGAATGATATGGAGATAAAGAACAGTATTCAATAACAAAGTCCATAAAACAATACAAAATAGGAGCAGAGCAAACTCGGACCTCCGAAACATCAGAGGTGGGATCAGGTGCCATGGAGGAGTGAGCATCACCTGCTACCGCTCACACCCGCCGTGTGCTCAGTGTCATGATCGTGAAATAACGGAAAAATCCGTCGTCAATTCAGTGTATCAATAATGGACCAACAATTTGTATGAAAAACGTCAGTCAGCATTTGACTGAATGATTAATTGTATTTGCTGACAAGGTCATTGTATCGACCATAGAACTTACGAAATGATGACTTTAAACGAGACTGCTGATATTTTTGCTTCATCAACTTGTTTGTCAATAATTTACATCGTTTTGGAAATTGTTCATACGTAGAGCATGCCCTTGCGTATCGAATCAACTGAAATATATACACTTCATATGCAGGTGATGAAGGTATATTGCTGCATAAGTAAGGGAATTTAATATTTTTCTGAAGCTTAAAAGAAATCCTCCTGTTGTAATCGTTGACTCCATTATTCAATTAATAAAACGGGAATAGCTTAGTGTAAATGTAAAGTGTAAGTGTAAATATTTTCCGATTTCGTTATCAGGCTTGTGTTAAGTCGAAAGAAAAGCAGGTCAATACAATTCATGCTACATGTAATTAACATATTCTATTTCTGTGATAATTTATGTCTATGTCCTTACTGCGTACTATTAAATTTCATGGGTTTATTTTTTTTTGTGTTCAATATTTTTTCTTTAGTTTCATTTTCTAAAATTATTCATTTTGTTTTTATCTAACATATGCATTTGAAAGTTCAAACTAGTTTTGGTTTGCACTTTCGGGTTTCCGTGCATGTCAAAAAGATTTTATGAAAATTTACTGCAAGGTAAAGTTACCGCGTTCGATGAAATAAAGAATTGATCCAGATAAGGCTGTTATTTGTTTAAATTCTGCACAACAGTTTAAAAAGAATGTTGTGTACGTACGTTTTAACCATAAGGAATCCGTTACACAATTATGTAATACTTTTTATCCTGCAACTAGTCTTGCATTGATCTAATTAAGATTACCTTATAAAATTAAACTTTATTCAGTAAATGTCCCAATAAAGCCTCGTGCACGTACCCAGATGTTCAAAAAACATTGTGACATTTGGTCGAGAAAATTGCTCGTTTTGGAAGTCATAGGAGAATTTATTTTACCGGTCCCCAGAAAAACACGCAAAAATGTAGTCTCGCCGAAGGCGACTTCAGTATATATGAGGTCGCGTGAGCGATCGAAAAAATATCTAAATACGAGGTCTTTGGGGCTTTTGACCCCAAAATCGAATTCTATGGTTAAAAGCTTAGTTTAGAAAATCGTTTTCAAACGAAATTTTTAACCCCGTTTTCTGAAAAAAATTAATATTGTTTATTCATTGAAAAAATAAACAGAGAATTTTCTGAACGAAGCGCGTACGGCGCATGCGTTGTGCCATTTCTTTCGGACTTAGCCATTCTTCCATGTAAACTAACGAACGAATTTGCCTTTGAAGCTGAATTATGATCTTGGAAAAATACCAAAACAACTGAATTTCTTAACTTATCTTAAAAAACGAGTCACTATCCAAAATCCATCGGATGATATGCAAGGACTAAGACGTTTAGACGAAATCTCCCGGGCAGATGCTAGACTAACCGTTATCAGTTGCATTATGTGCGATGACTAACCCCAATCTCTCCGATGGATGCGAGACTATCCCTAATCAGTCGAATACTAGTTCAAGGACTAACCCTAACCTCTCAGGGAGTGCAAGGCTAACCCTTATCAGTCGAATATATTTAACCCATGTTAGTTGAGTGACGTAGTTGTTACGTCATAGTCCAGTGAGCGCGAGGATCTCTCAGATCTGGGGACCGGTAAAGTAAAGTCAACCCATATTGCCTACATAAAATACATGTCCATGGTTACTGTCTATTTCAAACCAGTAACAACGTATTTTGTTTATCCTGTTACTGCTTTGAAATATTTTGACTCGGGTCGAAAACGTGATGGAGAGCTCGGCAAGCCCCGCTGTATTTTCACGTTTTCTTTTTATTTACCTTCGCCTAAATATGGCTTTTAATTCAAGACAGTAACCATGTATATGTAGTTTATGTAGGTATTGAGTTTCATTTGTTTCTCATGGTATCTTGCTTTTCTATTTAATAACATTTCTACAGTGTAAAGGAAAAATCATAAAGAGTACATACAAAAAAGGAAACTCAGTGTGATCGAATGTCTTGATTGAACTTTTAAAACTGAGGATGATATGCATAAAGTGCTAAGAAAAATGTGAGAACGAAAAGAACTTGATCTCAAAATTCCTTTAAACAGTACAAAATGACATTGTAGGGACCCCTGAAACATCAGAGGCGGGATCAGGTGTCGTGACAGAGCAAGCATCACCAGTTGACCAGACAAACCCGCCCTGTGTTCATTGTCATGAGCAGAGTCGTAACACGTCGAGTTGACAGGCGCGGATCATCAGATCAAACGAGACGCGAAGCGTCGAGTTTGATCTGATTTTCCGCGCCTTTCAACGAGACGAGATACGGCTCTTAGGATCAATTTACTGATATAATGGTAAATTTATTATATCCCCCTTTAAAACTAGCTAAATCTAGCAAAATAAAACTAAAGAGATCATTTGCAAATATTTATTTATAAAACAAAGCATAATAACAAGGAGTTTTTTAACGCTCAAGAAAAATAACGTCATCTTTCTGCGTACTACGTAATCAGTTTCAGAAATTGGTGATATGGATTCAGAAAACCACAGTGTGGTGATCCGGAAAGTCGGATCACGACGTCACGTGATTTCGTAAAATCAACAGTAAAATCGAATGATACACGTTAGGTATACGAGGGGTGATCAAAAAGTTCGCGAACTATCTCTATATCTACAAAACCACAATTCAGATTAAAAAAAAATTGGTACATACATAGCCATACTCAAGTTCTTTAAATAGCATATGCTAAATACAGTTTTGCTCATTGTTTGTGGCGTAACAATGTGAAAATGACGTCACTATGTAGGTCACTTGTGACAAAAAATGGCTGTCTCAGTCGTACTCATTCAAACAAACGACTGTAAAATTTATGGTATATCTTAGAAATCCCTTTGCAGTAGCGTATGGAAATTTGTACAACGTTTATTAAGACAAATGTCTTCCTATAAATTCAATCAATGATTGAATTGATCGTTTTAGTGAAGGAAGGCAGATGGTTAAAAATGATACCTGTTATGTTGCCCAGTGAAAGCAAGTTTGAAAAGAATTGTGTTTTTAATAACGCAATTTGCTATCAAAGTCCTCCAATTTACACTTTGAAAAATTGTTGGATATTTCAACAATAATATAATTATCAAATACCTAAGATATCGTTTACTTTAGATTTAAAACATATTAGATATGATAAAAAGGGGGCATCCATTCTCTATCAACCTTGAATAAACGTCTCTATCGAGACAGAAGATTTGGGTTTTGATGGTCGCCATGCTTATTTTTGGAAAAGATATTCTTATCCGCCCATTTTGTTGCCGAGATTTGACCATTTCTGACAAACGAACTGTTCTTGTTTTAATAATTAACTTACATTGAAAGAAATATAAAACTCAGAAAAATCTTGCAGCTTTCCTGACAGAACGCTACGGATGGTTCACGTGACCGCCTATATCACGTGATTCGCGCATGAGCAGAACGGTTGCAGATGTGCATTAAAATTGGAGAGGATTAATTTAAAATATAATCATCACCGAAACCAAATATTGTTTCTTTTATGG
The DNA here is from genome assembly GCF_032062105.1 of Saccostrea cuccullata. Taxonomy (NCBI): domain Eukaryota; kingdom Metazoa; phylum Mollusca; class Bivalvia; order Ostreida; family Ostreidae; genus Saccostrea; species Saccostrea cuccullata. The sequence goes on along the minus strand of NW_026929671.1, from coordinate 324,724 downwards.
AAGTTATTCAATTAATTCGCGAACTTTTTGATCACCCCTCATATAATAACTGTATATATTATTACAATAATAACTTGATCCGAAGAGTCGTAACACGTTCAGGTGACAGAAGCAGATCATCAGATCATACAAGACGCGTAGCTTCAGGGTGCATGAAATGAGACACGGGGTAAGCCGTCGTATACCATTGATTGATCCTTGTGAACTAATATTATCACAAAGTTCGGAAATTTTGTTACCATTAACGGCTTTTTCTAGTAAAAAATCAAAATATGAACAGAAGTGTCAGAGTCTATTGTGTCATTTATTTCAAGCTCATTTTGGATATATCGAGTCGATATATAGATGGAAGTAGTAATTGTTAATTAATTATACGTCGATGATTTATATAAATGTCGAATTTAACGTCAAATCTTTTCTTTTCCTTATGTATTGGATCTTAAATTGATTCTGCTTCATATGAACACAAGTGTACATGTAAGTCTGTTAATAACGGGATGGAAATGATGCCAATAGAAAATTGAGATTCCTCAAGACATAGTCTCCAAAAACTACATACAAAAAGGGTATGTATTATTCTCTATATAATGTTGAAAAGTTGTGTACCACGATGTTATTGATTTTGGAAAACCATATTGTGATTTCAAATTGACTAAAAGTACCTATATATTCTGGGTTGAATATTTGAATATAATGTTGAAAAGTTGTGTACTTTTTGATTTTGGAAAACCATAGTCACATCTGATTTATACCACTTCTCCATTATAATGCCGTACGTTACTCCTGAAGTTCCTCCTTTAATACTGTGAATATTTCATTGCAAGAGGTGCAAAGAACTCCTTAAATGGAACCCATTAAGTATCTTTGCTTGTAAGGATTTTTTTTATGGAGTTTTAGAATTATGTATGATTATACATATAGTAATTCAAATTCATTTTGTTTGCTGAGAATGTCAAAAAAATGTCTGCCTAACATTTTCAACTACTTCAACATGAGAAGTTGAAATGACTTGCTATGTCCTTTAACTTCTCATTTCGAATTATTTTGTAAATAACATGGTCAACTGCCAAACAATTTGATGATACAAGGAAATCAATAATATTTAAATTCCACACTTTGCAAATACTGAACTTCTCAATTGAAGCATACGGAGATAACGAACAGTGTTCAAGATCTTTAGTCCATAAAGCAATACAAGATAAGATCAGAGCAAACACGGACCTCAAAAACATCAGAAATGAGATCAGGTGCGATGGAGGAGTGAGCAAAAGTGTACAGTCTGACTTTAGAGAGAATGTATTTCTTATAAATTGTTGGTTATTATTTACACACTGAATTGTCTTCCATTTCCCCCCTAAACTCAATCAAGAGGATTTTCATTATTCCATGATATCTTCATTAAACCCTGTTTAATAGGAACGTATTCTTTGTGCTTAATATTTGTTTTGAATTTTGTTTGAATGTTTGACATGCTTATTGTTTGTTATCTTCACTTATTATTTATTGACTTCTAAGTAAATGATGAGGAAATAAGGCTACATTTACGATCAAATAAAACTAATAAAAAATACTGATTTTCAAAAAAAAAAAAAAAAAAAAATTAGAGCCTAACAATTTCTATAGGAGTGTGGTGAAGTTGACTTTTGTTTAATTAATATTATGTTTGATTTTGTGTTTTCCTTGTGAGTTTTGGTGGTTATGCGTTTCCGTACTTTTGAGGGTATGTATTTAAGTTAAATTTAGAAAACTGGTTGCTCAGAAGGAAACGACGCGTGGCAGTGAAAGAGGTGTTGTGCCACGCCACGTCTACAGTTTTGGTCACCATTGACGTTCTTTTTTATGGTGAATTCTAGAAATAAGTCTGGAACCAGTAGCTAGGGAACGGTGAAATTCTGTGTGTGGCCATTTCTGTTTTCTCCAGCCGGTAAGCTTGTTTTCGTTTCTATTTATAGGAGGTTGTTACTTTTTGTCTGTATACTTGTTTTGTGTTAGGTAGGTGGATATTTTCTGTTATTTGATTGCCAGTATTCTAGAAAAGTCGTTTTATTTTAGTGCATAGGGCATAGAATATACGAGGGGCAAGGTGCTTAGGACATCAGATGTAGAGTGATCAGTTTGTATCTAGGACCTGAGCATACGGAGGGGCGGCGGCGGTACAGCATATACGTGTACTACGTCCTCACGGACTGGTGGGAACACCATAGCACCCGTCTAACTGAGGGATAGATGACTGTTTAGACGTTTTAAGAGGAAGAACTGTGAATTCGGCGAACTAGACGGTCAGTGAACGTGGTGTCGACCCAACGGAGGCCCAGTGGTGCTGATATTAGTGTTGAAATAGGAACAGGTGCAGAAAAACTCCTAATTTGGTTTATTCAAAAACATTTCTAAATTTATATTACAGTAAAAAGTATTGAAAGTAAAATTCTATTTTGAACTTTTTTAAAATAACTTGAAATTGATTATTGATTAATACAAAAGTTACTGTTTTTATTAAATAAGTTTTGTTTGATATTTGTTTCTGACGCACAATGTAAGTTCATTGTTCGTGGTCGTGTCAGTTAATTTTTTGTAACGTTATATTTTTTCTTTCTCTGAGTGAGTGTTTGCGAGTGTGGTGTATGTAAGGTTTTGTGGTGTTTTTTGCTTGTTTATTCATTTGATCTGTAAAATAAATTTATTTTTGTTTAATTGATTCTACAGTGTTTCGTTAACTTCCGAACTAACACAAAATCCAAAAGAACTCATTACGGGTCAATGCAATGACTTTGTCCGCAAATACAATTATCATTGAGTCAAATACTGACTGACGTTTTTCATACTAATTGTTAGTCCTTTATTTATACACTGAATTGATGACCGTTATTTTGCGATCATGACAAGGAGCACACGGCGGGTGTGACCGGTTGGCAACACAGGGGATGCTCCATGTCTGTAATTCATGGCACCTCCCAGATTTAATGTTTGCGCTACCTCAAATGTTTTAACGGGGGTCGCAAATATTGTTGAATGCTCTGCTCCTGATTTGTGTTATTCTGTGGACTTTTGAGCTTGAAAACTGTTCGTTTTTTCCATATGTTTTATGATAAAAATCAATCATCATTCGACTTAACGGTAGACTGTATTTGCTGACAATGTCATTACATAGTTTTTGCAAAATATTGACTTTATACGATATACTTGATATTCTCTTTGCATTAACTTATTTGTCATTAGGTGAGCTCCTTTAAGAAATTGTTTGTATGTTCAGCATGTCCTTACATATCGAATCAACTGAAAGTCATAACTTTCAGAAGCAGGTACATGTAGTAATAAATTACTGCTTTAGGAATAGCGGAAGTTTTAAGCAAATAAATAAAACATTAATATAAATTAATAAAATAAAATATTTAGTTTTTTCTTTAAAATTGGTGAAAAATACATTTTTGTGGTTTCTTTTGTAAATTCAAAAACGTCTAAACACAAAAAGCTTTTTCATAAATTTGTTAAAACACATCCATATTACCTGTAAAATATTTTTGGTTTAAAGTTTTCTTCAAAAATGCATTTACCTGTTCCGAATGCTATATGCACAAGTTTTACAAAATTAAAAGTTACTCTCTTTGGTACCAAATGTAACATTTAAAAATTCTGTAAATATCTATGAAAATTTCGAAAATCAAGCAAATAACGAGACATTGCTAGTTTCCGTTTTAGACACAGAATCGAGTATTTTATACCTAATCAAAATATACTTTATATTTAAACAACCCATTACTGCGTCGTCTATTGCCAAAAATTGTGCATGCAAGGATCAAATATAACTGAAGGAAAATTGATAAATAAACAATCTAATGTAATTCATACATACCTAGATGTAGGCATCAAATTCATATTATTTCAGTTATCATCTGACATGTCAAATGGACGATTAATAACGTTAATATCACAATAACTGAGATTTTGATACAACAAAGCCATAGGTCCATATCTTAATTCCTGGGAGCTACTCTCCCAGTCAACGAATTTAATGTCTGCGCTACAAAATAAATCGTATCGTTAACGAAACGTAGAGACAAGATGGCGCAAATATTGACACAAAATATAATGTTTTGTATGGCCCGTTCTTCATTTCTGGAAAGAATCAATTTTTAAAAAATCAGAATTCATATTCTTTTTTTAAATGTAGAGATATAATTGCTTTGAATGTTTTTACTTATTGTACGCATGAAACAACAAGTAACCAGTCACCTATGTGGCGCAGTGGTTATACCGTCTGCTCTAGAGTCGCAGAATATTGCGTCAATCTCTAAGTAGCGGGTTCGAATCCCAATGTGGGATGTAGAGACCGTATAAACTAACATCCGCTGTCGCACTAGGGGCTGGCATGAAAAATATCCCTCCCTGTTCATGGCCATGAGTATCGAATACAGGGGAAAAACGCAGCTCTTCACCGGCAAGTAGTGGCGTCTCTAAATTAATGAAAAATTATCGAGAGGGACATGAAACAATATCCAAACAAACAAACAAACTTACAAACAAGTATCCAATATCTCAAGATGCCAGAACCGGGATGGTCTATTGTTTCGGAACCTAATAATTGTATTTTGCACTCCTTGCTTTCAAATGCAGACGAGTTATCCAAATATTGATATATTCACAGTTTTGTCTACAAATCTATTTAACATAAAAATATTTTCATAAATATGTTTTTAACTTCTTACATCTGTTTAAGATGTACACATAATTTATTTCAGGCAAAGTTGTTTTCCAAACTAAAATAAAAATGAAAATAGAGACACATGTTGAGACTTTATTTTGAAAAAAAAACAAATTAAAAAATATCTTTAAACAACGCACAGAGTATTCATAAAAAATGAAAAAGTATATTCTTTACATTCAACCGCATCTACAAACAGAGCTTTTGACAGCAGAACGCACATTTTCAATTTTCAAACAATATAACACAGGATTTATAATAGAATTAATTCCACAACAACAACCTGCAATAAAAAGGTAAAGATCGGGGACTTCATAAAAAAAATTGAGGCCACAATTAAAGGGGATGTTTAAAAAACTAAACAGATTAGGAGAATTCCAAGCAATTTAACAGTATTCAAAAGTCTCCTCCTCTTTATAAACGCCATGTGTAGATATCCGGAAGTAAAAGGTTGTTGATAGCCGGTAGTAGAAGCTGTAATTTGTGAATGACCTGTGCTCTTTGATCCGTGGGGCTGCTGCTGTTTGTTTACAGATGACAATTCATTAAATTTTATTTCTGGTTATTTTATATTCGTCTGATTTTCAGTTTGACTACTCTCATCCGTATTAATCTTAATTTCTCTTTTTGAGATGGACTTTTCAACATTTTTGTGTAAAGATTTCGGGACCATCACCCTGTTCTGCTTAATAACAAAGCGTAAAGTAACACAATACAGTCCAACTGTCACAACTAGTGACGCCACCAAAAGCTTGTTAAAGTTGATGAAAATTTGATAATGTTTTTGGTAGATGTATTGAACCTGACAGGTTTGCATCGGACCATCTGGAGGGGATATCAAACCAAGGGTGAAGATTAATACTACCAGTCAACTAGATATGTAGACAATATATTTTCTACCATTTTGAAACAAACGATTACTCCAAAAAGTAGGACAAATAACTAAGTATCTTTGTAAACCAATTAGAAATGTCTGAACCAGAGACAATAATGTACCATTTACGGAGAAAAAGGCTTTGATGACACACATTGCCATGCTGAATCCGTCCCTCTGTGTAACATTTGTTTGTATGGCGTATGAAAGGTAACCAAGTCCAACAAGGAAGTCACAAATCGATAGCAGTAGGACCAGGAAATGATAAGTGTTTTGTCTTAGAGCTTTATTTGTAATTAAGATAATGAATACGCATGCATTGATACATACACAAGGGATTCCTATCAATAGACAAATTAAAATAGAAAACATCCTCCGAAAGGTCAGCGGAGTTTCTTCTGGTTGGGTTTTTTTATGATTTTATATCTGGATTTTCTTTATACTCAATACAGTTGTAATTGTCATCTGAAATAAGAAAAAAATATTAAAGCGTTTAAAGAAATAATAAAGATTTTTATAGAAGTCAATAATTTAATTTTTGTGCTCACTCTTCCCCATGGCACCTGATCCCATCTCTGATGATTTTGAGGTCCGTCTTTGCTCTGCTCCTTTTTGTATTGTTTTATGGACTTTGATATTGAGTATCTCCACATCCTTCCTTTCACTCTCTCTGGAACGAGACGAATTTAAGATTTCCCTACACAAGCATATATTTGATGCATGAATTGATATACATTATTTGAATGATTTTGATTTAAAGACATATTTTATACGAAAACCATTGAGTGTTGGATGTGAAATTCTATCATTATAGTCTTAAGGGCATTTATACTTGATATTTTAATCCGTTAATGCTATATCACCGCTTAATGAAAAAGTTATATTGTTAGGCGATTGAGAATACCAGGCGTTTATTAACTACACTAAGCGGCATTTTATCATAAGGGGTTGCCATGAAGCTTTACATAGTACCTAAAATAGTCTACAAAGTACGTCATTGCCGAGTTCATATATACTTTATTTAGGACATATCTAGACTATGTTACAATACATTATAAGTCTGAAAGCAATTTTCAAAAGATCATATAGTTATATAACATTCAGGGATGGTCCCATTCTTTCTGGTTAGATTTTCGTAAAAACAAATGTACGGAAACAACAAAACATTACCTTAAACTTACAAAGAATATCTTTTCTTTCAGTAGCGCGGTACTTAACAGTTGTCAGTAGTAAGCATAAAAAATTGCTCCTTGAAATATTATTTAGATACAAATATCACATCCTCAAACAGTTGAACTGACTTCAACTTATGATTGTCACTTATCTAGCTATTTTGATACAAAATTTACTTATGAAATGATGCATATTTTTTCTATCGTCAACTTCCCTTACTTATGCAGCAAAATATCTTCATCACCTGCCTACGGAGTTTATATATCTCAGTTGATTTGAAACGTAAGAACTCTTTGAATGAACAATTTCTCAAACGAGGTAAATTATTGACAAACAAGTTGATGAAACAGGAATATCAGCAGTCTCGTTTAAAGTCATTATTTCGTAAGTCCTATGGTCGATACTATGAGCTTGTCAGCAATACAGTCTGTCGTTGAGTCTCCATTATTTATACACTTAATTGAATAAATAATAAGCAATGATGTTTTTTTTTCGATGATGAATAACAAACCATATTCATCATCAAAAGAATCAATAATTGTACAATATTTCTAACTGTGAAGCATGTAATTACTGTTGTCTATGATATCACAAAATGGTAAGAATGAACATAATAGATAACAGATTTATACTTATATGAAATATATACACATTTTTTAATTATGTTTTTATATAATCTATAGATGGTCCCTGTATAATCTATGAAAATGCAAACAGTTCATACACTACATATGTAAGACTCAAAAGTGCGATGGTGACGCCAAATTCCGATGGTCTCGACAAACCCCGATGGTCTGCGCCAAACCCCGATGGTTCGGTGTCTTTACGAACGCCAAAGTCCGATGGTCATGCCAAAGTCCGATGGCTCGTTTCCTATGAGACATGTTGCGCTAAAGTGCGATGGTTTGATACGCCAAAGTCCGATGGTGCAAAGGAACAATCAACGTTTATAACGTAACAATAGTCCGACGTCATGACATTGTCCTGCATTCAGAATCCATTGATTTTCGACTGATAAGGGTTAGTTTTTGAACACCAATGTGTTTCTTCGAATTCACCCGACAGATTTTATAGTAAGTCCTCGCACACTATTGAACTGATTTGGGTTAGTCCTGCATCTATCCAAGATATCTAGCTTGTGGATTTTACGCATTTTTCGACTGATAAGTGTTAGTCTCGCACCTAATTTCAAAAGATTAGGGTTAGTCTTTGCATTAATTATTTATTTGTATTTATTTTAAACAATCGGGCCTTGGCATGGCGCGGCATCGCATTTTTTTGCAGTAGTATTATGACATCATAAACGTTAATTGTTTTCAGCCACATCAGTCTTTGACGTGTCAAACCATCGGGGTCTGGCCAAGACCATCGGACTTTGGCGTGACCATCAGACTTTGGAGTCCCATCGCACTTTGGAGTCCTACAAATATATACAAGATTTGAAGCTGTATTCACCGGAGGATCAGCGCTCGTGCAGTGCAATTGCGACTTCATGATAAACCTCAAATAACGTTATCAACAAGCGTTTTTGTTGGTTTTTCCTTTTTCTTAGTATGGATGAAAAAATCAAATTCCTGAAATCTACATGTAGAAGATGAACCTCTTGTATTCGTTAATGGAGAGGGTATCCTTTTGTTTATCTAATTGTTTGATTTTATCTTCCCATAATATTTCACTCATATGAAGAAAAAACCTAATAGATTACGTCAATCAGAAACTCAAGCATCTTTGCGTTAATTTCTTTATTTTTTTTTAGCTCAAATATTCATCTTTACATTGTTCAAAAATATTTTTTTTTTTTACATTTATGTAATGTGTTATTAAAGATAATACTTAAAAAAATATTATGTAGATCCTATGTCATATTCAGTAAAGGAGTAGATTTTCCTTTGTTTGAAAAGAAAAAAGAAAAGTTTTATAAAATGAGTATATATCTAAAAATTAATAATGGCGTTGATCAAACAATTTCAAGCATTGGCTATACTGTAGTAACATGATTGATCATTGGCGTCGGAAGCAAATTAAAAGTTCGGAAGTGGGACTATGTGCAAAAGAAAAAAAATCAAACCTACAAAAAAACTTGACAAGCAAAGAAAAAATATTTGTGTGTGGGGGAGGGGGGATCTAAGTTCTTTCAGAAACAATTAAAAAAACCCACCACCACTTACCCTTTCTGGACCAAAACTTCAACATGCATGTTGAACGGGGGAGAGTTAAATCTACGCCCAAATTTTCAATGCCTACACTATGTCTATCATTGTAAAAAAAGTGCCCCCTCCCCTATGTTGAAATTCAGTTTAAATATAATAGTGGCAATGATAATTTGTGTTCCCAGAAAAGAAAAAAAAGTACCTGCATTTCCATCGATATGGACTGACTTCGCATAAACGCTCTTTGCAGATCATTCCACAACATGTTCGCTATCACCCCTACTATAGTTATTGTGATTTAAATTCAAGACACGTGGTTTAGATTTACCTATTTAAAGGTGATAGGATAGAACCGGTTTTATAAATAATTGTTATAGTCCGTTTAATTCTTTTGAAAACATGTCCTGCAAAAAATGTGTTTCCAGACCTTTCTGAAAGATTTTCCTGATTTTCAGCAGAAAAGGGTGGCTAAAGGGGCGGGGGGTTTAAATAAAAATATATCTTATAGTTTAAGGCAAAAATTAGAGCTAACTAGCGACCGATACGCTGGTAAAAAAAATGGGTAATATCATCTTCACTGACAAACCTTTGTTTGCCTTGTATGGCTATTTTTATAAATGCGCACAGAGGACCTAACCACGAGCAACTGACCGTTTGTTGATGGAATACGTTTACGCCAAATGCATGTTTACATTTCACTTCGAACACGTAGTTCAGATCAATCTATGATCATGTCAATGGAGTGCAAAATAAAAAAAATGTTCTTATAAACAAAATGCAAAAGATTAGAAACTATTAAAGATGTCACGGGCATTTTCTAATTTGTTGTTAACTAGAAAAAAATATGTTTAATAAAATGTATATGTAGTTAGTGTCAAGTTCAATTGTATTCACCGATAGTAGCGTAAAATTCCTGTAGTATTCGTAGTAACCCATGATGCAATTCTCATTCAGCTGATTGGACAGTTAAAGTCACATTGGTGCCCTATTTGCTAATTCGACGCCCAAAATATAGTCCCGGTTCCCATGCAAAAACATTTGTCAAAAAAGAAATTTTAATTCATGATAGCACAAAGGTGTATCATAGATAATACTTATGATTTAAATTTGAATGATTTCAAAAGAGATCAGTTGAAGTACTTACATTTCTACAGAATGGGCGGTGAAAACTAAAACGCAACAGAACTTTTCTGTTTACCATTTTTCCACGTGCTAGTCACTTCCTAGCCACATTTCCGTGAATAATTTACCCTATCTCGCTGAAGTCTCGCCAGAGCCACTGTCAGAGCTACTCTGAACTCATTGGGTTTTATAATTTGTAGAACACCGAAAAATAAAAGGTTCCGAACACATTAGCAGGGGTGGATATATAGGCAAGCGAATCTCGTCGAAATCTAAACCGGGATCGGATCCGAATGTCACTCAAATGTTTCCATTCTCTCTCTGTAATTTCTCTCTTCCCAAATAATAACAAATACCCCAGTTTGACCTTTAATGATTAGTTAAGTATTTAATGTATCTTGTATACCTCAATTAAATCTGTCAGTTAAAAAATTTTAACTAACGTTTAACTGTCAGTTAACTTTTGTGTAACTCATTTAACTCGTCTTTAAATTTAACGTCGCGTTAACGCAAAGTTAACGGCCTGTTAAATTTAACTAAGATTTTTACAACCAAATACAGCTGGTGAAATTTTTTTAATAATCATTCACATTTTAAAGGGAGAGTTCAGACAAAGTTTGTTTATATGTCCTTACATGTACACATGTACATAAATGCTGGAGATGGTTCATCTGATTTCTATCTTAACTACAAGTAAATATCTGTGTAATGGTAAAGAACAACAAAACTATATCTAATTTGTCAATCATTATTATAACTAAAGGGATTTAATAGAGAACTGTTGTATTTGTAATTGACCATTTTGATATGAGTGATGAATCTTTCAATTGAACTGCCAGTTGTTCGGTGTTTTTACTAGAAGCAAAGTAATGTTTTTACCCAAGCTGACCCTTCTTTAGTACACCTGTGTTTTGTTGCTAAATAATTTAATTTTAGTTGTAACCCGTCAGTTGATTGGTTAAACGGTCTTATCCATTTTGTATAACATAACTTGCCTACGTCACAATGAGTTACGTCAAAAACGTATTACTCCGCTTGACGTTAACTTTGAATATATGCGATATTTGAAGCCTTTTTCTCTGAAGGAAAAAGTGGAAAAATTGTCTCATCGTCTACATTCACGCGGTTTATAAAGCGTAAACTGCCCAAGTTATGTTATATCGTATAGCAAAAGTTGAAATAAGCTTCATTCCTTAATTGATTCACTTAGTTTTAGTAAATCAAACAAAATTGTGATGTTTAGAATACACATCATAAAGATTCACTGGATTAAAAATAGTTGCATGTCTATTTAAAGATTTACCGTGTTAACAAGGAGGGGGAGGGGGTTGGTTGGTTGCATTGCATACAAACAAAAAAGTCAAGCAATAAAATCATCCTGTAGTAATTTTCCTCAGTATGCATTATTATGTAGCCACTAATGACAAAAGTATTTTGAAATGACAACTGAATATAGCTAGGATCTAAGAATTTTTCTATTAATTGCCTAGTCAATGAAACTAATAAGAAGCATTTTTCATGGCAGTAGAAGATATAGCAATATCTAGCCTATAATTCTTTTTAAATAATTTTTGCTGATAAACAAATATGCACACACTGAAAAATATTCACAGAATAATATCAATTAAGACCATTATTGTATGAACTTCTTTTTAATCGTTGTAATCATAAAGTATTCAAAAAGCAATCATGATTACAGGACTTTCTTTTAGAGTTATCGATTAAATTACGATTACTTGTAATCAGAAAAATAGATTATTACTGAATACTCATGATAATACTGCAAATTGTAGTCGATTACAGCTGATTAAAATTACTGAATACGATTACCCCATCCCAGACTGACAAACAAGTTGATAAAACAAGAATATCATCAGTCTCGTTTTAAGTTATCTTTTCCTAGTTCTATGATCGATGCAATAATCTTGTCAGCAAATACAATCGGTCATTCATGTAAATGCTGAGTGATATTTTCATACAAGTTGTTAAGCCGTTATTTACACACTGGGTTTTCGACGGTTTCATCGTTATTTACCGATCATGAACAAGGAGCACACGCAGGGTGTTACCGGTCGGCAGGAGGCGCTCACTCCTTCAAGACACCTGATTCCATCTCTGATGTTTTAGAGGTCTATATGATTACACTGCTCCTGATTTGCACTTTTAATGAATGTTTGGGCTCGAATGTTGTTCACAATCAATCTCCATATACGTAATTTTATTCTTTAACTTTATTTCAGATACAAATAAAAAAAGTATTTCTGTCATCATTTCTATTAAGGACGGAACCTCGTCTGTTTTCTGACTAGATGAATTATTCAAAGTATATTTGCATTGGCCATCTTCAAACAACTGTTTTGTTGCCCTCTTTCCAGCGCCTGACTGAAAACGGTCGGCTCAAACTTTTTTTCTTTCCAGGACACTGCATATTTTTTATTACTCTTATTCAATCTATAAATATGTTGAAATTTTTTTGGGAAAAATTTTCCACGTACCTACCTACCAAATAAATAATCCTGAGTCGGAAGAGGGCAAGTAAAGATTAATTTAAAAACAACCTTACAGGCCTTATATTTTCAAATACAGGGGAATTATACGAATTAAAAAATAACATTTTTATCGTATAATTAAAAAATTACATTTTACTTTTTCTTTATTAATAAACAATATGAAAAAATGATGGTATACTGAGTTTAAAAACGAGCAGTACTATATTTTTAGCTGAATTGCACGTTCGAGAATACCTCTTTTTCTGCTCTTTTCTAAATTACTACTGAATAACGAATTTAAGTTCGAATTTTGAGCAATTAAATGCTAGAGGAAATTTTCTTTTCTAGGTTTTGTAAATTACAAACTTGTTAGTTTTTGAAAGCATAGAATCTTAAGATAACTGTGATCAAATACCGTATAAGCAGAGTTTTTAGCGAGGATTCACTTTTGGCATTATTAGCGAGGAGATCGCTAAAAATTAATTGCGTTTAAGTTATAATTGCTCTTTAGTGAGCTTTTTAATGTCGCTAAAATTACTTCTCACTAAAAAAAATTACTCATTTTTAAGGACAAATCGCAAAATTTGCGTGTCGCTATAATTCAACTTATATGGTCTTCAGTAAGAGGGAAAAACGACGTTTTCTGTTTCTAAGTTAACGGTCAAGAATGTTTATTCTCCTATCAATTTTTATCTTTTATATTATTACTTTACCAGATGTAAAAATAAGAAAAAACTAGATGAGATCTCGTTGCGAGCAACGAGTAGGTCTTCCGTCCGATTTTTCGATAAGATGAGATTGATATGATTTTGACTATTATCTTTGTTAAAACATAATGATTTTAAGCTGTCTCTCTTTTGATGATATTCTTTTGATAAAGATAACATTATCTAATAGTAATAGATGAAAGTCGTAGCCCATCTAGACCCTTATTTAAGGGCTCAGAGCATTTGCCTTCATATCAAATGATAAGGCTCGTGATTTGAAAGATTTTTTGTTTAATAAGTATTCAATCATTTCTCTTTGTTTTCAAGCTATGTAAAAAAGAAATATATAGGGGCCGGCCCTTCAAGTCCTTAATGTGGTCGTTTTGCAAAATTGAATGGTTGTATATTGGTAAGAATAAGATTCTGAGCATCTTTTATTCAATACTGCTTATCAATATATTTCTACTTTTCGAGATATAAAGAAGCAGAGAATTAGCATTTGGCCCCCTATGGCCCCTTATTATGTAACATATGATCATGTTTTTACAAAATATTGTTTCAAATTGTTAAAATAAACATTTTTGCTTCAGAAATGTATAACAAATTCTTGATAGCTAAAGAGTTATAAATCAAAACGTTCTGGTCCCTCTATGCCCCTTATTTGAGGGGTATTTTTCTTCTTATCAAATGAAAGAAGTTGTAATTCTGAACAACTTTTATTATATATGCTTTAACAAATCATTTATAGGTACAAAGATATCAAAGAAAACGTATCAAAATTAGCGAGATATTTGTGAGTCTATTTTTCGAGCCCAGGCGAGCTTCAAATCCTTTTGCGCTGGAAAGACATAGACTCAAAAAAGCAATTCTACTATCCTTCCTCTACTTTCACTGAAAAGCTCAACTTAATATCTTCATTCGTTTTTTAGTGATTGCCTGGACAAGATGACCCTCTGAAAATCACAAAATCGTCCATATCTCACGACCAGAAGTGACGACGTACATATAAAAAATTTCCAATAAGGTTCAGACCAATATCTATCAGATCTGAAAGTTTCGTGAAAATCAACCAATCCGTTTCCGAGAACTCGCGTGCACAAAAATCGGTAAGAAAAAAAAAGAATAATAGGGAAAAAGAAACCGAACGAAAACAATAAGGTCTTCCGTTGGAAACGGAAGACCTTAATTAAATATACGAAGCAAGATATTTCCCTAAAATTTGAAGAATAATAGAGGAAATTCGGATTAGCCAATATCTTTGTTTGTATATGTTAATATTTCATACTTTCATCTACAATATCCTTTAGGGTAGCATCAATTGATGCAAACACAAAAATGATTATTTTTTAACACAGTATATGCTACAGGTGACTGGTAAAAGGAAAACATTATGATCTTGACCTCAGTCACCTACCTTCTAAAATAAAATATGTCGAATGGAACTGTATTCATACTATCACTTAGTGATACTATTTTCTTAGATTTTGTATTTTTTTTAACAGTTGTAATTTGTGAATATAATATGATTAGAATCCCTCACTCAAATGATCATTTATTTCAAATTAATGTGGAGTTTTTCCAAACTGAAATCAAGATAAAATAGAAATAAACAACAAACAATTTAAAAATATTATAACAATAAATAACATTCAGAATGCTCATAAAATTATTTTTCCATTTATTTACATCTACAGAAAAAGTCTTTGACAACAGAACGCACATTTTCAATTCTCAAACAATATATCACAGGATTTATAATAGAATTGATTCCACAACAACAACCTGCAATAAAGAGGTAAAGATCGGGAACTTTATCAAAAAAGATTGAGGCCATGATTAAAGGGGAGGTTAAAATAATTAAGCAGCTTAGGAGAATCCCAAGCAAAATAACGGTATTCAGAAGTCTTTTCCTCTTCAATACTGTCATTTTTTGAAAACCGGAAGTAGAAGCTTGAACACCATTGTCGCTCTTTGATTTATGCGGCTGTTGCAGTTTGCTACCAGGTGGTAATTTTGGTCTTACTTTTGAATTGTTAATATTCTGATGATTTTCATTTTGGCTACTCTCTCCTTGCTGTATGTTGTTGATTTCTCTTTTTGAGAATTCACCCGATTTTTCAAGATTCTTGTGCACAGGTTTGGGGCCAATGAGCCTGCTCTGTTTAATGACATAGCGTAAAGTTATACCATACAGTCCGACTGTTAGAACAAGTAATGTCACCAATAGCTTGTTAAAATTGATGAAAATCGGAAAATTTCTTTGATAGAGGTATTGTACTAGACAAATGGGCATCGGGCCATCTGGAGGGGATATCAAACCAACCGTGAAAATTAATACTATCAGCCAACTACAGATACAAACAACATATTTTCTGTAGTTTTTAAACAAACGGTCACTCCATGAAGCATGACAGATAATTAGGTATCTCTGTAAACCTATTAAAAATGTCTGAACAAGAGAAAGTAGAATGCCATTTACGGAGAAAAATAGATTGATAACACACATTGCCTTGTCAAATCCAACCTCATGTGACATATTTGTTTGGATGGCGTATAAAATGTAACCAAGACCCACCAGGAAATCACAGACGGATAACAATAGAACCAAGAAATGATACGTGTGTTTTCTGATGGATCTATTTGTTATCAGGATAATTAATACGCATGCATTGATACATACACATGGAATTCCTATTAATAGACATATTAAGATGGGAAACACATGAGGTGTGGACAATGAAAACGTTTCTTCTGTGTTATTTGGCATCTTTTGATGTTTGGATTATCTTTTAACCTTTTAACTCGATACAGTTGTAATTGCAATCTGAAATGAGAAAATATTAAACTTATTTACTAAAGAGAAGTAAAGATATTTGAATTATTTAATCATCAGTTTTTTTGTTAATATTTTAACACGCCATTTGATTAGATAAATAAATTAGTTTATAGCTATAACCTGTACTGCCTATGTCACACACGTTAATCCGTTTGATGCAAACAAGTGAGTTAATGCTAAGTATTGACGTCTCTCTATACAAAAAGTCTAAAAAGTCATAAAAGACTTTAAGTTTCGAACAGAACATAAGGCTAAAACTTGTTTTCTAATACATTCATGGTACCCAAGACATGCGATAGTTAATACTCATAATGACGTCATATGAAGACGTCAACGAGCTTAACTACAGAAGTTTACAAAGAAGATCAACAAAATCGCTTGCGTGCAAGGGAATATCTTTCTTTGTTCTACAGAAACAAGGTGTTATAGATGCAAAATATTCCAAGGATTTAAGATATTGCTGCACAAATTCGACACTTCAATTTTAAAGTTTAAAGTTGAAACAGGGTTAAAATTCCCATGGAGTCCGGTCTAAGTTTCACCAATTTTTTTTTATCTATTGAAAATAAATAAGACATGTCTCTTTAATATTATACATTATTTATTTGAAAATAAATAAGACATGTCCTTGCGCCCACGTTGTTTTGTTGATGTGTTTCATTAGCTTGAGTTTACAAGATCATTAATGACGTCATAATTCATAATTTGTACAAGTGTTTACAAGTTGTGGGTGCTAAGTATACATAAGAAAATAAATTTGAACTTTCTCTGTTTATAAGATATCTCTTATGCATCGTTTTAGCTCATTTGCATAGACATGCCTATACCTAGCCTGAACTAACTTGCGAATTTATGAACTTGAAGATGAAAAATCTAATTATAAGGAAGGCATTTAAAAGCTCCACAAGTCAAACTTGCATAATCTGGATTGGGACAATTTACAAGTTTTTATTTTCATTTTCAGCTTAGTGGTCCATGAATTGTAAACTGTCACACCCCAGGGTATACAATTTAAAATGAGTAACTTTTAAATTCAGTGCTCAAATAACTCACTCTCCTTCCAACACACACACAGATGAATAAAATGAGTATAAACGATGGGTTATCAAAAACTGCTGCCTGAAGGCCAGCGACACTTTTTTCATTTTAAACGACGTTTCTCTGTTTTCTGCCGTCACATCTGATTTTTGTTTAATTGTAAGAAGTACTGGTAATTTGCATGTGTATTGTTTGGCATTTCTATCTTAATTGAATGCTTTTGTTTTGTTTCAGAGACAGGGTTTCAATTAAGGCACCGTGTAATTCATGGACTGGAGTCTTGGTGTGGAGTTATGGAGTGGATTTTGGAGTCAAATTTTGGAATTTTTTTAATATGAAAGGGAAAAAAGATGTTTGAGAAATTTAATTAGCATAGAATTTTTTTTGCATACGTGTCGGCCATTTTGTGCATTGTAATTAAATTGATTGGCAATTTATACTATGACGTAATTAAAATTTGTAATTTTGTTAAAGTTATGCATATATTTGGAAATTAAGAAATTTACAGTAGAAGTGAATACACAGACATGATACTGACATAACCCCTGCTCTTTCAATATGTTCGAACACCAGTTGGCCTTACAGATTGCTTAAATACAGTGTAATTGGATATGTCAATAAACCTGTGAAAGCTGTAAGGTTAAGAATTTAAAGCAACTTATAAGAAGGTCGTTATTAATATCATAACCTACCACATAAAATAAAAAATAGACAATCAGACAGAATTAAGTTACACACATTTTACCACTATTGTAATTTATTGTATGTAATTGTTAACATCCCATTCGAGAATATTTCACTCATGTAGAGACGTCACCAGTAAAGGCTTAAAATTTAGACCTTTACTCGGCTCTTCCGGCAATTGAACAGTGAGGGATCTTTTTCGTACCAACGCCTGCCGTGAGACGGGGCCTCAGTTATTAATGTCTCATCTAGAGGACGCACAACTTTCACTTTATGGTGCCGAGCGCATAGTCAAGGAACAGTTGCTACCTATTTTTATCGACTTAGGTTAGTCGCAGCCGAAATTCGAACTCACAACCTTCTAAACACGGAGCGAGCTCTCTACAGATTAAACTACCGTGAAGGTATCCACTATTGAACATTAAAAAAACTGCCTTGTTAAAAGTTGCTACAGTATGCCATGGGTCACCAAATATTTACCATACCTTATTTTCGCGAGATTGTCATTGAATATTCCTAAGGGGATATAATTTTCCACAACGCTATTGGAAAAATTTACGCTATATAATCTATGCAAAATAATTGAATGTTAGAATAAGTTTTTTGATAATAAAGGAGTTATTGAACTTATATCAGTGAATGCTGATACTCGTTGACTGTACAAATGCACTCATGAGCGAGCTCATGAATTTGTACAGTCAGCTTGTGCAAATATGTACCTATATAAGTTCAATAAACCTATGATATGTAATCAAAAAGAAAATATGAAGTAAAGTAGTATATTTAGCAGCTTTATAATCTACAAGTATATTTGAATTGTTGAAAATATCAATTTAGATCTTTCATGATAAATATTGATCAAATATTTCTTTAACATCAATTGAACTGTACAAAACAAATCTACACTTATAAAAGACATTGAATTAGTCATGTATGAAAGCTTATTTTCTAGGAGTTGAGATATAACAAGTATAGATTAAAGATGGTGATTGTTTAAATGTGTCAGTGGAATTTCTGATCAGGATTGGTGGGAGTATTATGTTATTTTTTAAGACAAGGCAATCTTCTCTTCCACTCCTGGTATAATCACAAAACACTGTCTCTCTTGAATAACTAACTCTTGACAGATTCTTATAAGATATGTTGGATATACAGTGGCTGCACCAATATCCGCAACTCTTTCAAATAGGGTCTTGGGTACTAATTTCACTCTCATTGTCAATTAGATCTAGTGTGTCACCTAAATCAGTGACATTTACTTATATGTTTTTATCAAATTTAACTGTTTCATAAATAATGAACACCATTGCATTTCACACATAATTGAAAGGTGATGAAACGCTGTGAACTAAATGTTCTCATACTGTCACTTCTTTGTTATGCCTGCTAAAACTTCAATAGGTTTTTGACCACACAGCTGAACTAGCTGAACTAGCTCAGGTCATCACTTGATTTTTGAAAATTCGCTTACATAGTATTTTCCATTGTATATATGTAGTCCCCTGTAATCCATATTAGGATTAGATATTATCATAAGATTTCTCTCCATATATATAATATAATTTACTTTAGATTTCCAACCATCAACCTATTTTCTTAACATGTGACCTTTTTTTAACAAAAAATGTACCAATTCACAAAAATAAGTTTAAATAATTAGATAAAGACACTACATTATGCATACAATACATTGGTGACTAACAATGTTATCAATTTAGAAGCTTAGGGAATGGAATGGACTTTGTTGCCACTTAAGGGATAATCATAATATTTATAAAGACTTTTAAAGAATACAATGACCTTAGTACCAGGGGTACATGCATGTACGAGGGCTGTTCGGAAATAATTGAGAAAATTACTTTTACTCCATAAAGGACGGAGATAATTTGATGAAAATTCATCATCATTTTATAAAGAACGAATTAAATAATTATGGAAAGTTTCTTATTTCTATGATAATAAGAAAATTTTCGGTGAAATGATAAACATGCATATGTCTATCGACCCGAAGCAGCATCGCTACGTCATTTAACGTCACGTCAGCCGGAGATGGTTTCGCATGTAAAACGATCGCAAAGCGTGTAATACTTTTCCTTCTTTGTTATTACATATAACTTTATAAAAAATCTAACAGTCTCTTTTCTCAAGCTATTCTTTTAAAATGTATGGCGTTGCCACTCCAGTGTAAAATTTTCATTTCTGGGAAACGATGACTTAGAATCATGCAGTGCCGATTTATTTAACGCGGGTCAACGAAATAAATACCGTAACGATATTAGTATCGTACGTAATAACTGATGGTTGTCCGGAGCTTTTGATTTTACTCTGGCTGAATTACATGTAATTGTAAAAAAAATGTATATCAATGAAATAAAAAAAAAAACAAACACATTATTTTTTCTCGTTGTGATTGTTTTAGCAGGTCGTTGAGTCTGGAAAAGAGTTCTACATTGCGATACACAAAATTTTAGGTATGCTGACTGCTCCGCCCTCGACGTCAAAATCAATTTCTTCGTTCTTTGCAGATTTCTCTATCGCGCTTATATTTTTAATGAGCTCCGTATTTGTGATCCAAATTCTAACAAAGTTGCACAACATAAATTTGAAATAAAGCTGAAAAATTATACACATAAACTGAATTATTTTCGCTCTTATGGGTCCACGAAGAGTTAGAAAGTTGGTGTTACATATTTTCAAAATTAGATTTCGTGACTGCTCCAGGTACCCCTACTATTAACGCATTTAGGGACCATTGTACAGAAAATATTTATTATTTGTAAAATATTTTTTGCTTTTATTAATTCTAAGTGTGTGTCAAACGTATAAGCAAAATTTCACCGAAAGGCGTTCATTAGAAAGCAAAATACACACAATGTCTCAATAATTTTCGAACAACCCTAGTACATGCTGTTATGATTAGAGGATCGAACTACGTTAATTCTAAAGTAGTTCATTAACATCAAAACTAAAATTTGATCAACATCTTTGAAACTGGTTTGTTATCTCTATTATCTCTATGAATTAATGTTCTCTTACAGACCTTCCTAACATTTCATTTAATGTTTAATAAAGATAAAATGCTTCAAAATCAATCAGCATTTTGCTTTCACTTGAAGTCCAATGTGACCCATGAATGGGTGACTATAATTAAAAAAACGACCTCCTTATAAAGAACTGCGAACGATAGTATTGTTCTCCCGCCTACCTCCCAGTCAATTTTCAAAAGTTAACATAATCGATGAATTTTTAATATTTTTTTTATAGATAATTATATGGATTTTCATAAAAAATTACTAACATGGGAAAACAAAGAGAGATAACTCTAAAATTTTGGTAAAACTTGTGTTTTTCACGATAGAAATCATCGGAAAATATTTTTAAAACATCCCCCCACTGTGTCACAAAAATCCCTTTTACAGGTAATATGATATGTTATTTCACAAATTCATGCCAAAGCTTTTTGTATGACACTGGGGGGGGGGGGGGGGGCATATGTTTGTTGACAAAAACCGAGATAAAAATGCTTATTTTCCACCAATTTCAAAGCGATAAACAACTGAAACATTATATTTTATTGAAATATTTATGTTTTATTCATTTGCCTAAAACATAAGAAAAGGTATAAGGAACATTTAATCATATCCAAGACTATTTCAAAATCGGTGATGCTTGAAACTCCGATTTCAATGGAAAATATCGTCTACCCCCCTTTTTCCAAGATCTGGAATTATGGATAATTTGCTGTTTAGCGCTGGTATTAAGACGATTTATCAATTACCATTGAACTGTTCTTTGTATTAAACAAAGATTTTATGGCCAACTTGCTATTTATATTGAATTAAATGGTTCCAAAATGTAGGCGGGAATCGAGAGTTAGCGTGCGTGTTTCTTGCTATGAATTCTTAACCTAATAGCCCTTGACAGCTAGGTTTGCTCACACATCCAGTTACACTGTATTTAAAAAAACCTGTAAGGTCAACTTTATTTATAGATTAATGGTATTCGACAGGTTCCAAACAGAGCAGAGGTTATATCAGTATCATGTCTGTCTATTCACCTCTAAAACTTTAATTAGGTCATAGTAAAATTGCCAATATCTTTAATTACAATGCATGAAATGGTCGACAATTATGAAAAGAGAAATTCTATACTAATGAAATTTCTTTAACTTCTTATTTTTTTTTTTTATTTCATTTAAAAAAATTAGACTCCAAAATTTGAAGTCCTCCAAACTCCACTCCAAAATCCACTCCATAATTTCACTCTAAGACTCCCGTCCATGAATTACACGGTGCCTTCAATTAATAACATATATATTAAATGATTATGATTTCCTGTTACGACGGATTTTTCTGTTATTTCCCGTACTTGACAGGAGCACACGGTGGGTGTTACCGGTCGACAGGGGATGCTCACCCCTACATGGCACCTGATCCCACCTCTGATGTTTCGGAGATCCGTGTTTGCTCTGCTCCTATTTTGTGTTGTTTTATGGACCATTGATCTTGAACACTGTTCGTTATCTCCATATCTTTCACTGTATTTTCAAACTGGTTGATATGCAGTAACCACTCAAGCTGATTTATTCAAAATGCTACGAAAATCACTAAAATAAATCTTATTTCAAATAAAGGATTTTCAGTAAACACACATTGAAATCTCTCTCTAGTTAGAAATGTGAGAGATTGGTAAATTAAACATTATTTTCTGGATAAATATAGGATCTCCCATCATTTGTAGTTGAATGTGACTTTTATCTCACGAGTTGTGTGTTTTTTATCCCCGAGAATTGGCGAGGGGATAATACACACAACAAGATGGATAAAAGTCATATCCAACTATAAATCCTGGGAGTTCCTTTTTATCCCATGTTAAATACTTTTATAGCACCTGATCCCACCACTGATGTTTTGGAGGTCCGTGTTTGCTCTGCTCCTATTTTTTATTGTTTTATGGACTTTTGATCTTGAATATTGTTCGGTATCTCCATATGTTTCATTCACAATCAATGTTTTACACAGTTTTTATATAAGACTTTATTTTACTTCATCATGCTACCACCCCCCACCCCCCTCCCAATAAAAAAAAACATAGCCACTTCAAAAATGCCCTTAATTGTGGGGTATCTAAAATATCCTATGATTCCTATCCACGAGATAAAGGGGTAAACATGGTGTGAATTTATTTACTTATGATATGCAAATTTGATGTTGGAAATTTTCATTGCAAAACTGTAATTAACTTTTTCAAGAACAGTGAAAAGAATATTTATAATCTTCTGCTGTTCATATTTGCGATTGAAGAACTTTTTAAAAGTTATGAATGAAGGAAAATTGCATTATTGTCGACCTGCATCTTCGCTAGCCAAGGGTTTCTGATACAATAAAGCAAAGCATGGTCGTCTTTTACCAATTTTTCTTTCCGTGTTTATTATTCTTTGAAGTTCACTCTTTTTGTCCTATCTCTTAGCCAATTTTCGCCTATCGCAGATCAGATAATGGACACTCCCATGCACAATAATCGTATCACTGGTTTTGTACAAGACAGTTGGCAAATTTTGTTGAAATACAATCTTTTAAACTATCTAGTATCTACAGATATTTCTCAATGAAGCAAGGTTTCCTGGAAAATATGCCTAGAAAAACATCGTGCGCAAATCAATCCATTACATGGACATCCAGAACCGAAAGAATTGAACTTGGAATTTTCTAATATTTCTTTTATATAATTATCATGATTTATGCATTATAGTATTTCACACAATCATGAAATAAAAATCTTACTTAATCTGGAACTAAAAATTCCGGGATGCGTTTGATTACTTAACACATCCTTGCACCTTCAAAAATTTTGATTTTATCATTAGTATTTAAGAAAAGATGCAATTTTTTGTGTATTAATGAAAAAAAATACATCTATAATCCAGAAAATCTAGAGTAGAAATGTTCGAAAGTAAACCCAATCATATTGTCAGTCAGTGCTCAGTGGTGTGTGCAGAGTTTAACAATTGGGCACACCCGGTGAGTCGTAAACATTAACAAAAACAGAGCTCGTGCCCTGTTAATATAAAAAAAATAAGTTTCATGGTTGAGATTCTGACAATATTGATGTAAATTTTCTGCAAATTTTCCAGCAATATGTTTTTAATTCGATTAGTTGATATTCAATTATTTATCAAACAATACATATCTGTGAAAAAGAAATTGAGCTTAAAGGGGCTGGGGGTTGCGGCCATTTTCAGACTATTTCGATCTCCTTAAGAAGAAGAGTTCCATATAAAGATATACAAAAATGATCAAATTTTAAAACTAAAATGTATATTTTTTTTTCTTTACCAAGTGATAGTTGACAGCTTAAGATACCATATCTAAAAAAAATAAGTTAAATCTTGCAGTTAATCTGTGAAAGTATTCATTTTACTCATTTAAACATGACCCAACTTCTTATTTTCAAATTCTTTGACAAAAGTTTGTTTGTACACTCTGTCCTTAAGATACCATATCTAAAACAATAAGTGAAATACTGTTCGTTTTCTCCATATATTTTTTTTTCACCGTATAGAATAAATTGATGTCTTATGCCGCAATAGGTGCTGATACAAAAATGATCAATACTCATGGCCAAGGGTGTCGAACATACTTTTGTAGCCCCCTACAGGCAACTTGTGGCGTCCCGTATATATATGCCCAATTATGAGTGAAAAATTCTCGAGAGGGACATTTAACAACAATCAATCATTTAGTCTAGTATGTGTACACAACACTATCAAGAACTTACAAAATTAGATTTTTGGCAGTCGTTAAGTCTCCAATCCGTCAGAACTTCGCCATTCTCTCCTTAGATATCTCAATGTTACAGTGTCTTATTTTGCCTGTCTTTAGATGTCCATGATTGCTCGCCCACAATTTCTTTTGTTTCATTGAATTATATTTGAAAATGATTAATGTTCACATTATCACAATTATTTGAAATGTCTATTAGTGAAACTCAATCCAACTGATAATGAATAGAGTTATACAATTTCTACTGCTTGATTGGATATTAGAAAATGATTACTTGTTTGTTATTATCATATTTAATTGAAATGTTTATGAAACTCAATCCAACTGATAATGAATAAAGTTACACTGGTGCAGTTGTTTATTATTTCTTGGGTGTCTAACTGTGAACAAATCATTACTGCTTTATATAATACTACAAAATGCTTAAAATGAACATAATAGATAACAAATTTATAGTTAAATAAATATACAGCTGTATACATGATGTAGTTATGTTTATGAAACATATGCAGAAAATGAACAGTATTTACGTACTTGGTCATTTGCAAAATTATTTTGTTAAAAAACATTCTGATTGCACACACAAGTTCTTAAGCATCAAAAAGATGCTACTGATTGACAATATCTATAAGGTTTTGGACGAATTTAAAACGCGGCGAATTACTTTTGTATTCATATGAATACAAAATATAATTTCTTAAACAAAACTATGATTGGGCGAATTTAAAACGGGGCAAAATTGTTTGCAAGTGTGAAAGGGCGAAAATAAGACGGGGCGAAAATAACCCTGTATACAGTATGTTTATGAAACATATGCAGATAATGAACAGTATTTACGTACTTGGTCATTGGTCATTTGCAAAATTATTTTGTTAAAAACATTCTGATTGCACACACAAGTACTCTGAAGTTGACATCAAAAAGATGCTTGAGTTTCTGATTGACAATATCTATGTGATTTTTGGAGATCAGGCCTTCTTACAATCTATTGGAATTCCCATGGGTACCAATTGCGCTCCGTTATTAGCAAAAGTATTTTTGTATTCATATGAAGCAGAATTTGTGCAAAATCTCATGCGTATGAAAAAAAGAAAACACTTGTTGTGGCCTTCATTTTGTAATAAGTTATAGGCTCACCATTTAGATATATCGGATTTAGACGTATTGTTAATTAACAATGGTAATTTCCATTTTTATATCTTCGACACTTCGATACACTGTGACATGGTTACACTGTGATAAAAGATATCCAAAGTATTTCACGGGTAAAAATGTAAGAAATTACTATATTACATATAAAAGATGTATATATATCATAAGATTTAAGCACTTAGTGGTGAAGCAAAATATTTGATAAATATTTAATAATTTTCATTGATTATAATTTTTAAACAATCTGATTGAAAATTATAAAATTATAAAATCTATGTATAGTAAATTAATTTTTGTTGATAACCAAGCGCTATGATAAACGTGATGACTTTAACTTTTCTATCGTCAACTTCCCTTACTTATGCAGCAATATATCTTCATCACCTGCATACGGAATTTAAATATCTAAATTGATTCGATACGCAAGTGCTCTACGTATGGACAATTTCTAAAAGAAGGTAAATTATTGACAAACAAGTTGATGACACAAGAATATCAGCAGTCTCGTTTAAAGTCATCATTTCGTAAGTTTTTTTTTGGTCGATACAATGACCTTGTCAGCAAATACAATTTATCATTGAGTCAAATGCTGATTGACTTTTATTTATAGACTGCATTGATGACGAATTTTCCCATTATTTCTCGATCATGACAAGGAGTACACTGCGGGTGTGACCGGTCAGCAGGGGATGCTCACTCCTCCATGGCACCTGATCCCACCGAGGTAAAATTTTTACCGATTTTGAACGTCAATAACCTCACCTGTCTTTAATCAAATTGACTTTTAACATCTTTAATGTGCCATTTATTTAAATTTTAAGTCGGTTAATAAAATAAATTTAATCGGTTATTGGTTGATTTTTTTATATATCTTTGAAACGCAGTTGATTTAATTGTGCAATTTACAGAAAAGTCCTATCTATATTATTAGGTAATAAACAAAGAGAACATTTAGAATTATGGTTATCTAAAATTTTCAAAAATATGCCACATATGACTCTAATTCTTACTTCTGTTCGCTATATATATATTTCACAATATTTAAAAAAAACAATCATTAAAAGGGAATTATTAGAAAACTGCGTTTAGGGAATATTTAATTCAAAATAAAAAAATATATTATTATAACTACCCGCACATATTTATGTTTAGTATATCCCCGATTCTTTATGGGCAATTAAAAAATGGATATGAAGTCCAATTAACTTAGTTTTGACTTTGTGACACGTTCATTATATATAAGCAAAATTTGGGTTAGAGAGAATATTTTGATGTTTTAAATTCTGGCTCTTGTGCTTGTGTCTTTATTTGTATACATTAACCATTGCTCCTTCCCGCAGTCACATTTATAGTCCATAGAGAACTGGGTATTTTGACAAATCAAGATATTTTTTTTAATTTACCGAACAAAATGTAAATCTTTTTACGAAAATTAAATAATCGTTTACTAAAGAGATTGTAATATATGGAGGTAACGAACAGTATTCAAGCTCAAAGGTCCAACAAACAATACAAAATAGGAATAGAGCAAACACGGACCCCTAGAACATTAGAGGTGGGATAAGATGCCATGGATGAGTAAGTATCTCTTGATAATTATTAAGTATTTTTTGGAAAACTCAGCTAAGTGTCTCATATGTGCATTAGCTTGCATAACATATATGCAACAAGTTATTTAAAAACTTTGCTTTTTTAATTAATTAAGTCTATTCATTCCTGGTAACAGAAACATTTTTCGAGAATGAAAATTACTGAATAAGACTTTTTTTTTTTTACTTAAAATACAAAAACATTATTATTGAACTAAAATGGAGTTCACAAATGATAAAAATTGAAACACAAATGTTGTATAATAATACGAATGGAAAAAAAGTTAATATACAATACAAATTGAAAAACCAGATACTCGTACATGCGCAAATGGTAAAAATTGAATATTGGAGGGCAAAGCATGGCATAATAATAAGAGTTTCTTCCTATTACAGAACATGTCTCTCTGAGCGGTCTCGTCACAGGTTTCGAAGATAATTGACCTATCTTGTGACGACGTAATCGGTTTCTTGAACTCTTGTGTGACACCAAAATGACTTATATTAATGCTAGATTTCAAAACAAGATATTGTAATTCGTGAAATAAAAAAACAAAATATCTATCCAAGTAACTTTTACCATTTTATTTAAGCCCCCCCCCCCCCCCCCCCCCCGCAGTTCATCAAAGTCAATAAAACAATTCAAAATAGAAGTAGAGCAAACACGGACCTCTAAAACATCAGAGGTGGGATCAGGTGCCATGAAGCAGTGAGCATCCCCTGCAGACCGGTCACAACCGCCATGTGCTTTGCATACTTGGGAAATTACGGAAAAACATGTCTACACGTGTGTCAGCAACTTGTTTGTCAATAACTTACCTTTTACAAATAGTTCATACGTAGAGCATGCTCTTGCGTATTGAATCAACTGAGAGATACAAACCCTATACAGAGGTGATGAAGGTATATTGCTGCATAAAGAAGTCAAGTTGATGATTGGAAAGTTAAATATTTCATCACGTTTATCATAAAGCTTGGTTGTTAGTTTACCATTTAACGTCTTTCTCAAGTAAAATATCCAAATATGAAACAGACATCAGAATCTGACTCGAAGCAGGCTTCAGCTGAACAAAATCTCACAAACAAAAAACTTTTTAAATATTTAAATGATTTTATTTTAAGACATCACTAACAAAAAAAAACCCAATGATACAATGTTTTTCTTTAATAATAAGCGTACGTGTGTACTGTTCACCGGCCCGTGGGACAGTAAAATTATATAAGACACAGCAACATAGAAAATCTACTGAAGAATAATGTCCAATCATCAGGACCTGGCTTACAGTCATTTTAAAATCTTAATGCAAAGAAAAGTAACTCATCTAAAAAATAGGATAATCTACAAAATTGTATTTAAAGGAAAATCTACAAAATATAAAGGATGACAGTAGAATATTAAATTGGCAAACAAAATTTAACAAAAACATTACAAGACCTTTTCTGACAGTTAAAGAGGTTGGGGGTTGCAGCCATTTTCAGACTATTTTGATCTCCTTAAAAAGAAGAGCTCCATATAAAGATATACAAAAATCATAAAATTTTAAAACTAAAATGTATGATTTTTTTCTTTGCCAAATGATAGGTGACAGCTTAAGATACCGTATCTAAAAAATAAGTTAAATCTGGTGGTGAATTTGTTGACCCCCCAGCCTCCTTAAGTAAAAAAAATATGATTTTGGAAAAAAATTTGGAATTGTTAAGACCACATGAATGAACTCTGTTTTATACAGTGCCGGTGTATGACAAATATTGACTCTGCCCACCAGGTCATGGATGATTGGACACTAGGATAGCTTCAGTTATCACTTCACACAATCATTAGTGAAGAAGAAATCAAGTTCTAGCATCATGTGACAAGGGTTCCAAAGTTACTTTGTAACATTTAATTCTAATATGTAATATACATGTATTATGTAGACATACATGTATTCATAATATATTCATATACATGTATTGCGTACATAAAATATGTTGCACAAAGGTCTGTTATTACGAGAATATTCCGTTCAGCAGCTAAATTTACAAGGATTTCTTTATGTTTTACATTAGCAGTTCTGTATTAACCCACAGGAGAATATTATCAAAACTGCAGCTAATTACTATGTGATTAATTAAGAATCTAAAAAAAACTTTTTTAAAAATAAAATCATCATTCATCAGAGATGAAAAGTTTTCTAATGTCAACAAATTTCTTGTGAATACTAACTTTATACTGATAGAAAAATGTTTTATTAACATATACAAGTATGTGCAAAATAAAATGTTATATCATTTTAACTAAAACACTGGATATAAATAAATATTTTCTCACAGAAGACTCAAGAGTAACATTTGTTAAAATTCATTTCTTCAGAGGGCTTAGTAAAATACTAATTAATGATAAACAATTATCACAATATATACACCATAAACATAGAGCACAGACATAAAATCATCTTTTAGAATCTCTTGAGCAACTGTACAAAGAACCGGGTCAGAAGAAAGTTATAAGGCAGTCTGTTATCTTCCTACCACAATAAATACTTTACTCTAAATTTTGTACTCTACTTTTGAAAATAAATCTTTTATGACAAAGTTACAAGATCGTAGTGTATTTGTACGATTGACTGACTACAGGTACCATGTACACAAAATATGAAGATTTTATCGTCTAGTCCTATTGCACACACTTTTCTCTCAAAAACATACAATTTACGGATAACATGAAAAGTTAGCTTTGTGTAGCATCAATTTTCTGTGGTGTGTTAACAAGTACTACAAAAGGGCTCTAAGTCTTATATCAACTAGGATATCACAGTTTCATAAATAAATACTTAGATAATGTTTTAAGAAGAATGAAAGAGCAATTTTTTTTCTTTTTAAAAAAATTGAAATTTTTCATTTGTAAAATTTTTTGGGGGAAATTGCCTATTTCAAGCCAGGAGGAGAAATCTCCCTTCATAGTGTTTTTTATTCCAGGAATGAATCAATTTTATTTAAAATTTCCTTCTTCTGCTTTAAATTAGTCGCTATATAACAAAACAATTTATAATCCTAAACAAAATCTGAAGGAGTTCTCTCCCTTTGACACATACTTCTCTCTATAGTCTCATTACCCGTTAAAAATTTTATACATTAAAAACAATGGACAACACAATGAGAAAATAAAATATATCTAATATGTTGTTACATTCTCATCATCATTTTCCCATTAGGGTAAAATAAAATTTTCCTATTTTTCTCAGGAAAATTAAAATAAAAATTTTTGAATTAGCACTTGTATATTGAGTAGACATTTCTTTTAGAAATAAAAAAAAAATAATTAAAAAAATTAAGAAAACTCATATATTGGCACCATGTGTATAAAAACCAGTATAATCTAGCACTATTCATAACCTTCTGGCAATCTGACTAAAGCCAGACCTCTATTTAAGCTATCGCCTCTATGTGATAGCGTACATAGAGGTCTGGCTTCAGTCAGATTGAATCTTCTGGCATTGTGGAATGACTGTAGATTGTATTTAAATTTTACTTTCTTTGAAATTTTGTTCTTGTTTTATTTGGATCATAAACCTTTGCGTAGCTCTTCTTGTTTCAAGTCTATATACCATATGTACTTGTAACATAAAGTAAGAAAAGGGAGGTATATAGTAACTAATTCCAAAAATTGAATGTTTTACCTGATAAATGCTTGTCCAAGAAAACTAAGAGGCAATCTTTTTAGTCAACAGTATAGATGAATTCAGTACACCCTAAACGTGACTTGTAATAATATCAGCTAAATCTCTCACTTCACAAACTCATATACACAAGTCAAGAATCACATAAAAAGAAAGCAGTTGTTTAGCCATGAATAGGAAACTAAATGAGACATTTAAGATGATCAAAGAAATTTCAAGATTCAAATTTTTAAGATTAATGTTGAGTAACGAAATAATTAAAATCTTCAAGTCCCTTTTGCAGTAAATATAACTAACAGTTGATGTATAACTTTTTCTGTACAACTATTTACAAAATGATATATATTTACAAAATCTGTTAAAATATTTACATATGAAATAATCAATGCATGATTATGAAATACATGTCTATAAAATCTTCAAAAACCGAAGTCGAAGGAAAAAAAACATTGTATCACAAAGACGAATAACATAACTCCATGAAAAAAATTGTGTTCTCAAACAAAAAGCAGAAACTTTTACGTGCCCTGGTGACCTTAAAAATGAAAACAGCTTCATCAGATTATTTCCCTATATCAATGCAGCAGGGCACAGAATCTTAGATCCTCTCCTATCATGTCCCTACAGCAGGGCACAGAAATTTAGATCCACTCCTATCATGTCTCTATAGCAGGGCACAGAATCTTAGATCCTCCCTCTTTGTCTATAGATACATCCATGATGGAAATAAATCACTTCATTAGTCTTAAACAATTAATAATATTTAACACAAAGAATGAATAGCATCAGTAATTTGCCATTAATATAAACAACAAAACAGCTACACTCTGCTGGCTTTCATAACCTCCGTCCGATAATAAACTGGAGTTGTCTCTCCTTGAATAATGAGAACACTTATACATGTTGCCACATGGAGTGAGATATCTGTAGGACATAAACATAAAATATAATTGTCATTCACTAACACGGGGCGCAAACAGGGGTGTATGCACAGATGCAATGAATTGTTTATTTATAAATCCACAACACGTCCTAAGCAGGGAATACCCCAGGGCACCTACGTCACGTCAGAGAAGGAAAGTTTCCTTAAGGCCGTGTCAGCAGTGTTTAAGGACATCAGCTTTTCCAAACTCCTAGGTGACACTGATTTGAGATCTTTTAAATGTTTGCTTTTCCTTGCTATCTAAGCTCTCTAGTTTGTGTGCATGATCAGCTTAGCCCTTTTATGTACAGGTCTTTCACAGAATGACACTTCTAACTCAGGTCTGACCCCTCAGGACTTCTTGGTCTCTTCTGTGCTACATTCACCGTGTTCAAACACCTCCTGGTGAAGAGGAGGGAAGATGTCCTTTGAGGGGGCCTGCATCTGCATGCTATTTAAAGCAATCCGATGCTTCAGATTCACTACTTTGAATGTCTTCATTGTACCGATGGCCTTTATAAAAACATTGTCATAATCTGTAAATAGAAAAAAGAAAAAAAAATTAAAAATCGTTTGGTTGCTGTGAACAAAAATAATACACCTTATTTAAATTAGTTTCTTAATCTGCCTGGATAATTTAAATTATAAAATGAAAAAAAAAATAACCTGGAAATCAACAATATACCCAGAGTGGGCATGAGTAGCTCAATTTGAAGCCTTTTTCTAGGAGGAAAAATTGTCTCATTGTCTACACTGAAATTAAATTATATGGAATGAAGCTTATTTCAACTTATGTTATACGACATAACATAACTCGGGACAGTTTACGCTTTTTTATAAACCGCTCGCGGTTTATAAGCGTATGTGTGTTTATGTTTGTATATGTTTACTATAACCTTTCTTTTAGAACTTTCTATCTTGTTATTGTAAGAAACCTTTATGCCTTCTGGGCCCAAAATTGGAAATAAAATTATCTTATCTTATCTTATCTTATACTGAATGAAAGTTATTCATATACAGACTTCATTTAAGGAATGAAGCTTATTTAAACTTTTGTTATACGATATAGCGTAACTTGGGGCAGTTTACGCTTATAAACCGCGAGCGGTTTATAAAAAAGCGTAAACTGTCCCGAGTTATGTTATGTCGTATAACATAAGTTGAAATAAGCTTCATTCCATATAATTTAATTTCAGTGTAGACAATGAGACAATTTTTCCTCCTAGAAAAAGGCTTCAAATTGAGCATTATTTTAAAACTAACATCAAGCGGAGTACTACGTTTTTGATGTAACTCATTGTGACGTAGGCAAGTTATGTTATACAAAATATCTTTTACCCAATCAAATGACATGTTACAAATAAAATTAAATTATTATCTGATATATCATGAAACCTTAAGGCAAGTTTTCAGTTATCTTCCTTGCCAAAACTCTTCATTTAAGGAGAGTAGGGAAGGTAGTCATAGTGGAACAAGGGAGATAATTCTGATAAATATGCAATCATCAATGATTAAATACAGTTTAACTTTAGTACATGTATCTCTTAACAGTGAAATCTCCAATACACTGGATATGTCCAACTGATCTGAAATCCCTATCCTCTTTTTCCTTGTTTTACCCTGGATATTTAGACTTCCTCTCAATATATCAGTTTTTTTTCTGTTCTCATCAAGTTTGACAAGATAATAAAGTTTGACTATACATAACTAGTTTCTTGTCGTCCGTCCGTCTAGCTAGCTGTCTGTCTAAACTTACTTTCTATTACAAGTTCTAAGCTTAGGGTAAGTTCAAAGACAGCTGACTTAGATTACCTTTAAGATTTATTTAGAAAACCATTATAATTAAGTCTAAAATGCTTATTAATTAATCCTGTTTTCAGAGCTGAAATATTTTAAGAAAAAACTTGACCTTGGACTATTGGGTGTTGTTCATCGCATTGAAATATAAGAAATACTCATTCAGCTGTGTATGCTGATCTGATGCAGATCAGATCATGACGACATTCTCAATCTGTATCTTATACAACCCTGAGTGTAGTAAGTACAGTCTTTATTTCACAAGAAAGGTATCAATAAAAATATAATAAATACTGACAACATCAGCTGTAATTCAGAATCCTCCAATTTACATGAAAAGGCAATTTCTGCTTAGAGATACCATCTATCAGCCCGGGATATTTTACGCCATAAATAAAGCCTAACGAAAAAATAATTACTTTTAACTGAACCATAAAAAACTAAAAAAAAAAATTTTTTTAAAAATTGGAGATTCAAATCAAAAGGAGGGAAAACAGGATTTATAAGTATAAAACAAAAAGCAATAATTACTTTTTTATCATATCTCAGACTCTTAACACATTATATATATATATATATAGCAACACCTGTGTTGACTTACTCAAGGTGTAAATTTCATGTAAAATATGTGGGATTTTTTCTTTCGTCATTTCAACATTTTCTATCCATGACATCCATTTTCAAGCTCTGTTACCTTTTAAGGCAGTATGGGTGAGAGATATTGATTTTCGAGCTCTATCTTACATCCAAAGTGTTAATGAACTTAAATCAATACAGGTATCATGTGTATTGTAAAGGAAGTGTCTGGAAATAGAGCCGATTCTGATCAATAGGAAAACAAAATCTGCTTAAACAAAAAAAAAAATTAATCATATATATAGAAACAATGCTGGCTTGGAAATACAAAAAGAAAATCTGTGAGTGCCAAAAAAAAAATTATTGAAAGAGGTAGGTTCATTAACTCCATAAAATGGCCCTGTCATTATACCATTAACTGACCACGTCCTTATGTCCCTTTATAAAGTGGAGACTTAGTGCTTTCATTTCCTAAAATGAAGATTTCCCTCTGAGAGTCCAAGTTTAGACACTCAGAATATGTGAAACTACAATGTTCTTGAATTTTGAAGAAAATGAGTGAATTTGAGCATCTTCAACTATTGATTAAAATATGAGCCCACCTCGCAATCCAAAAATTGTTTCATGAGTAAGAATCTTTCAAATCAGTCCTTTTATTATATAGTTCAACATTTTAGATCAGAGGTTGGGGTTTATTCAAAATATTAAAAAAACAGCTTAAAATTTTGGCCATTTTTAAAGAAATTTTCCAGATTTTAGGAAAATGACACAATGCATGATGTTAATAATACATGGACAAGAGAAAAAATTACGTCATTTTTATTTGATATGATATCACCAAGGGTCCAGGTGAAATTTAACATATTTTCAACTGAAAATGAGCAGTTCTGATTTTTCAGAAATTCACAGGGCCAAAAGAGGCCCAAGGTGAACTTTGTTCTTTGCAAGCCACAGTCAAACCTGCTTATCTCAAACTCAAAGGGACCAAGAAAAAAGATCCAGATATCAGAGGATTCAAGATATCAAAATTGAATAATAAAAGCACAATTGTTTTCCATATCATTCTGACATATTCAGGGTAACAGAAACATCAGTGTTCAACTGTATGTATACCTCAGAAGACAAAAAGCTAATAAGCTTTGATATTCCCAGCATGCTTCATATCAATAATGTCAACTGACTCCATATGTATCAAACCATTTTACTACATTTTTTGGCTCGGCATGCAGGAGACACTGACAGACAGACAGACAGACAGGTTACCTACCAAAGTGGTTTTTCTTGATGAGGGCGTACAGACACTGGAACAGAAGGGACTGAAGCTTCTTGACAGCTCGCACATTCTTAATGCCCTTCCTCTCTGTAAAAAAAAAAAAAATTAAAAAAAAGAAATAAAACATATTCATTACTAAACTGAATCAAAATTAGTAAATATTCTCTATTACACAGAAACAACAGTACTGAATTAATTTTCCACCCATTTTACTTAGAAAAGCATCTCAAGATTTACTTCTACTTCTAACATTTATCTATATACCATTTTGTTCCAGTAAAGTGTGTGTTGGTTTACAATGACCTCATTCCTTTGACCTTGACCTCATATTTTTAAAGATCCTGGATGGATCTGGATGGATTGTGAGAGATACACAGCCTGATTATTTTTCTGACCTTGACCTGATTTGCACACTGTCCTGGACATATGATGAGTGTTATGCTTTTACCGAGTGTTGAGATAGAGAGTCAGACCCCCAGTATTTGACCTTGACCTGATATGTATGTAGACCTGTACAGATGACTGGGGGGTAAAGAGCCCAATCTCTATCTTTGACCTTGACCTGATTTTCAGCCTTGACCTGACATACATACCTGGACAGATGATGAGTGTTGAGGTAAAGAGCCCGATCTCCCCGTCCGTCAGCTTTAGAGGGTTGAACATTTCCGCTACGTTGAAAAACTCGTCCATGAATTCTCCCATAGGCAGCATCTTCACCATCTCCCTATCAAACACAGAACTTAGACAGTCAGAAACAGTTAAAATCAGAGGACTGAACCAAGCAGAAACAGATTCACTGAAGTCAGAGGACTCAGAAACAGATTCACTGAAGTCAGAGGACTCAGAAACAGATTCACTGAAGTCAGAGGACTCAGAAACAGTTTCATTCAATACTTTTTAGTGCATTTAAAAACCAATTAATACATAATTTGCAAAACAATTGTTTCAAAGATTCTAAACTGTTTTGCCTCTAACAGTTTCCAATTTATTTCCTTTAGACTTTAAAAAAATATAATTTGAGTGTCAAATATTGATGTTGTCATCAATAAAAAAAGAAATGAATCTATACAATGCAAATGAACAATAACTTATGCCTTATACATGTTTTCAAATGAGATAAAAAAAAAAATTAATAATGATAAACAGACTATAAACAGTGAATAACACTTCAATAGAATTTGAAATATAGCCATAATAGGTTAGGTAGTGTGGCTCGCAGCAAAGTTCGAGTCAATGCCCTTGAAGTTCGGAAACAAGTTAATAAAGAGAGAGTTTCTGCCTATATATGGTTTTGTTCCTGACGAGCGTTGTCAGATCATGTAGATACAACAGACAAAATGGCTACAGAACAACATTTTCCTTGCAGGCAAAAAAAATTCAAGGCTTTCGAGT
Source organism: Saccostrea cuccullata (assembly GCF_032062105.1). Lineage (NCBI taxonomy): Eukaryota > Metazoa > Mollusca > Bivalvia > Ostreida > Ostreidae > Saccostrea > Saccostrea cuccullata. The sequence continues at coordinate 287,810 of NW_026929671.1, read as the reverse complement.
GTTTTCTGTTATTTATTGAACAAATCTCTGTCACACAATCTCACAAAAAACCTGCTTTTGCCATCAGAAGCAGACATTAAAAGACCAATAAAGAGAATAGCCCAGGACTGATATGGAGTTACGTTTACAGTTTTTAACAATAACTGACTTGTATCTACAGTCAGGATGGTGTTATGGATTTTGTAGAAAACAACAAGTCCTCAATTTCCATCAGCTTCCCATTAAGTTTGATACATATTTACAGATGTTGCCCTGCTAATTTACCCCCCCCCCCTCCCCTTAGTTTCAGTCTTTTTTTTCATTGAGATTAAATTTAGTAAATGACATTATCAGAATCACTTAAGCATTTAAACTGTTAAAATGAAGTTTTTTATATAATTACAGTGAAAACTGTCTAATCCGACACCTGAAAAATCCCACACACTGTGAATTCCGACGTTATATTTCTTTCCCATTTGAGTATTTTCTCTGTTTTTAAAACTGTGCAATCCGACATCCTGTCTATTCCGACACAAAATTTGTCTCCCAGTGCATGTCAGATTAGACAGGTGTCACTGTATAACCATTTCTAGCTTAGTTTGGACTTTCATTAAGGTGTGACATTCTCAGCGCTACAGGTTTACCACCTGTCAAATGGCCAATAGATTCTCAGTGGTTAAGAAATTGATAACATCAGGAACTTTACATTGTTGTTGACAACGATGAGAAGACTTAATTCCCACCTCTTTGCAGGAGGAAACAATGTAATTGGTTATTCGATACACTAATTGGCATTTGCCCGAATTTTTATCTCAATGACATGTATATTTCAACAGTGAAGGAAAGCTGTGTAAATTTCAGAAGCTAATTATGTAACATCGAGAATGCCATGCCTTACTGAAAGTCCAAACTAAGCTGGAAATAGTCCTATTTGTGGTGTGGGACAATATCATTTAAAAAAAAATGACTGATTTCTATTGTAAAATTTTCAAGTTTTCTCAATTTGAAAAGTATTTAATATAAAGATTTGTTTGTTATAACTACTAGAATGTGGCGATATGTGAACTCTAACTCCTTGGGTGAATCATGTTGTAAAGTACACACAATGGACTGTGCACAGTACCAGGTGAGTATACTGTATAATCCCTATTTACCGTCCCTGCCCCTATAAGCACCCCTCTAGGTCTTTTTTTAATTGTCAGGAAATAAGGGCACCTGTACAGTGATTAAAATTATCTAGAATCGTATCAAAATTTGAAGAAAGACATAATGAAACTTGTCTATTATCCAATTTCTCCAATTTCAATTGAATATGAATCATTTAGCATAATTTGGGTGGATTATCTTCACTTGAAGTAAAGTTGGACATTATTTTTAGTGGTTCTTTGAATTTGTTGTTTTTTCAAAAGATTTTTTGAAAGTTAAAATATGACATTAAATATTAGAAAGGGAATTCCAAATTAACCACCCCTTTTTGCAATTTTCTAAGCATCCCGGGCGGTTAATAGGGATTATACGGTACTTTGAAATTAAGGTGGTGTTTACCTTGGACACTTGATTTTCATTTCTGGATCAAACATTGTCCCCTTTTTGTAGTCCACCAGGTTACAGAATCGACAGAGCATGACCTCAAATGACCCCTGCTTAATTAGGTTAATCTGGTCATCCTGATCAATCTCCCCAAAACCTACAGAGAGAGAGAGAGAGAGAGAATTAAAAGTGATCTCATAATCAAAGGGATGAAAGTACTCAAACACCTTCATTTTCCTTTGGTCAATGTACAGCGTATACAACTAAAACGAGTCAATCACAAATGATAAGAGTTTATTCAAAGTATATCGGACACTCTCTTTTCATACTCTTATAAAGCAGGGCTCGACATTAACGCTTGTCCGCTTGTCCGGTACCAATGAAAAAAAATTACGGACAATTGAATATTGCTGGGCACTTGTCCCACTGGACAAGTGATTTTTATGTAAAGAAGTCTTCAAATAATAATAATTAAAAAAACTATTAAAATGTTTATCGAATAAAAACGGAAGCAGTACATAATCCTGAAATTCGATCCCGATATCAATCGCTATGTAAGTTCACACTTGATCGTGATCGATGTTCACTAATTGCAGCCATACTATTGCATGGTGTGGATCTTACGACGTTTGCAGGTTTGGAATACATTTGATTGATATTACATATTCACTTGCGAACATTTATGTTGTTGTCAGGACAGGAAATCTAGATAAAATTTTGTTTTATATGTGTTCGTCTTATTTATCAGTATCAACACTAATAAATTAAGCACATTTAATTTTTTAATTTAAGTAATTGTTTTCAAGTTGACAGAATAAGATATTCATTGAAAATTTTTCGGGCAAGTGAAATTGAAGTTCGGACAAGTATATATCTTGGTCACTTGTCCGAATGGACAAGTTGGAAAAAAGTTAATGTCGAGCCCTGTAAAGTAAAACATAATTTTTGTAAACATACTTTTTACAGCTGTTTTCATTCTGTGGTTAAGTATTACAGTGCCATAAGAAATTTTCAAATATAACTTTTATATAGAAAATCAAAAATTCCCTGTTCCTCATCGTTTTGCTGTGAATAAGTCAAACTGTAGATCAACTTTCTTCAGTTAGAAATCATTTTCAATACAGTAAAAATTGTTTAGTACGAACACTGATATTGTGAGTTCATGGATATATATATATACATGTAGCAAAGTTATCTTGGATCCCCAGCTATATTAATTCAATGAATTTCTTATACAGATAATAACAAATTACGGATAATTAGCATAGTAATTTCATAGATCTGAGGAACTTTTCAATATTAAACTAAGTTTTACTATACATACAATACACCCTGCAGTCACATATTACTTATATATTACCTGGTATCTTTTTACAGAACTTGACGACCAGCGTGATCTCGGGAACCATCTGAGACACAAACTGCTGCCAGATTGAGTTAGGATTGATCACAAGTTTGCTGAAGTCAGGCTGAAAAAAAATTAAGAAAAATCAACATTTGTCAAATCAATCCCTACAGAGAAATATCATCTCGAGACTTAGACTATGTCGCCCTTCTCCCTCCCCAAAAAAAATGTCAGTCTGTGCAATGTTAGGAATATATCTGAATTTCACACAAAAAAGCAACAGATTTCTAAAAAAAATTGAATCTTCAATTCAATTCCAAGAGCCCAAGTTTGCTTTGCAGTCCAATTAATCATTTAGGCTGTGTATTTAAATTTACTATAATTTATTACATTTAAGCTGTGTGCATGTATTAATTCATCTTTCCATTATCATACAAGCTTGGGGACACCATATTACCTGTCATGTACCTGTATATCCGTTATTCAGTACAGGTATTTACTGCCATGTAAGGTATTAACTACTCTCTGTTATAAGACCTGCTAACTAGGGAAATAGCTCCCGGTTCTTGTTTTAATGCCCTGTTTTAACAAAATCATCAATACACCACTCATTAAGCCGATGTGCACTCGCAATACTTGTTACTTAACATTGATTTTTGTAAAAAGATTAAGCAAAAGTTATAAATAATTTCCAGCAAGTAGCAAGATCTAGTTTTTCATGCAACCTTTTTTGTTTGTTTTCAATGCCACCCTTGAATGAAAAGTGGGGTGAATGGTCTAATTATTTTCAATGATTTTGTAGTGCATGTTACAAAGGTGACTCTTGAAAATTCTGGTGCATCTTTCTCTCTGGCCTTGGCCTTAAGTTATGGAACTTTGTTCCTGATTTTTTTTTAAATAATTCAAAATCCAACTTTTCCCCCAATTTTAAACATGAAAGTAAGTGCTGAAAGTCATTAATGATGATAATGATTAGGGAATATAAATGTAAACTATTTCACTGACTGCTAAAAATTGCTGCCGACATTTGCAGATTTAAATAAAACATACATGTCTGAAGAATGGAATTTTAGTGTTCAGCACTGGAACACACAAAGAACCCATTATGAATACACAAAGTTTAGCAGTATTTTACAAAAAGGAGATATATAAATATAGAAATTTTAGCTTTCATGACTTCAACAGAAAAAGTAGACAGCATGTCTTTTCTCTTCTCAAAAGATACATTTTTCGTTCAGCATAAAAGAAGAAGATTGACCAAGTTGATTTGTTCAATTTAAATAATCATGATAATGGGCATTTAAGAAATAGAGAAAAAAAAAATCTAAATAAGTATGATATTTGATGTAATATTTTGTTAACTGTGTAAATGATAACTGAATAATCAGATGCAGATGTAAACAATTCTTTAATTGTTTAAGAGAAACTTGACTTGTGACTAGAAACATCATCTAAATGTCAGCTGAATAAATAATTCATTGGCATGTATTGATGCAACAATTTTAAACTTTAATTACCATAATATGCTGATTTTACAAGGATTTCTTAGTATTCAGATGCATGGAAAAATCAAAAATATCAAAAAATAAAAAAGTTATTTCCTTGATAAAAATGGCCATGAAGTCAGCAGCAAACTGCATTTATGTTTTGAGGCTAAATTTACCTGTTTACCATTTCCTTCTAATTTTCATGTTTAAGAATAAATTTATGATCAAAACATGATGCAAACAAAATTCATCCAAATTTATAAGCCTGCATGGTGTAATCATTCTTCGTCACTGCATGGATAGACACATGATAAAAGGTCAAATCCTTACACCATATACAAATAATTTTTAGCGAGGATTTATTTTGGCATCATTATCAAGGGTGCTGATATTGCTAAAATTGAATATCACTGAAAATAAATTTCTTTTTTTTTGGTAATAGCTTCTTTCATGAGCATTTAAAAATTGTTAAAATTACATATCACAAAAATTGAAACCAATTTAAAAGGACAAAATTTGCCTCTCGCTAAAATGTTCACTTATGGTACACAACTGGACTTTGGCAGATCTAGCTTAGATTCTAACTACATTCACTGAAATTTTTCTCATTTATTTCTAATTTCTAACAATTCTTTCATCATTAACTTATTAAAATAAGCTAAAGAATCTCACAATATTGAAATTGGATAAGAACCTCTTTAAAGCTGTGATCATAACATTAAATATTTGGCCATTTTAGAATTACAATAAAGAAGTATAGGAACCAAAGTCATAAGAAAAAAACTTTTGTTTCGAATTTGAATATAGCAACCAACATGAGATCTGGAATCATGGGAATGGTGGATTAAAGTTGCTACACATATACACTGTGACTGAAATAATTTTAATTTGTGTGGGGGTCAATATTTGTGGATTTAGCAAAATGTTGTTGGTTCGCGGAAATGTGATTTAGTAGGTACATGTAGCTTGTATACAGTGTAAGCAGAATTTTAAGCAAGGATTCAATTTTGGCATAATTAGCAAGGATTCTGAGATCACAGAAATTGAATATCACTAACAAATTATTTCATAATGGTTGTTATAGCTCTCAACTTTCCCTAACAGGCTCATCAGGTATCCGTGAATGCCTTGTCAGCACTCCACTGACCCATCCCATCCCCATACAGAACATAGTACAGAATAACTCTAAGTGTATAGAACCTGATAACACTTCAGTTTCTGACAAAGGAGACAACCTTCGAGTTATTTGTGTACACTGTATCAGACAAAGGAGACAACCTTTGAGTTATTTGTGTACACTGTATCAGAATAGTTCATCTTACTGGGGCACCGTAACACAGACTTCTACATTACTTGATTTACATGTCCTACTCATCAAAGTCTTAATGATGTATCACATACTGTAGATGGAGCTGTCCTAACAATTCCATAGAATATAGTTAAGAGTTGTCACTTTTAGTTTCACAAATCGTGAAACTATATTTGAACCAGAAGTCTCTGTTAACTATAGTTAACGGTTTGTACTTATAGCAACAAAGTGAAAAGTACTTAAGCAGTTGGGAATTGTTTTACAATCAGCAATAAATAGAATAATGATCCTTGATAAAGTCTCTTTATGTTTGTGAAACATAGATTGTGTGCATTATATACTTTAATCAGATGTAAAACTTAGAGGATTAGCATTTTGAAACAATTTTAAAATTTTTATTTTTAGTAACCACGGCAACACCATTCATGGAAATCAAAAACAAATATACACAATAATGGATCTTAGTGTAGTCTACTTGTGTGCCAAGTTATATTGAAATCAAACCAAAACTGTAGGAGGAGTAGCATATTGAAATAATTTTACATAAATTTCTATTTTTAGTAACTATGACAAACCTATGGAAATCAAAAACCGTGAAACTTAATTATGTATTTTTGTGCAGTTACTTGTGTGCCAAGTTATATTGTTATCAGACTCTCAACTGTAGGAGGAGTAGCATTTTGAAACCATTTTAATGAAATTTCTATTTTTAGTAACCACGACAACACTGTTCATGGAAATCAAAAACCGATAAAAAGAATTATGTATCTTAATGTAGTCTACTTGTGTGCCAAGTTATATTGAAATCAGACCAAAACTGTAGGAGGAGTAGCATTTTGAAAGAATTTCACAGAAATTTCTATTTTTAGTAACCATGGAACATCATTTATTTGTGTAAAAACCGATACACAGAATTATGTATCTTTGTAGTTATTTGTGTGCTAAGTTATATTGAAATTAGTTCAAGACTGTAAGAGGAGTAGCATTTTGAAAAATTGTTTACATGTCCTACACATCAAAGTCTTAATGATGTATCACATACTGTAGATGGAGCTGTCCTAACAATTCCATAGAATAACCTGCCCCCAGTTGTCACTTTTGAGGTTGGCGTATAAAGATACAATTGATAAACTTCCACCAGAATTGTGATTCAGCAGAATACACTCTGAACTACTTACGAGATAACATAGGCTCACGCTGTGGGTACAAGCTGTTAGCTGCAGAACTGTTGCATTATGGTTTAATATTTTAGTCTTATCGCAAATAAGAAATTTATGGTGCTCTTCACCACTTTCCAGCATTGGTCAATAACTATGTTTCACTCCCTAATTCCAGACACATATTTTAATCTGTATATTTTATCTACCTTCCATTACCTTCTATACCCTTACAGAAAAAACTAATAGAAACTTATAAGTGTTTTATAATCCACTTATTAGTCACTTAAAAATTTGAAATTTACTTATAAGTGTACTATAAGTCAAAGTAAGTATAAGTGAGGAACAGATTTCGTTAATACTTCACTTGTAAGTAAAGATGAGCTACATATCAGTGAATATTTCAACATAGGCTCATGCTGTGGGTACAAGCTGTCTAGCTCAGCAACAAGAATTTGAACTGTTATGGTTTTATTTTATTTTTTTGAGTATGCCTTCACATTGGACAACATAATGCCTAAATTTTGAATCAATTGAACTCTGTTGCTTTCAGATTTCATAAATTTGAAGAAGCCTCGCAAATAATATAAAATTTATGGTGATTTTTTTCCATAAAATTTTCACTTGATTATTTCTGGTGCAACCCTTTGAACATATCATGCAACCCCTGCATGGTTGGAAGTTCTGTTCTAAATTAAGATCTTACACCCCTTTAAGTCCAGCATAAAGTATGAAGGGTTAATGCTTGAATAAGTCACTTATAGTCACTTATAAGTGACTATACTTGCATAAAGCATAAGTGGCACATAAGTCACTTTAATCATTTGCATATAAAATCCTAATGTATATTTTTATAAGTTAAATGTATCAGTGACCTCCCATTAAAAGAATAAATCACTTATAAGTCACTTATCAGAAATTTCTGTAAGGGTAGTCGTCTACAGACCAATAAATTTGCTTAATTTTCTGCAAGACTCACAGAATACACAGTGACACGACAAAACAGCAAGTCTCAACAAAGTGCTAACACACATCACACATGGTAACACCACACTGTCACATATTCAACAATGTTATACCAGAAACACAAAATTAATATAAAGCCTGTTCAACATAGCTAGCGCTCGTAAAGATACCTAATGGAGGTACATGTATGAGGCATTTTGGCGAGCACTCGCGAACATTTCTGTTGGAGGTACAAGGAATTTGGTGAGGGCTAACAAACATTTGCTCTGTTGTACGGGCCTATGGTTTAGGACATGGTATACAAACAAAGAGACACTCACCAAGTCACCAGACGCCATTTTCTCAGCGAACCTGTCATTGGCTTCTGCGACGTTTTGATATGTGGGATTACACGTCTGGAAATGCGCCTCCACCACGCTTTCTGTGACCTGCTCGATCAGCGCGCGCCTTACATCCGACGGTCCGAGTCGCACTTCCTCCAGTAACTTTGTCGCGTCCGTTTCTACAATTTCCTCTTCGTCAATATCCAGACTAAGATCTTTTCCCCCACTACTAGAACTCCCCGCGCGACTGTTTTGTTCTGATAAATTCAAGTCCGGATTCATTCTACCCATGGACATGACCTCACTGACACTCGGACTATTGGGCTCCAGTTTACACGTAGCCTCGGGGGGAGAGAAGCTACTCTCAAACAAAAGCGTGGACGGATCCATGAACATTTTTTCGTTTAAATGGTTCAACACTTTAAGATCCATCTGAGCCAGAATATCACCATTGTTCTCCAGACTGCCACAGTTAGAGTAATTACTCCCTGGCTCTGGCTTAATGTTCATACTGAGCCCGTCAATCTCTTCCAGCACCATGTCGCTATTACCCAGGCTCATCGGCTGATTCCCATTGTATTTTTCACCCATGTTGTCGCTGGTGATGGGTGACTGACTTTTGCTACTGACCGGACTACTGAAGCTGGAGTATCCCGATTCGTGACCATTCCCGTTCATCTCGCCCGTGCTCAGTTGCGAGGTCATCTGATGGGGAGGCTGATGCTGAGATTGCCGTTGTGTCGACTGCTGAGGTTGCTGTTGGCTGTTGCTTGGGTTGCGCTGGTGCTCGCGGAAGCTGACCTGAGCTGCCTGCAGAAAAGCCTGCATGAGTTCTGCTTTGAAGGTGCCGTTCTGTTGTAAGACTTTCTGAAGTTCAGCCATGCGTAACTTCTGTAATTCCTGTGGGGAGGTGGGGTAGGGGGCGATGGGAAGGTTTCCCCCGTGACCCCGCGCGTCACTGGAGGGGTCCTTTAGCCTTTTTGGCCTCCTGCCAAGTCTTGAGGCTGAAAATACAGAACAGATATAGATGAGTAAATACTCATACTCTCAAAAGCATAACAAATATTAATCAAAATTTTGTTTGATTCAAAAGTATGTGATAAAATACAGAAAAACACACTTACAAGGAAGTACCAGGGACAAATGTTTTCACTTTTGTTATATATGTAATTTGTTTTCAATATTTTAACATGTTAGAGCAATGGGGGATGAAGAACACTTCCCTTATATATAAATCATGCCTTTGTTATAAGCCTGCTACTTAGGCCTTATTGAAATACAGTCTAACCATGTATTGCCTAACTCAATGGGACAAAAAAACTTCAAGATAGCTAAAAGATTCAAGATTTCAGGATAATAAAAATAGTTAGAGATTAAGGGGTTATATTAGACTTACAATTCACTTCAACTTATCTATTGTATTCTAGATATCTAGAATATTCTAAATAGTAAAGCAAGATTTTTTTTTTTTAAAGAGTGGCTCTTCTTTTGAACTTGGAATATATGGCTTTTCTACGAATTCTAAGCTTCTGAAAATTTTACAGTGAGGCAATTATATATTGCAAATTTGCTGCACCAAGTCCTATAGAACAAATTACAGATAGGGTTACTCCTACACCTGGCTAGCAGGGTAACTCCTACACGGTAACACCATGCTAGCAGGCTTACCATTTATCTAAGCTCCTTTATGACTTTTTTACTTTGATTAGACTGTGATTTACTCTGACAATAATTATCCCTACTGGTATGTAACACAAGGTTATGTGTGTGAATACCTTAAATTGTTAATGATGCCGATAAGGCCATATAAAATTAATCTTTAGATTCTCATCCCCGCCCGCCCCTCTCAAAATGTCCCGCCCCGATGTTTTTTATTTTGATTTTTGGGTATTTTCATGTATTTTTATTCAGTCTCCCGTCTGTATTAAAAGTCGCGTGTCGCTATTTATAGCAAAAACGCCATGTGAAGAATGGAGAAAAATCGGCAATAAAAGCAGTTTAAATGTGTATGGAAAAGATAATTTGTCAGTATAGAGAAGGCAGAGAAGAAAAATAGCATAAACACATATAGATACCATCACTGGCAGGAGAAAGTATGTAGAGAGATTGTAACTAAGTAAAAATAGACGAGGAAAATGACACATGGTCAAGTTATATATAACGATCTCCAGCTGTGTGACTTAGCTTTGAAATAAAAAAAAAATCTACAACATCGTAGACAGACTTAAGAGAAGGCCTAGATTTTTCAGTACAATAATTATTAGAACATTTATATAGATTTTGCAAAATAAGAAGTCACGCATACACAATTTATTGGTATGACCAACCCACCTCATTTTGTTCAGGGTGTGCCGTATAATGTGTACTTGATAATTTGTTAATTAACAATAAATATTTAACTTTTAAAGCAAACATTTTCTTTAAATATTTAAAAGAATATGTCAAGAATTAAATCTATTCATATTTGCATTAAGGTAATGAAAAAAATGTGTACGGGGCGTCCATTGTTTTGTTGATACTTAGGCCTATATAAATTAACAATTATAAAAAATATAAAATAAAATCCGCCCACCCGCCCCAATTTTTTTGCAAATTAGGATGAGAATCTAAAGATTAATTTTACCTGGCCTAATTCAGATGCCATAGTAATGGATGGGGAAAGACATACATTTTACAAAAGCATAGTAGTTAACGCTCACTTCAACATGAATTAATTTAAAATTGTAGCTATTTATGAAAGTGAAAATATTCATAAAATCTCTTAATCATGTGCAACACGGCATTTCAGTTTTTCCCCCACAATGAAAGAGGGAACTAAAAATGTAGCTCCCCAGAAAAATGACTAATAATGAAAAACATCATCTTTATAGCTGTGATGTCAATTTCCCTTCAGCTGTGTCAGATCTATGCTTCTCCTTACAGCTATATATTCTCACTGTAATGTCTTTTTAAACAGTTTCACATTTTACCAACTCTCTTCTCCCCGCTGCCCTAAGTTCTAAATATTTTGATTTTTCTCGGTTAATCGACGTAACAGAATTCTGATGGCTCCAAGCGAGAATGATTTTACATTCCTATAAATATATCAATCTTTATGTCTATGTGTGATTTTAGATACCTACGAGATACACACGGCAGATAAAGGCAATATTGTTTTTCCGTAATAAAATGTGGAGGACATTATTTTAGAGATACTGGAAAAACGCAGATTACTCGTGTGTGGTGAGATTTGTTTTAAAAAAATAAAGATTAAAGTTTGAAAAAAAAAGAAGAAAACCATAAGCAGTCTAGATAGCTAAAGTCACCTGTTCTGTGTAAAACATGTTAAATTTCAGATCTGTCACATTTTTCTTCACAGATTGAAATGTTCCCTCTATTTTATGAGAGATGGTAAAAAATATATCAGTTGCATGCATAGCAAGCTAAGAAAACATGATTATTACAAAAGTATCAAACTTTAATCTATTCTAAATTTCCCAGACCCCCTCTTTGACCAGGGAAAGATTTACTGCCAGTTAACACAATACCCTGTCAATACCTTGCCGTTTCTAAGTGCTCAGATTCCTAGAATTTGTATCAATTATTGACAATAAGAAGAATCTATCACATTCCAAGGAACGTTTTTTATCCGGAGGTTCACTAAGTCGATTACATTCAGCAGAGCTTTAGGTCGATGACTTTAATATTAACTCTAGCTCCGTCAGTCTCTTATGAACCCTACACTCTAGCTCTCTCCAGGAGTCCTGTATTATTATAGGGAGAACTTCCTTCTTGGTAAACAAAAAGGTCAAAGGTCAGAGGTCATACTCCTTACTTACATGTAGCCAGACACCTCGAGTTCTATAGCTAATTACTCATCAGAAAACAAGTTCAAAGTTCAGAGGTCACACTCATACTCCGACTTACATGTAGTCCAAACACCTAGAGTTCTATAGCTAATTACTCATCAGTAAACAAGGTCAAAGGTCATACTCCTTAGTTACATGTAGCCTTGACTCCTTGAGTTCTATAGCTAATTACTCATCATACACAAGGTCAAAGGTCAGAGGTCACACTGCTTACTTGCAGCCAGACACCTAGAGTTCTATAGCTAATTACTTATTCAGTAAACAAGGTCAGAAGTTCTATATATATATATATGGTCCCTGACCCAATTTTTTAAGACTTCTGTCCAGGTAAACAGAGGTTAAAGGTCATGTTCCTTATTCAGTACAACCTGTTTTTTGTAGGATATTTTATTTATAGTCATGATAGTAGAGGAATCTTAGTACTCTCAAATGACCCAGGGATATGCTCCAGTAAGAAATTGTTACATAAGTATACATCAAATCCTTTAGAAGTGAATAGGGTCTTGTTTTTATAAGGCATTAATATTGCAAAGAAAAAGAAAGAAAATAATATCTTTGAAACCATCTAAATAAACCTTAGATGTGTTTTACACCTATACAAATGTGACATTAACATACCTGTAGAGATGTGGCAATATCTACCTGTAGATTTTCACATATTTTTTATCTATTCAGTATGTATATATTCTAGTTCAAGTAACACTTGAGCTTTAAATTATAGCATGTAACTTTAATAATTTCCTAATTTTATGCATAAACCCTGACACTGTATAAAAGGATTTAAATTTCTCTAATTTTTCATGTTAATCAAAGCATTAACAAACCGTGTGCTGTTTTAATAGTTAAAACTCAATTTGTAGAAGTTCTGATTTTCAGAGTACAGATAAAATGTGTGGAGGTACATTTCATGTATCATAAACCATTTAAATTTCTCTATATACGATTCACTGGTTATTTATAGATTTGATCATGATGCTCTTGAAAATTAAGAAGTGTGGATAAAAAAGAAATGGGAGTCATAAACATTGATCTGAATTTCTTTTTGTGCATCGATACTATTCTCTGCTTGAATTGTTATCTAAGATAAATTATGGATCCCCTATAAAGCCTGTAAAAAACAATCCAGCCATTAAAATTCGTGGAGAGCTGTCAGATATACCGGATGTGCTTATTACTGCTATTACACAGAGTACATCCTTTCTCTAAAGTACAGGCAAAACAAAAAACATGAGCTCGCTGCCTTAGAATTCTAGTCCAACATCTGAACACTATAAACCAGCACTGCTCAAGCTCAGTCCACTAACACAGAGGTGAATGTAAACCTTCAAAATGTTATAAAAAAGGAATAGAAACATTTTAAATGAAGGGTACTGTAGATTCCTAATTATATGCGAGGAATTAATTTCCACGTAATTTCACGAGAAGTGTCACTCGCGAAATAATATTACTCGCTTTTATTTTTAGGGTGCTGAAATCCATTTAAATTCTATTGATCAACTGTCCATTCGCAAATTATTATTCTCGCAATTTGATATTGAAGAGCCAGTACATGATAAAAAGTACTCACGAAAAATAAGGAATTTACAGTATTCCTAATCAAATCATAACAGCAGCCTCTAGCTGAGTCCTTTGACCATGATTTCTACTGTACAGTAATAAAAAACCCTTAGGAGAAAGTACCAGGAATTAACAATCTTACTGATCATTTTTGTTTGTTTAACATCTCTTTGAGTATTTTTCACTCATACTGATCGATATGCCACCACTTGCAAATTTTGGCCTGACTACTTGCAACTTAAGGACTTTGAGCAGTACGTGAGGGAATTTTTTTTTTTATGCCAGCATCTACTGTGACATACGACTTGATCATTATGATCTCATCTGAGGGACTTAAGTTTCCATTGTCTTACAGTGGAAATCGAACCCATGCTCCAAGTATCAATTTTCACTCCTTTCTCTAGGGCTCTTGACCAAAACATTCTAACCACTGCCCCACAAGGGCAACTAATTAGTTATGAACATAATTCATTATATTTATATCAGCTATTAAGAATCACTTTGCTCAAGTTTGTTGTGAGCATCATTTCATTCAAGCATGTTTTCCTGTACCCCTTCTCTTAGGTCTTTTTAAGACCAGATTCAAGGTCAGGTTGCTGTCTCCCAAATCACTTTGTCCCACACCTGATAAAGGTAAACTGCCCTGATCTACAGATGATAAAGCTCGTTACAGGTACATCCACAGTGATCAACCGATTCTTTTTAACAGTTTGGTGTAAATAATGCCAGGGTTACAATTTTGTTATTACATGAAGACCCTAGATAGTGAAAAGTAAGGTATCCAGACTGAGATTAAATTGTACATAGGTCCAAACATGCAGACTCATAACAGTCCTCTCAACACTCCATTAATAATTAGTTGGATCAGATTTAAGCTGCGTGCTCTGCTCAAAAACACACAAAAAAAATACATTTTGTAGCTTTGCGTATTTTTCAACGAAGTGAATCTACCGTATATGGGAATAATAGTAATAGCATTTCAGTTTTTTGACATCACACACTGTTCAGTTTTTTGACAAAAAAATCACAATATATAAATCAATGTTTTTGGTGTGATCATGACCTTTCTTTTCAAAATTTCTGCAATTTGTCACATATATACACAATATATACAATATATATATATATATATATGAAAGGCTGCTGAGAAAATGTTAAGTCATACGTAAGTCACATCACCCTGGAAATCTTTTCTACTAGAATTATTCTGCCCCTCCTCATTGTCAGAATTTTACTGAACCAAATATAGGGTCTGTGATGAAGCATGCTCCTTTATTGGTATTTGTACATGTTGTATAAGTCCACTTGCCCAATGGGGTAATCGTAATCTTGTTTTCATTTGCCAGAATGTGGGTTTAATTATACCTTGGGAAATCGGAGATCCATCCACATTGTCCTCATAGTATTTGTTATTTGCATCTGAAATGCTTTTGTAAATTTGTATTTATTCAATAGCATGACAGCAAGCCACATAAGATGACCAATGGAGTAAAGTAAGATGCCACAATTCTATCAAAGACATCTAAATAAATATTTTTAGGGGAAAAAAGTTTATTTCTGGTATAATGGGAGAAAAATTTCTCTGGGATGCACATCAGTTCCTAGATAGTGAATCATGGTAATACAAAAAAATTCCTAAATCTGTGAGGAAGTTATTATTGTTACTGAATTTTGCGAAAACAACCATTCTCATAAAATATGCAAAATATTGCAAAAACATTGTCATATTTCAAACTTTTGATCAAAAGTCAACTCATAAATTCATGTTCTTGAATTCAATCTCAGCAAATTATTTATGGATGTACATATGCTAATTGTATCACTTGGCAAATCATTTTAGATAAAAATCTGCAATGTACTATATAATGTATGAATTTCCAGGACAAAAAAAAACTTCAACTGGTACAAGGGTATAAATTTCCTTGTGGAAGAAAGGTTTCCTACTGATATAGGGGTACAGATGGAGAAGAACTAGGGTCAGGCTTGACCAACTTTTCTAAGATAAGTTTCATAGGTGTCGGAACCGGGGAGGGCTAGGGGGGGCTTAGCAACCTACTTTTTTTCCAAATATCTACTTAGTATAGACATTGAACATTGCTTTGTAGGTTTAGCCCCCCACTTTCCACAGACACGTCGCAGTACAGGTTAAAAATAGGGAAAGTGATGGTGTTTGGAAAAGAATTTGGTATTGAAGTTTGACCCCCCCCCCCCCCCCCCCCCAGGAAATAGAGGATTTTCATGTTTGAGAAATGGAATTTCCCTTTTTTTTTTTTATTTTGCTTGTCAGTTTTTTTTTTTTTTTGAAGGTATAAAAAATTTTTCTTTACACTTAACCCCCCCCCCCCCCACTTTCAATTTGCTTCCGACGCCAATGAGTTTTCAATTACAATAAGTGACCTATAGTTATTTTTAGTTAAAACCTCTGAAATATGTAGAACAAAAATTTCAGTTTAAACCTTCATATCATTTAATAATATTTTTAATTATTAACCTGCAATTTTTTTCCTGTGTCAGATTTCTACAAAGTCCTGTTGTTGATCGCCAAAAATTTCGTATCGCGTATTGCAATATTGTGTCACAATTCAATTTTTTCAATACGATACAATTTATCGAAACTATTCATAAGGTTAAAGAAAACGTATTCAGATTTTAAAAAAACAAAGAGTTTTACAATAGATTTTTTTATGCAACTTTCATACCCGGTACTTTAGTTAAAGTTACTAGCCCCAAGTAAAAAGTTATTAGCCCAAATATAGGGACAAAAATTAAAATAAAACAAATGTTAAAAAAAAAATTAATCATTGAAAAAGTCAACATTTCAATCTTTTTAAAATTTTATTCTCACTATTAAAATTAAATCATATAAAATTAATGATTATGACAGAAAATAAAAATGAATTTAAAATAAAATTTCTGAAGATCTTTCCTTTTCTGATTATTTTGCACTAGCTCATTTAGAATGAAAATAAATTCATTTTGTTTTCATATTAAATCCTTAAATACACTTTTATATTTCATGTGAATCACACTGATTTTCAGTTGATTGAGTGATCTATATAATTTTAATGTAGATATTGAAAGATTAAACATATTTTTTGGAATGAATAAAAATTTATGGAGATTTATTGACAGTATGCTGCCTGGAAAATATTCACTGGTTGGGAATTTGAGAGCAAAAAATGAGTAAAATACCGGTTGTACTTTATGTATTACATGCGTAGTTATAATTTTTACTAGCCCGAATTTACTAATTTGTTAATTGCACATCTCTTATACTTGTGGTTCTGTTGATTAAGAACACTTTATTCGTATAAATAATAGCAGAGGCAGCACTCCTTGAATTTTTAATTGTGTGTCAAACTGTTAATTTTTTTTCAAAGAGATAACCAAACCCGATTATAAAAAAACGTGAACCGAAAATCGAGATGGTGAATCTTGAACCGAGCACTTATATCCTGATATTTCGTTCGTTTCAGCCCTATTGTTGAGTTCACTCCTGAAGTCTGTTTTTGGTTCACCTACAGATATTTAATCAATTTCTGCACTGTAACTGGGGGCAGGCTTTTATTGCTGATTAAATCAAGTACACAGAACATGTACTTTAAATTTGACAATCTATTAACAATTTCTCTGACAGTTCATTCCACTCGCACTGAAAACTTGTTTTAAGAAAATTACAGGCCACTTAATATATACTTTTCTAAAATCCCCCTTGATTATTAAACAACTTGCATATAATCTTTCCTCATGGCTATGCAGGACAAAAACTATTATAAATGATATAAAATGTAATGGAGATGTTAACCTATCCTCTTATTATGAAGATGAATACAAAAATAGGCCTTTTTTTCTTTCTCTTTCGGCTGGGGGTGGGTTTGGTGGGTTGTAGCCAATTGGGTAGAAATTCTGAACAAGCACCTGGCATTATGAGTGATGTACAGAACACCAGTGTGAATGACCTTGAAACAACTTAACATCAAGTGGATCTTAAGAAGTCTGTAATGTCCTAGCTTATTATGTTACCATGCAGTTTAGAGTTTTGGTTAACAACTATTTGATACCAACAAGCTTTAACAGGAGGAGTTCTTTTAAGACAAGGCAACATCCTTGCAAAACATTTTTCAAGTTAAATACTTTGATTTATTATTGCAGGACGACCTTTGATAAGTCCCACCTCACAACTGTTGCTAATTCTAATGCAATCAATCAGCTACGAAGGTTATAAATACACAAGTTGATGGGCACATACCAGGTATGGACTGATATATCAAGTTCTCGTTAGTGACCTTTGTAATCAGCTGTTTTGATCCAGGCCGCTGGTTCAATGACCCTGAGTGACCAGTCTACACACAAACATCTCTGTCCTTATCACTCTCTGGACAACAAGCTATAACCACCAGCTGTGTCATCTAGTGTGTCATTGTGCCAGCTATATCTCGCCAAGAGACCTTGAGATTTAATCCCTCAACAAAATATTTGTGTTTGTCAGAATTGGATAGATTTTACCAAGGACGGGGATCAAATTATCTTAGTTCAGCAAATTGTTTGAGAGCAGGTCACGTTTTAATATGAAGACGTCTAGAATAGAGCCGACTAATAAAGGCATATATTTTTTTATACGACAAATTTTGGGGTGCTCTCATTATTTCTTGGAATTGTCTGCTTTACAAAAGTTTGACTGACAAGTCATTGTAGACATATAAAAAAAAAACTCAAATGTTGAGAAACAGTACTCTATGTATATTTTAATCTGTCCTTCAATTCATGGCCTTAAGTTGGTCTCTTACTTTCATCCTGTTGGCTTATACCATCTACCTAGTTTCTTGCTTTGAACTAAGGTTTTACTCAAAAAATTTTGTCCAATGTTTGGATAATCAAAAATCCCTTTTAATGTTTCAAGTTTTACAAATTATTGCTTTAAGTGGTAAGTTTTTTATGATTTCTTGACATGAAAGACTGATATATCCCCGATAGTCTGGTTCCCTACTCCTTCAGCCCCTTGGAACCAGTTTAATGGCCGTCCAGCCACCTGACACCTATTACCCTGGGACAGACATCAATGGCTTCCTCCCTCTACTACATCGCAGCAACAGAGTGATAAACCATTACCACACTCCATATAACAAGCTTTTTTCGTAATTAGTCTTCACTTAACACCGAGTTTAAAGGTCTAATAATAATCCTACGTAGCTGGTCTCACATTAACACAGCAGTTATTAATTCAATCCTGGGCCCCTACTGACGTTTTATGTTTGCCTTCTTTCTTTGCTCTCATTTAAGTTCTTCTCCGTAACACAAAGAATGCAATTTATTGCGGATCTTCTTAAAATTAAATGGATGGTTCAATATTTCTCAGCTTTTATTATTTTTCATAATGTTGGATAATATTTTCTCTGGCAGGCATTTAAGTTTTTTGTTCAGCATTCAAGCTTTCATCAATAGTTCTCAAAAGTTTTATTTTTTCCTTACGCTGTTTGTTTCTGATGCTTTGGTGGAAACAGCTTGACACTGCAGTTCCCTCATAACTTAACAAAAGAAATCCAATATCTGCCTGCTGTATGATCTCCTACGCCTAATATCTGATTATATAGATCTCATAAGAACCCAACAAGAGTGGGTAAATGTCATGTAATACGTGATATCCAGCATTATCTAGATATTTAGTAATTACTTGGGTTATTTAGTTCATATCTTCGTTCATAGTTTAACAAATGTTTTATGTCTAACTATTCATGCTATATGTGTTGTTATCTTCATGTCATAATGTTGTTGTTGATATCTAGTTTTACTTTATGTTGCTAGATCTATATATCTGTGTTGATACCTAGTGTTAATATCTACTGTGATATCTCAATATGTAATCTTTATGTCAGATATTTATAGCTGTGTTGATATATCAACAGATATATCTAGTGTTAATATCTTCCATGATATCTCAATATCTAGTTTTACTTTATGTTGCTGGATCTATATATCTGTGTTGATATCTAGTGTTAATATCTACTGTGATATCTCAATATGTAATCTTTATGTCAGATATTTATAGCTGTGTTGATATATCAACAGATATATCTAGTGTTAATATCTTCCATGATATCTCAATATCTAGTTTTACTTTATGTTGCTGGATCTATATATCTGTGTTGATATCTAGTGTTAATATCTACTGTGATATCTCAATATGTAATCTTTATGTCAGATATTTATAGCTGTGTTGATATATCAACAGATATGTCTAGTGTTAATATCTTCCATGATATCTCAATATGATGTAGTCTTTATGTTGTTAGATATTTATATCTGTGTTGATATCTAGTCATCTGTACTGAAATAACTGTGATATCTCTATGTGATGTTATCTTGATGTTGTTATTGATATCTAGCTGTGTTGCTATCATTGTAGATATCTGACTGTGTTGATATCATTGTAGATATCTGGCTGTGTTGCTATTATAGTACATATCTGGCTGGTTGATATCATTGTAGATATCTGACTGTGTTGATATCATTGTAGATATCTGGCTGTGTTGCTATTATAGTACATATCTGGCTGTGTTGATATCATTGTAGATATCTGGCTGTGTTGCTATTATAGTACATATCTGGCTGGTTGATATCATTGTAGATATCTGGCTGTGTTGATATCATTGTAGATATCTGGCTGTGTTGCTATTATAGTACATATCTGGCTGAGTTGATATCATTGTAGATATCTGGCTGTGTTGATGTCATTGTAGATATCTGGCTGTGTTGCTATTATAGTACATATCTGGCTGTGTTGATATCATTGTAGATATCTAGCTAAGAGGAAAACTAATTTTCCTAACTGGGATCAACTTTGATGAGTTATCTTCATGTCAGTGTGTTGATTTAGTACAAACTTATTGTGTAGTATATTGATTTTGTAAACGCCCTTTTTGTGTTGTGTATGTTGATTCTGTACATGTACCGGTATTTATATGATTAGGACAAGTCTTCCTGATTATTTCAGAGTCTAATTATTAGCATCTAGACTTTCACAGTGAATTAAGACCAGTAGCGGTAACTCTCTGTAGGAAATGTAAATAAATCTGCGAGCTTCTCTCCTTACCTTCTCGTGACATTCCGACAGCAAAGCACTTTTTGAGACGACAGTACTGGCAGCTGTTACGCGTGAAGGGTGTGATTTCACATTTCTCCTCGTTAGAACATTTGTGTGTCATTCCTTGTGTGATACAACGCCGGAAAAATCCCTAAAAAATGAAATCGGAAATTTATCGTATTCATACAGTGCATTACATCAATGGCTGTTCATACAGTGCATTACATCAATGGAAAATCCCCTTCAAAAAACCTCTGAAAATCATATCATAGAGTGTAAGATAAAAATGAGAAGTCTCCCTCACCCCTCTCCCCCCCCATAAAAAAAAATTTGAAAATAATGAGATTCTTATTTCATGGAAAAATTGAGGGAAAAAAGAAAAAAAAAACTTCAAATTTTAATCGCAGTTGGTTCTTCTGAGAGGATTTAATATGTGAATTGAACAGTTATAGGTCCAATACATACACCAGTGTGATACAGATACTGGGGTATGCTTGATGAAGGTCTAACGCCAGATGAATCAACAGTTCCCAGGGGTTAATAAAAGTCAGGCCAGATGTTACACAGTTTCTGTAAACATGGTAAACATGGTTTTATGATGCATAACAAAGTAATGGCCAATTTTTTCCCCCTTTCTATTATTTCCCCCCAAAGATGAATGTACTGAGAGATTCAGAACACGTGCAGTTTTTTGTTAAGTCAACTGAGGTGAAATCACCCTTAAAAAATTAATACAACAGATACCAGTACTTGGAGTGTACAGTAAAACTTGTCTTGTTTGTATACTGCATATTCCAAAATCTTACTTATCATGATGTTGACCAGACTTGTCGAAATTTTTTAATCGCTGTCAGACATTTGGTCTGACACAGTTGAATGTTTTGTCGGACCAGTCAAACTTTTGTCAGACCAGATACTTGTACGTTATTTTGATGCTGGTAAAATCATATGAATAACAGCACCAAAATGTCCTTTATTATTTTCAATAGCCTTCAATCTAACAAGTTTCCTTTCTTGGGATATAGAGTCTTTAACATAGACATAAATGACAAGTTTTATGACTTTGCTATAACAAATTTACTTTGCTATCGTCAACATGCTGCGGCCATTTTTTCTGTGTTCGTGACCTTGAACTACGCATCCCAATCCCAACCATTATTAAACTTGCATTACGCTCATTTTTTTTCAAACGGTCATCAAGACCGACGTTTTCTTAAATGTTATCGGTCCAGACAAATTTTTACCGGCCTTGCCAACAGGACCGACGAATTTCGACAAGTCTGGTTGACTTCTGGTCAAATTCAACTAATTCCATTCATGTAAAACGTTTTGTCATCAAGGTAATATCATATTTTTTGTGGCAAAACCAGGGTTTTCTGGATTAGAAAACTTGAACTTCTGAGATTTTGATACTTTCTTATTCAGTATACCTATCTCCTACAACTGTGATGGAATACTGAGATTATTTTAATGCACGTACACGGAATTCCTGTAACATTTTCCTCATGCTATCATTATGATCTAAAATCACTTGAACAATAAGGAAGCCTGACAACAGTTAGTGCATTTCACTCAGAATCTTTCTGCACTTGTTGACGGCAGAGCTCAGGGGGGAAAAATAAAGATTTCATTTTGATCAATACTCTTCAACCTAAAGAGAGTGGCTAGAGAGAGACACATAACATCTAAAAATTAAGTTTTCACTTAATTCTCTGACGCACAGATCCCAAAATACCAGTTCGTTTAAAATGCTTTTATTTTGCTCCACTTTAAAGAACACAAGGTTGCGCTGATTCTCTGAACGACTATTAATTATTAATCATGTAAGAAAGTTCTTTCATCAGTGCTTCAGAGCCCCCCATCTTAAACACGACCCAATTAAATCGCCTAATCCCATCACTTAGTCTCTTTGAGTCCTTTTGTTTCCCGGAGCTTTTTTAATTGGGTGAAATATCTCAGATAAATGATCTTAATAATCAGTCCCTAATACTCAGACAGAACTAAAGAATCCCACAGTTCTCCGAGGGGCCAATCTCCCATCTCAAAAACAATTTCTATTAAATCAAAAATCAAGAAAAAGTAACATCATTTATTTTTTTTTTATGAAAGAAAAATAATTGCTTTCATTTCTCTGCAGCATAAAATGAAACATAAATAGTATTTGAGAAACTAAAGATCATTAGATACATGAGAGAATTGCAATACAAGGCTCTAGATGTGAGATGTTGATTTCTTTTTCTATGTAACCCAAGTCAACAAATTGCCCCAGGTCCTCTATTCTTAGCCTGCTGACCTATATTTAGTTGTTTGTGTCACAGAAGACACCTGTTTTGACCTAGGCCTATATACATAAAATTTTGTCTCTTAACATTGTTATTATGTCTCATACTTATTGCACTTACATTATGAAGCATATTACATGTATTTATTTAAATGGAAAGTTTGGGGGTTTCTTATAAAATGTCAATTGTTACATATAAATGACACATCCATTTCTTAAAACAAGAAAGAAAATTGGTTGTAATGCTTTAGGACATCCCAGTCTCTGTGACTAGCATCACGAGTTACACTGAAATGGAGACTACAAGAAATAAATGTTACCTTTACCTTACACCCCTCACAAGAGTCCACTCCATAATGGAACCCGTTTTGACCTTGACCTACATAAAAATTTATCTTTAAGTTATACTTATTGCGCTTATTTTTACCTTACATCCCTCACATGAATCCACCCCATAATGGAACCCCGACGATTCGTCACCGCACACTTTACACGTGGGGGCCTTGGCCGAATTCTTGACCAATGACATTGGAAGTGACCCCACACCCGTTGAGCTGACCATTGACCCATGGTCAGTTCCGTTGGTCAGATTTCCGTTGACGCTGCTTGGGATGTTCATCCCTGGACCTGAGTCGCCGTGGTTACCGGAGCTGTAGGATAAACTCATGGCCTTGTGCTGGAGGTCATGTGGACTGGCAGACGATGGACCGACCGAGGATTGGACGTCCATGTCTAGTCCCAGGGGAGGCAATCTGTAAATAGATAAACGTAAAAATGAGCTTCTCTACACAAAATAGGGCAGGCAGTCTGTAAAAAAACAAGAGGCCCAGGGGCCACATCGCTCACCTGAGCAATTGGCTAGGAAAAAACACAGATCAGATCAGAACTGAAAGTAAAATGGGGGGGGGGGGCTTGAATTATACATCCCCCCAGGGGGTCATGATTTGAACATACTTGAATCTACACTACCTGAGGATGATTCCCTATAAAAATAATGAAGCCTGGCTTTGAAGTACTTGAAAAGAAGATTTTAAAAGGTTTCCCTATATGTTCCTATGTAAAAATTTGATCCACCATTTTGGCCCCACCCTACCCCCGGGGGTCATGATTTGAACAAATTTGAATCTACACTACCTGAGGATGATTCCACATGAGTTTCATCTTTCCTGACCCAAAGGTTCTTGAGAAGAAGATTTTTAAAGATTTTCCTTATATATTCCTATGTGAAAGTTTGATCGGCCATTTTGGCCCCACCCTACCTCCGGGGGTCATGATTTGAACAAATTTGAATCTACACTACCTGAGGATGATACCACATGAGTTTCATCTTTCCTGGCCCAGTGGTTTTTGAGGAGAAGATTTTTAAAGATTTTTCCTAAATATTCCTTTGCAAAACTTTGATTGGCCATTTTGGCCCCACCCTACCTCCGGGGGTCATGATTTGAACAAATTTGAATCTACACTACCTGAGGATGATACCACATGAGTTTTATCTTTCCTGGCCCAGTGGTACTTGAGAAGAAGATTTTTAAATATTTTTCCTATATATTCCTATGTAAAAATTTGATCGGCCATTTTGGCCCCACCCTACCTCCAGGGGTCATGATTTGAACAAACTTGAATCTACACTACCTGAGGATGATACCACATGAGTTTCATCTTTCCTGGCCTAGTGGTTCTTGAGAAGAAGATTTTTTAAAAATGCCATTAATTTTTCTCTAATTCATAATTATCTCCCCTTGGAAAAGGGCCTGGCCCTTCATTTGAACAAACTTGAATCCCCTTTGCCCAAGGATACTTTGTACCAAGTTTCGTTGAAATTGGCCCAGTGGTTCTTGAGAAGAAGATGAAAATGTGAAAAGTTTACGACGACAACAACGACAACAACGACAACGACGACAGACAACGGACAAATTTTGATCAGAAAAGCTCACTTGAGCCTTCGGCTCAGGTGAGCTAAAAAAATAAACGTAAAATGATGTTCTCTACACAAAACAAACGTTAAATGACGTTCTCTACACAAAATAAACGTAAAATGACGTTCTCTACACAAAACAGGGGAGGCAACCTATAAACAGATAGACGTAAAATGATATTCTTACAAAAAACGAACAAACGTAAAATAACATTCTTAATAAATAAGGGGAGGCAATCTATTAACAAATAAACATGAAAACAAGAGATGTTTGTAAAACACTTATGCCCCCCTCTACCCCCAAATTAGAATTTTTTAGAGTCCAAAGGGGCATAACTCTGTCAAAAAAGATGTGATCGTACCCAAAACAGAACTTGGCCTAGATATTCATCTGAAAAATCTGTATACTAAATTTCATTTCAGTATGTGCAACTTCTGCACAGAAAATGAACAGAAACTGCAAATAACAGGAATTTTTATAAGTCCAAGAGGCATAACTCTGTAAAAAATGGCGCAATCATACCCAAAACAAAACTTGACCCAGATATTCATTTGATAAATCTGTATATCAAATTTCATTTCAGTATATGCAACGGTTGTGAAGAAAATGAACAGAAACTAAGTGGACCGAAAGACAGCAGCAAAGCAATATGCTCTACCTTCTTCGAAGGGGGGCATAATAATCTTCTCCACAAGATAAAAATAATGTTCTATACAAAACAAGAGGCCCATGGGCCACATCGCTCACCTGAGCACATGGGCTAATTAAAAAACACAAATCAGCTCAGTATTAAAAAGTTTACTTGTTGGGGGAGGAGGTTTTAAATTCTCTATTACTTGAGAATGTAACTATATCAATAAAGCATGTATACATGTATAACTTTGCCATACTTGAAAAGAAGATTTTTAAAGATTTTTCCAACATACTACTTGATCTCCTACTGTGACCCCTAGCTAACAACCCCCCCCCCCCCCCCCCACCCCCCCCCCCCCCCCCACGGACATTGAATAAATTTAAACCTTCACTACTTGCCTTCAGCTCCGGTGAGCTAAAAAGGGGATCTAGGCAATTTATAAACAAACATAAAATGACATTCTCTACACAAAACAGGGGAAAATCTATAAACAAACAAGTGTAAAATGGCGTCGTTCACAGTAAACTGCTTTCTGATGTAATCATTACTCAGGGCTGTGGCCTCATCAATAACCTGCACATTCTATCAAAGAATTGAGGCGTACAAGGCGATGTCAATTCCCCCCCCCCCCCTCTTATAAAAGACATATCTCAATTCTAAAAGTTCATGAAAGCGTTTTTTTTTTAAAATTATTATATGGTTTATATTGATCATCTCTTACATATTTGATTCTGTATTTCATTGTTTTGATATTTTATTAATAATTTTTTTCACTCATGTTTTTAATATATGTGAAAACAAAAAGAAGCTTCACGAATGATTCGAACTCTCTCCATAGCGCAGGGTTTGGCACAATACCGACCGCGTTTATGAACCACTATGCTAAGAAGTATATGCGTTGTCGTTGTCTGTCAGTGTGATTTAAATGAACAAGTTTGTTGAAGCATACATTTTTCCAGAAAAGTTTGATTTTCATATAGAATGGGTTCAGATTCCATTTTTTAGACAAATGAAATAGATTTCACATTTGCGTTTCTATCATTTAAGCGTCAACGAAAAATGGAGACTTGAACCATTCATGTTCAAAATTCATTTTTCATGGCTCTAGTAAACCCATTTTCCACTAAATATGCTTTGTCAACTTTGAAAAAAGATTGACAAATGATAAGTCGTTCAGTAAAATAAAATAATAAAATGTTTTGAAGATGACATTACCGAGAACATGATTTTAGAAAAATATGACGTTTCCGTTAATTTTGAAAATTGAGAAACATATTCTCTCAGAGCGGGGCATTGTCCACGCCCTCTTTCTTTACTTTTACAGCTAATATATTATCACTTCTCATGTTTTCATTCCTTTCAATTTATCTAATTCACAAATAAAGTCGATCCAACCAGTGCTTGAATATTTTAAATGGCATTCATTTTAAACCCCTATCAAATAATTAACACAGTACAACATGTACAAGGTTGTTTAATTTTCATCAGGAACATTATTGGAGAACTTTGTCTTGTTTAATGTGTTAAATGTTAAATAGGAGTGAATTTCTGTATTTGATTAGCAAATTGTGAATTGATTACATTTTATCTCTGATAATGTGGGCACCATAGCAGTTTTATTTTCCATTATGTTAATTAAATATATATATTATTAACCCTTTGTGTGCGGGAACCCAACATATTGGGTCTGACGTCACAAACGCTTGCGTGCGGGAACCCAATATGTTGGGTCTGAGTCTGGAATTAGCGCTTCGTCACATAAAACGTCGTATAAAACGTATAAATGAGCTGTGAATTATTCAGAATCTATCAAAATGTATTATAAAACTACAACACATTGAAAAATAGGTAATGAAGATGTGAAAATATGCGAATTATTTGTGAAATTGTGATTTAAAGTGAAGGTGTTTAACGATTGTTACAATGAAAGTCAGTCCGCTATTTTTGGAAACAGGGAAAAAACGCGCATGCATTAAATATCTTCTAACTTGCTCTAATATAAAGGAAAATAAAGAAATAAATTCAAAAAATAGTTAAATATCAATAATTATAATAAATTTGTGTTAGTAGACATAAAATTACTTAGAAATTGTCGATATTTTAGCATAAAAACTCTGGTTAACTTTACTTGACCTTAACCTTGCGAAGTTCTTCCTGTTAAAACGAAAGTAGGATGCACATGCTACTGAACTTCAGTCTGAAGCATATCGAGAGCTTATATGGTCGGCAAAGTTTTATATTTTGGACATACGGTGGTTATTATTTGTTTCTTTGGTGTTTTGTAAGTAGACATACATTACATCGTCTAAATGAAAACAATAATGCGCGCGATTGAACCTGGCAAGTCACAGACGTTTTTCTTTTCCTCAGTGGCTGTGCACATTGTTTACATACGTAAATAAAACTTTGTTTTGAAATAAAGGTTTGCAAAAAATAATGTGAAGCATCTTGTTAATTAAAAGCATTTGTTTTTTTAACAATAAATAAGCAAATAGATAAGTAATTGAAACAATTTTTTTTTTAATTCTAAACTGAAAGATAAAAAAGGTTCCACCTAATAAATGTAAAGGACCTTGAACATTGTAGAAAATTTTCCAATGAGTTATTGCATTAATGAATAAGTGCAAAAGAGATATATAGAGAATATATATCCATCAACATATTTTTGTGATCAAGCAAAATTAATTCATGATACAGGTATTCGAAATACACACAATATGAATTTTATAACTGACAATCATTGAGTCAATTAAGTGGCCCTAATAACACCTAAAAATTCTGGTTTAAAGCTGCTTGATGTTCCATCTATTTGGGAAAACTTTCAAATATTTTTTTTATAACAGTATATGATATATTGTAAAATTTTTAGCACAATTAAAAAATTAAAATATAAACTTGATATTTTCTATAAACCTGTAGTGTCTTCAAATGTATCAGCTTGTTATCAGAAAAGATGCATTGATGCATTTGATCAAAACGACATGTGCATATAAATGAAAATGGTAAAAAGTGATGAAAAAATTTTAAAGTTCTGATTTTCCCTGAAATGACTGTCGTTTGTGTAAACTTTGGTATTTGTTTTATTTCAGTAAGTTAAAAAAATATGATTTTTATTTCCTTGATAAGGATTATATAGACTCTCAATAATTTCAAAGCCAAAATATGTTCCGGGATCTTTAGTATCTTAGAGTTAGATTTCTTCAAGGCATTTACATACTCTAGTTTGCATGAAAATAATTGGTACTACATGTATCAGAATTTTTTCTAAACCAAGTTTAAGAACATGTATCAGGGAGACATTTTCTTTTTCTTTAAAATAGACTTTTGCCAGAATAAATCATGTGGATTAAATTGCACATTTCCTCCACTTTTTATTTCTATTTTAATAAAAACCAAAAACAGTGAGACTGCCCCAACCTAAACATGCACACACAAAAATATATAAAGATCACTGGTTAAATAAATGGTAACTCTACAGTTTAAAATTAAGATGAGTTGTCATTTTTGTAGGCAAAAGAAGGAGATCAGAGTCTTTAGAATGAGTAATTTGTAAATTGTATGGACTTGCATGTAAATCTGTTCAATAAATTACAATAAAGACTGGGCAATACAGCAAAACTTGTTTAGTACAAACACGAATATTGCAAATTTACGGATATAGCGAAGTCAATTTGGAAACCCAGCTAAACAAATAAATTTAATTGATTTCTTTTACAGTTATAACAAATTACAGATATAGCGAAGTAATTTCATAGGTCCCAGTGACTTAATCTCTGTTGAGATTCTGCTAGGCTAGATATTTGGACTGACGCCTACAGAATCTCTGGTCACTTCTTCATAATTCATGTCTGGAAATTGAGCCCCAACTTTGGCCGACTATAGCAAGAATTATTTACATAGGCAACGCTACTGTTCGCTTCAATTTAGTCATTTGGTCGTTTATTTGACTCTCTATCACTATTATTTCTACATAACTTACTGTTTAGGCATGTAAATCCCAACTTAAAAAAAATATTTACTGAAATCCCATATGAGCCATGTTTTGAATGGGGATTTCAGTAAATATTTTTTTATGTTGGGATTTACATGCCTAAACAGTAAGTTGTGTAGAAATAACAGTGACAGAGAGTCAAATAAACAACCAAATGACTAAATTGAAGCGAGCGGTAGTGTTGTCTATGTAAATAATTCTTGCTATAGTCGGCCAAAGTTGGGGCTCAATTTCCAGACATGAATTATGAAGAAGTGTCCAGAGATTCTGTAAGCGTCAGTCCAAATATCTAGCCTAGCAGAATCTCAACAGAGATTACCAGTGACTTTGTTATAACCGAGTTTTACTGTAGGAATTGTACTTCTCAAACTCAAAAGTACACACTGTACATGTTTTTACCTATTAATATGTAATATGTCTTCTAGTTTACAAATTTATAAGGCCCAAGAAGCTTCTACATTCCATCCCTTCTCGAATTGTAACAGTAAGATAGGTACATTTGATATAAGAGATAATCATATATGCCTGCATGAATACAGTAAAAAAGCTAAGATTTACTGTGAGAATTTTTTTTAATGATGGTCAAGAAAATTTTTCAAAAATGCAAATTCCCATACAATTACTCATCAACAAAGATTACTTTTTGGTCTCCAAGTCCAAAGATATGTTTATTTTTAAATATGAAAATGTGAATAGTTACTAAGAATACAAAGAAATCCCAGAGTGGAAATAAAATATATATTTCATTATTAGGAATAATATTTTATGTTGAAGTAAAAATTCTGGCACATTCAAAACTTGTGTAACAGGAAAGGAGAAAATGTATGGTAACTAAGGTTGGACCAGGAATTGAACTCAGGAACCCTGCTTCACTACTCTGGTGCTCTACCGATTGAGCTACCCAGGTTGATACTCATAGCACAACCATTACATATCCTTCCCAAAAGTTATCTTTATCCTTGCAGACACAACCCAAATTCTTATTAGCCCCTGACAGGACTTTCACTTACATTTCCAGAGGGGTCAATAGCATCAAATCTGTAACAAGGAAGGAGAAAATGCACGGCTGGACCGTGAATCTAAGAAGGGGCCCCTGCATCATCAATTAAATTCTCTTCTGACTGAGCTTACTTGGCCTATATCCATGACCCATATACCATTACACTTGCATAAACTTAAAAGTATTTCATAATATATTGATTGATATTATGGTACATATCTGTCAACCATCATTAACTAAAATCAATTGAAAAAAATCAAAACTGTTATTCACCAGTGACTACATTGAACGAAGTACTTTTTGAAAACCATTATAAATGACTGTTAAAGGTGCTTAAATTTCTAAAATTTAAAATACTAGTTTTCCTGTTGGCAATTATTGTTGCCAGCTAGGAATAAGACTTCTAAAATAAATGCCACATTACTTACAGAGTGAGAAGTACTGTGGGAAGAAAGTTGATGAATATGTTAACTTTACAAAAAACACGGAGAAATGCATTTTCTTCATAAAAGCAAAATATAAAAAAAAGATTTGAGAATTACTAGAGTATATTTAGGGCTGTAAGATACCAGTCATTAGAAAATAAGACCTCTATAACTTAGTGTAAATATTATTTTATTTTTATTTTTTAAAAATTATTTAACATATTGACTGCTTTAATTTGAAAATGAATACTAGTAACAGCAATTAGTTCATTATTGTGCGAACTTGCTCCAAGATTTCCCAACCTCGAAAACTGCATATTCTTTGAGGATCATACTTTCTTATTGCCAACATTTCATAAAATAATCACTGGTTATATATTTATAGGCTAATTGAATCTTCAATTTATACTCTTTTTAGTTGAAATCTGAAAAAAAATCCATTAACTTAAATCAGAATTCACTTAAACCTACACGAATATATCCCTTACTCAGATAAGTATACAATGACTTTTCACAACATAATGGTATACCGGTATATAACATTGATTTTATCATTGAGTTATTGTTTAAATAATTTTTTTTTACATAATATTAAACTAAAATTGAATTTTTAATGCAATTGAATTATTTTTTTTCATCAAAGTGCAATATTTTCATTGAAAAAATATGGTTAAAATGCTAAAAAGTCATTTTAAAATAAATTTTTTGAAAATTTGGTTTCCATGGCAACATAAAATATTAGATTTAAAAAAAAAAATATTATAGATTAAAAAACACAACATTTGCTATATATTTGCCAAATTTCAAGCAAATTGGTTGTCAACAATTTTAGATATTTGAATTTTAGTACACCATTGTGATAATTTTGTTGATATTACAAAACAACTCAGTCCTGAGGTTACAGCGCACGTAAAACAAGTCAGCACACAAAGGGTTAAGTATAATCACTTTATGTATACATGTACAGGTTAACCAAAGAAACATATGGACGTGAGAAAACACAAGCATAATATGAAGAATTCCTACAGATTAAGGGAGATGTGAAAATTTTTCAGGTAACATCTTTTTGTGAAGAATTTTTATTAGTTATGTACGTATCCTTGATATGAGGAATTACAAGTAGTGAATTGATATACAATTTGAAAGAATTTCTACCATATAACGAAAATGTCAAGACACCTTAGTACATGTATGTTAGACAAGAGATATGAAACATAAGCAATCAGAGATTACAGAGCTCCAGGCGCAGATCCAGGAATTGAAGTTAGAGGGGGCGCCAAAAGTAGGCAAGGGGTCTGGGACCCAGTGGGTCCAGGGCAAAGCCCTGGTGGGGGCCCAGGGGGCAAAGCCCCGAAAGCTCCTGGATTCTACAGATTTTGTAAGGTAAAAATGAGGTCTACCAAGTATACATGTTTACATTTTCTAGATGAAACTGTGATTTACATTTATTTTGACACGGAGCTCACCTCATCGAATGTTGTCTTTATAAGTAAGGCAAAATCCCACATTAAACTAATAATCTAATGGTGTTCACTCCATGAGGCAATATTTATACAATTTTGATTTGATGGGCTTGCAGTTACTTGAAAATGGATGTATCCAAAAACTTAAAACTAGTCACTGATCCAGAACTTTGAATTCAAATCCAGCATCTGAAGCACGTTTAAGCATTTTAAGAGTGTTCGAACATCACTTGATGTACAGATAGGCCTTATTGTTTCTTGGTAACGGACATGCGCCACAAACTTTAACTGTTCACTCATCCGAAAAATGTAGGTAAGATCCAGCATCCAAAGCAAGTCTGGTTACAGTAGTCTACATATTTAAATGTATCATTTGTGCAAGTATGGTCAATATAAGGCTCAATAAGTTAATTCAGAAAGAATCTGCACCAAAAACTTATCTAGTCACTCATCTGGAAAAATGTAGGTCAGATCCAGCATCCTAACTAAGTCTAGTACTGAAACTTTGACAGGTAGACAGGTACAATAGAATATTAAGGTGAGCTGAAATTTTCTACAGAATAAACAAAAATGTGAAGAAGTTTAACCAGTTAACCAAGATATGAGGAAAAAAAACAATCAGTTAACCAAGATATAAAGAATTTTAACAGGTTATCAGGGACTATCAGAATGTCATATCAGATATAATCCAAGATATCATCAGGACTCACACAACTAAACAAAGGTAAGAAGATAACCTAGACACTAGATAAAGAATCCCTACAGGTTCAATTAAGCCAGGATACAGGAAAAAGTGTCTATTAATGGGCATATTTTAAAACTGTACAGAACTTTTAACCAATTAATCAAGAAATGAGAATAATTCCCTGCAGTTAAAAAACTGTGTTGTGAACTTCATTTTCTACAGTTAAACCAAGATAGGAAGAATTTTTTAAAGCTATAACAAAGATATTTTTTCTCCACTAATTTGGTAAACAATGAAAAAGTTAATGTTCAGTTTGCCACTAATGACTATGAACTTGAAAAAGTTGATAGACTTTTAAAGTTTCTAATCAAATTTATGATTTCATATT
This sequence comes from Saccostrea cuccullata, assembly GCF_032062105.1. Lineage (NCBI taxonomy): Eukaryota > Metazoa > Mollusca > Bivalvia > Ostreida > Ostreidae > Saccostrea > Saccostrea cuccullata. Next base: position 254,445 of record NW_026929671.1, on the reverse strand, counting down.
TTGCAAATATCATAGAAATATGTCAGATTTGCACACCATTGGTTACAAATTAATTGGCCAGATAAGACAACATTTTAAACAAATGAATTTACTGAAAAGGCCTATATCAATTTACATCTTATTAGGCAAGATTACAGATTAGACAAGATCCAGATTAAACAAGTTTCACTGTATTTATTGCAATACCTCCATGTATGGTTTTTCACTCAAAATATCCAACTTTTATAATTTTTTTAGCATCACAGCTGTTACCTATCAAAGTAACACTACGTGCATTTTTTACACAGTTGCAAGAATAGTAAAACCATGCAATAAATCTCATTTCATAAATTCCCATTGCTGTGTGTATACTGGAAATAAATACAGCTTGGGTGATTGTTGTCCCAGAAATTTTTGACATTATACATGTACCTTTCTGGTGACTGATGCACATGACTAGCTACACCTAATTTGTTTAAATTTGTGTTAATATGTAAATTAAAATATGTTCTCTCATGAATAAGCACCTTTCCGATCATAAAACTTGACAAACGATGACAAAAATCGCTGTGGAAAAATAGAAAATATGCGTACAACCTGAATCCAAGGTAAAACAGTCCTCTGACAACAATTGACTACATATTCAAGATTTCATAACTTCAACATGTTCAAAGCAAGGAAATAAAATGAAAACCAACCAATCAAAGCTGAGTTTCAATCACTGGTTATAAATTATACTTTTAAAGTTGTTCTAGATTTAAAAACTTGTTTCTTAATTGAAATCAATAAAAAACATTACAGCACTGGTTCATTTGCATTAAAGTCTTCATTTAACAATTAAGAACCATTTTTTTTAATGAGTGTGATCAAAAAAAAAAAAAAATCTTCAGATTTTGTATAGCAGATCTGGAATGGCCAGCAATAAATGTCCAAGAACCTGCACTTAAAACAGTAAATCACTGATAAAAATCAAGCATAACTTTACATTGGTAAAAGGGACATGATGGAAAACCAAAAACTGAGACCCATTAACCTGAGAATCAACAGAGGTCATTACACTGTTTGTGATACGGCCTTCCTGTTTATGATATATCTGATCACTAAAAAGGAAGCAATTTAAAAACAGAATTTGATTTTGGGGGGAGAGGCAAAAGAATGGGGTATATCTTAACCTTGACTTTTTCACTTTGGAATTAAAATCGATAGAATCATCTGATAATCTCAGATCATTCTTTGACATGTTCTTTACAAAAAGTATAACTGAAACTGAAGGAAAACTTCCCAAAATATTTGTTAGAATCCACTCAGTGAGCATGATGAGACCAATCTAATATTTGTGTTTGGAGATATAGTTCAACTTTGAATTATGTTAAACTCTGAATTTCTGAGTGTAACAAAGATCTGATTTTAATTAGATTGAGATATTTGGAAGTCCCATTTATCACTGTTTTTAATATTGAAAATTATGACCTCAATCTCTCCAATCCTACCATATCTTTGTAGTTTTTTCACATCATTGATTTTAAGATATTTTCTTCCACTTTTTTAATATTATGATTATATATAATAAATGAGCTGTAGATACAAGTACGTAATGTATCCATATCCAATTTCATCCTCTGTATTGAACTTTTGTTTTTCAATTGAACCCTGAATGCTCGAGATCAATACACTCCATTTCCTTCGTACCACTGTCAAAACAGGATGTTGACATCAAATTAACGCTGTATATATTTATGTCACTGCGGGCATCTTCACATCTCGTCAACAGATATTCTACATGATCTCCTCCATAGAGATACTAAAGAGGTTCCATGCTTCTCTGCCTCTAGCCGTATATGTGTAGACTGATTTAGAGATGAGAGGAATTTTGCACTCACTTACTCTCAGTTACTGACTTGACCAAAATCAAACTGAATACAAGGTCAAACGGTATAAAACAGAAGAGTATACTCGTCTGGGTTGCATGTTCAAATGAAGTGGCAAGTGAAGATTTGAACATTTATTTCAATTGACAAAGTTATCACTGTAAGTTATAAAGTCACCAATAAAATTAACATATCCTCCTAATGAATACAGGGTCAAACGGTATAAATCAGAACAGTAAAGGGTTGCATGTTCAAATCTAGTGGCAATTAAGTGAAGATTTGAATTGACAAAGTTATCACTATAAGTTATCGAGTCACCCCCAATAAAATTAACCAGTATATCCTCCCTGATCCAAATACAATACAGTTCCACGCAGGTAAGTAAACCTGAGCCCAACATCTATAATTACATCATCACTCCTACATTTCATCTAAATGACCACAAAGTTGTGACAATTAAGAAACCACAACAGTTGTAACAACTTGATTCAAAGGAGGATAAAAAATGATGACAAAAACATTAATACTATAGAACAGAACTTGTATTCAGACCAAAATAACCTTGATTGTGTTCCTGCACTCCTTGACAAGGAAATGCTGGTCCAATCTGTCCCAGTTGATTGTAGAGTGGGGCACAGAGCAGACAGAGTAGGAATCCATAACATTTACCTGAAGATAACTCTCAAATTCAGGGTCAATATCTAACTGTGACAAAACCTCGCAGCCACGAATGAGATGATCCATCAGAGCTATCCTCAGGGTCAATCAAATCCAACTTCAGGGTCAATCAAATCCAACTTCAGGGTCAATCAAGGTCAAGTTCAGGACATTAAGGTCATTCAACGCCAAATTTAGGGTAAATCAAAGTCAACTTTAGGGTCAATCAAGGCCAACTTGAATTCCATAGGCTTAATTGTTTACCATTCAAAAGAGCACGAATGATCTAAACTCTATCTGTAATGGCATACTCTAAAACCTGGCCTGGCCCCTTTGGCCTGGCCTGGCCTCTATGTTGGCCTGGCCTCTATTTTGGCCTCTAATTTGGCTTCAAACCAAATTTTGGCCTGGCCTCAAATTTGGCCTCTGTAAAAATTTTTGGCCTCAATTTTGGCCTCACTCAAAAATAATTTCTTTTTCAGAAATTGATTGATTTTATTGATTTTTTATTGATTTCATTTTTTTCACAGATTAAGCAGGTTATTAATATATTTCTGTTGATATGTAAATGTGAACATTAAAAATAATCATGTACTACCACCAATATGATTTATTTTATTGATTATCAATTGATCAGTGTACACTTATTTCACTTTATTATTTACAGGTATTTCATACAGACACGCTACCGATACTCTTGCTTATAATTATTAAGAAAAAAAAGTATCAGAGTTTATTTTGTGTTTTCCAAATTGTGAACATTGAAAAAAAAATCTCTAGTAATAATTCATGTGAAATGTCATTAATAGCTTTGAAAAATTCCCACTTGTTAAGTAGATGAATCATCATCTTTCACACACTGTGGAGTGTTGTGTAACTGTTATGCCTGCATCATCTGTGTGATATATGAATACAGGCACCTAAGATTTTTTTTCAAATAAATATACCAAGACAGAATACCAAAATATTTATATTATACTGATTTGATTACTCTGTTAAAAAATCATGTTCACTTTAATCTAAGAACAGTTGGTATTTAAAAAGAATTAAGATAAATAACTTTATCAGATAATTTATAACTTTCTGTTCCTGTGCCGTAACACTGTAATTGGATATCAAATGACAAAAAATTCTGCAGCACGGTTCTTGACAGGGAGTTTAAAAGTTGAAGTTAATCAGTAATGACATGTTTATGTGCATAGGCTGTTAAGCCACCCATGATTTATAAAGAATTTCCTGCTACAACTTTCACTACCTACAATTATCAAAACAAAAGTTGAGTTTGATGATAGTTTATTAACATTTGTGCTGTAAAACAATTGCATCCTATCAACCAGACCATTAGAACACTATCATATAAAATGTGGTGAATTACTTGCATATCATAGTATTGACTCTTTTTTCTATCAGTTTGTAAAAGTAGTCAACATCATCAAATAGATTTTTTTTAATTCTAAATTTATAAAGACAGTTTAAAAAAAACTTGTATTAAACAAGTAATACTTAAAATGACAAATTTTAAAATTCTTTTTAGTTCTTAGTTAATTACTACTCATTTGCATCTCTTTGTTGTCTTGATAATTTAATTGTGATGTTTCTAAATGTTTTACTCTGTAAAAATTATCATTCCTACCATGGAAATTACAAAAAAAATAAAGGCACATTTAATAAATCATTAAGAGAGTGTCTTATTGAAAGTAAAATTATATGCTCTGTGTTGTAGTCTTCAGAATTGCAACAGATCAATTGATAATCAATAAAAATCAATCAGATTGGTAGTTGTGTATAATTAATTTAATTTTCACATTTACATATCAACAGAAATATATTATTTACCTGCTTAATCTGTGAAAAAATTAAACCAATAAAAAATCAATAAAATCAATCAAATTCTGAAAAAGAAATTATTTTTGAGTGAGGCCAAAATTGAGGCCAAAAATTTATACAGAGGCCAAATTTGAGGCCAGGCCAACTTTTGAGGCCAGGCCAAAATTTGGTTTGAAGCCAAATTAGAGGCCAAAATAGAGGCCAGGCCAACATAGAGGCCAGGCCAGGCCAAAGGGGCCAGGCCAGGTTTTAGAGTATGCCATCTGTAATATGGTAGAGGCCTGAGTTTTTTTTCCTTACAAAAAGCAGTGTTTTACATCAGTTTTCCGTGCACTGTAGATAAGACGCCAGTCACGGGATAAAAAAGATAGATAATATTTCATACACACGCATATATACACTTATGATCTAATTCACCATTTTTTTCTACTTAATGGTAAACCAAACAGTTTAAGCTTCAGATCAGCTTAAAACAGCACTCGGCTGATTCCCCCAGGTCTCCTGGTGTGAAGGAGATTAGGACTGAAAACTGAGTTCATCTCTCTCATTAAAGAGGAAGCCCTCACAAATCAAGGTAACCCTACACATCCCATACCTAACACCCTACACATCCCATACCTAACACCCTACATAACAGAGTTTTCAATGCATTGTTTGTCTCTAAAATTTTGTCTAACAACACTGTACAAATTGGTTTTTTTTTTTTTTTTTTTTTTTTTTTTTTGGAGATTTATTCCTTTTCCTAATGCCTTCTGACTGGTATAGCTGATTAGACAAGGGTAGTATACAGTACAATGTGATACCTCACTGGGCACATTACTAGGTCTTATTGACCCTCTCTCTTTTTTCTTGCAATTTTTCTCATACCAGAGTTATATGGAACACTGGCTTTTCATTTTTGCTCACCTTAATCAATAGGCTTGTCTGCCTGAAAATCACTGATGGGTGAACAACAGAAAAGGCAGAAAATTGTATTTTATGATGTTTATATAAAAAAAAAGATTCAGAATGCATTCATTATAAATAACACCAAAGAAAAATGTCAATTTATGTGATTGTTTTCCCTTAAGAAACTTCTGTGACCATCCAATTGGTTTTTTTTTTTTTTTGTTTTGGTTTTTTTTTTTTTTTGCACCATGTTGACATTATTTTGAGGGTAACTCCTACTGTAATAAAAAAGAAGATTTAAAAAATTGAAAAAAAAATAATGTTGACTGCTGTTGATTCTGTGAGAGGGGTAAACCTTTGTGTTGACTAGCTTACTTTGTTATCACTATATCTGTATATACTGTTAACTTCATTCAATAGGATCTATAAACTGTAAGCAAACCACAACAATAAGTACGGTGATCCCTTGTACGTTAATCTTGTTTTATTTATAGTACTATTATCATGACTATATTTAGAAGCAAAGCACTGTACTCATTACTCAATTTGTGGTGATCGAGCAATACATTGGTGGCCTGATACAAAAAATTGTGTCAATTTTTTATTGTGGGTAAATTCCTAAACTTGAATTTATATCCATACAGAATTGAGAAGATTTAGAGAACTTTGAAAAAGTAACTGCCTTCAGAAAGTAAATTAGTGTAGGAGCTAAGAATCATGGGATATTGACCCAGGTAATGCTAAAACATGCAAATGACAATGAATCCAACATGCAATATATCTCATCACTTTAAATAAAACATATGGGTACACACACATTATAAATGGCCTAATTATTATAAATATAACATATGTATTAATTAAGCATTTAATTAATCTATATATTAATATGATAATTCGTTATGAGTTCCAGAGAGCCATCTCTAACAACAGTTTCACGGAAAAATGCCAGTCAAACCAGCAGAGAGCAATAAAAGTCAAACATATTTTTAATCCTCGAGAGAATTTCAAAAACTAGGCCAACATGGTGTTTTTAGGAAGAATATCGACATTTTTAACATTTACTGGATTTAATTCATTATACACAAACTACTCAGCCATTTTGGTACATTTCTAACTTAATTGTCTAATTGTTACCTTTGTAAATTAGCTGATAAATATTTCACTTGGTTTTACAATTCCTAAAAATCACAAAAGGGAGTTTCTCTAGAGAAATTTTTAACACATAAAATGTGACACATTACCAATTCATTACACTTTAAATTTATATAACTTACAATGAATAAAGTAAGGATTTTTCAAAAATAAAAATAAAATAATAAAAAAAAAACTTCATGAATACATGAGTTGTGAGGAATATTTCTGTATACTCATTCATTAAATAGATGGACACATACCTGCAGTTGGAATAAAAACACATTATCTTAATTAAAATTAATGAACACTTCTTCAAATCCAGCACAATTTAAATTAATTCCAAATCTATGTACATCTTCACAGAGGGTAAAAAAAAATCCATGAAATCTTAATGAAATCTGCGGAACATTGCACCACTCTCTTTCCTACAAGCTACGTTCAGTGGCGTCATTTGAAATTAAAAACCATCTTATTCCAGAGAGAGATCAAATTGTGAATGACAATTTCCCGTTTTTGCCGCACTGTGCACTGTAATCAATGTGGGCGAACGACCTCGATTTACCTTTACCATAGGACTCCATCACTGGTATAAATATGATGAACAGTTTACATATACGGTCTACATCACGGCTGTTCTGACATAACACAATGGATTAATTGACCCCTTACCTGAGATGACCCTAGTTGGTATTTACAAACTGAAAGAATACACACACTAAAACATTAGCTACACCTCTCACCTTAGATAATTCACTCCAACTGAATATTAAATCCCCAAATCAGAGACCACTGCCAGGCTAAAAACACAGATTTAATAAGCACTGGATAATTAGCTTTCCATATCGCGTAGATTTGGAGTTTTTTATCGCATCCTGCGTGAGTGTACAGTGGAAGCCATTTTTTAGACCTACTTGTGCCGTGACCTTGATCTAGCCGATGTAAACAGAACCCTTTTCTTTCTCCCAGTCTGAGCATAACCTGTATATTTGTACGTTTTTACAATATGACTCACAGAAAAAACTTGAAATGCTCCGTGCTCTAGTGAATTGTGTGATTTAAAGTTATGAAATACAAATGTGATATTTGTGCACCATAAAAAAATACAAACTTTAATGATTTTATCATTTTAATGCATTCCCTTGGAAATCATTTAACATATTTAGAAAAAAAAATCTTCAATTAAAAAAAAAAATAGAATATGTAGGAAAAGACTTTTGTTGTTCTTGAAGCAGTTTAATAGCATTAAAAAAAATTTAAAAAATAAGATTTCCCATTCTATAAAAGTATCTAAATTTCCTGTCAAGTAACACAAGAACCGGATTCAAATGAACGTTTTATTTCCTCTTCCCTTCCTCCAGACCTGCAGTAACAGAGATTTTTCTTCGGCATCTTAGAATTGTCAGAGTTACCCAACTCTGCTCTGGCAATAAAAAGCATCATAAATGCCAAACATTACAGTTTTTTTTTAGTGTCAAGTTTTCCTACCAAAAGAGAAACCTGCCAATTCCATCTTCATAGCAGCAGACTTGGTAATAATCAAACCTTGTACACATTTTAAATTACCAGTTTGCTGGACTACAGTATCAGATACTTTAGGCCATGCAAAGTTTAATTCTTGGTTCTCAGGCCTTTTTTCAAGAAATATGTGGGACGGAGGCATTCTTTTTTTTTTACTTGTTATTGCCCCAAAATATAATGTCAAGGCAGCTTTTTACATTGTACAAATTAAACCTCAAAAAATGATGAGGGAGGGGATTTGTTGTTTTTATAAATTGATTTAGCCATAAAAAGGGTCAATGAGGCACCCTTGGAAGAGATGAGGGAGGGCCTGAGAACCAAAAAATTATTATTTTTTTTTTGTGCCTTGTATCTGGATCCACTAAAGTACCGATAAACACTCTTATTTTGCTATATCTCAACTATGTCTTTGAGCCTGAAGAACTGAATGCCACAACGATAAAAATGAAGAACCTGCGCACCTTTTGTTTTACTGTATAACTGTATAATAAAGATCATTTTAAAGATCTATAATTACTCAGGTTTTGTAGCCATGGTAACATAGTTAGTATTTTCACAAGGGTCAATCCAGGGAATCAAAATTTCTGCTCAATCTGCAGCTCTGAAATTATACTGTTTCCTTGAGTGGTCGTATAAATCTTTGTGAACAAATTTCTGCAGAAACCTTTGACTATATATGGTATTGTATATTACACATATTGTAATTCCACATAGAAGTAAATATATACCTACACAGCAAAATCCAGTAATGATAATTATCTGTGAAATAATAAATAAAATCTTCTACATTAAATTAAAACACTTAATTATCTCTACAAATCACATTGCATTTTTAAACATTTTTTCTCTATTAAAACCTCTTTATATATATATATAAGAAAGCAGCCCTTTATGATTCGCAAAATCAATAATAATTTTGAATCATTTTATTACAGCTAGGTCCACATGACCAGCCTTTTTCATGCTTGACTGATCCCTTTACAATGGCCTACATAGACCCATTACATTCTTTCTGCTTCAGTGGACCTTTTTCTTCTACACTGAGCAAATGCTGAACAAAAAATACCCACAAAACATCCTCAGTAATAAAGGAACAAAATAAACCTTAACCACCCTCCATAAATTACAGACTAATTTTTTTTAACCAACCATTAATAGAAATATATTGATGTCTTCATCTGCTGCTATAGCCTTGAGATTCGTTAAATACATCTTTACACAAGCCGTACAGTCAGTATAACAACCAATGACGATCGATTTCTGTTTAGAGTTTGCGTCATTTCCGAGAAGTGTTTTTATATGTTACAGTTGTCACGGGAGACAGTGTAGGTCACAATGCTGGATCCCAAAAATATCTCTATGTCAAAAAAATAACAAACCCCTCGCTCTCTCACCCCATAAAGCAGGTCCAAGTCTTAAAGAGTTTAGTTAAATGTTATTTATTTCCTATTTATAGCAGAGGAATAATTAAGATGATCAAAGATGACTTTCAGAAAACTTTGATGTAATTCTGTATTAATTAAGGCATTATTTTAGTTTCCATGTCTTCATCTAATCAATATCAACCTAATGAAATCTAATGAATCAGTTTTTGTCGACTTACGTGTACATCTACCATAAACCACCTTTATCTTTGAAAGAACTTTAAAAAGCAAATGAATTGACGCAAATACAAACATGACAAATGGAAGCAAACTTGAAAGAGATTCTGCAGGAATTGAGACAACTGGTATACAACATGAACCCCTAGCTGTCTTTATTGATTTTTGTGAAGGTGTGAAGTCCCTTTCCACATTGAGGACAAAGTTGTCGTTTATACAGGGTAATTAATGTCTAAGTGGCTAACAAGTGGGTGATTCAACAAGTGCCTGTTTCTATAATTAACCTGATTCTGAGATTCAGGGATACTTAATCCCAACAACAATGTCCAAATCAGAAATCAATCTCAGGGTGTCCATAACACTGACTGACTAAAAATTATGTCAACATTGGATTTAGTAATCAGGAGGCATGTCAAATCAGAAGACAAGGATAATACTGTAACCTAAATAAGTATCTTGTTATTACATTCTGGTATATAAATAAGAGGCCTATTTGGGTCTCATTGTCATCTAGGTTGATACTAGGGTCCATGCTTTTTTTGTTATTTTATTTTATTTTTTTACTTGCTTGTGTGTGACAGTACACTACAGCTAAACAACACAGAAGTGTGCACTATAGCTAAACAACACTTAAGTGTGCACTTCAGCTAAACAACAAAAAAGTGTGCACTATAGCTAAACAACACACAAGTGTGCACTATATAGCTAAACAGCACAGAAGTGTGCACTATAGCTAAACAACTCCAAAGTGTGCACTATAGCTTAACAACTCCAAAGTGTGCACTATAGCTAAACAACACACAAGTGTGCACTATAGCTAAACAGCACAGAAGTGTGCACAATAGCTAAACAACACATAAGTGTGCACTATAGCTAAACAAAACACAAGTGTGCACTATAGCTAAACAACACACAAGTGTGCACTATAGCTAAACAGCACAGAAGTGTGCACTATAGCTAAACAACTCCAATGTAGGCACTATAGCTAAACAACACACAAGTGTGCACTATAGCTAAACAACCCTAAAGTGTGCACTATAGCTAAACAACACAGAAGTATCCACTATAATAGCTAAACAACACTAAAGAGTCTAAAGTGTGCACTATAGCTAAACAACACACAAGTGTGCACTATAGCTAAACAACACACAAGTATGCACTATAGCTGCACTATAGCTATACAACACACAAGTGTGCACTATAGCTAAACAACTTCAAAGTGTGCACTATAGCTTAACAACTCCAAAGTGTGCACTATAGCTAAACAACACACAAGTGTGCACTATAGCTAAACAGCACAGAAGTGTGCACTATAGCTAAACAACACACAAGTGTGCACTATAGCTAAACAAAACACAAGTGTGCACTATAGCTAAACAACACACAAGTGTGCACTATAGCTAAACAACACACAAGTGTGCACTATAGCTAAACAGCACAGAAGTGTGCACTATAGCTAAACAACACACATAGCTGTGCCACTATAATAGCTAAACAACACACAAAGTGTGCACTATAGCTAAACAACACACAAGTGTGCACTATAGCTAAACAACACACAAGTATGCACTATAGCTGCACTATAGCTATACAACACACAAGTGTGCACTATAGCTAAACAACTTCAAAGTGTGCACTATAGCTTAACAACTCCAAAGTGTGAACTATAGCTAAACAACACACAAGTGTGCACTATAGCTAAACAGCACACAAGTGTGCACTATAGCTAAACAACACACAAGTGTGCACTATAGCTAAACAACACACAAGTGTGCACTATAGCTAAACAACACACAAGTGTGCACTATAGCTAAACAACTCCAATACTGGCACTATAGCTAAACAACACAGAAGTGTGCACTATAGCTAAACAACCCTAAAGTGTGCACTATAGCTAAACAACACAGAAGTATCCACTATAATAGCTAAACAACACTAAAGAGTCTAAAGTGTGCACTATAGCTAAACAACACACAAGTGTGCACTATAGCTAAACAACACACAAGTATGCACTATAGCTGCACTATAGCTATACAACACACAAGTGTGCACTATAGCTAAACAACTGTTTATAGCATATTCAATGATCTATAAATAGTAAATCAAGCAGAATCCCTCTATCATTGGCCTGACTTTGTCTAGAATAACTTTTCTCTTTGTCTTAATTAATCTACCTGACAATTATGAATTGAAAAACATTTTGTACAAATTAAGGGGACTTTCACTCATTTTGTAATTGAAAATATTATATAAGAAGGTTATTTTCGTAATTTTCATTGGCTGAAAGAACATCATGTGATATTCCTCCTTCTGTGATGTCGACGTGAAAGCGTCCACGGAAAATGATATCGCACGACACACCGTTCGGTTGCACCAAAGTTACATAGAATGTGACGTCATAATATAAGAAGCGTGTTTTAACCATTGTGATGTAATGACAGCCGAGTCTGTTCAGTTAGGACTGTGTCAGTGCATTCACTTTCAGTGATTATATAATATAACTATTATGGACTTCAGTGAACGGTCAATATGCAATTATAAGGACTCATGGCAATATTGTTATTGACCTCAGACACAGAAAATGATAGCGACCTTGCAAGCTCATTCGCTATCACTTTCTGTGTCTTCGGTCAATATCAATTGCCATGAGTCAAGTTATAACCACATATCGACCTACACTGAAGTCCATAATTGTTTAATGGATTTTTTTCACAAGTGGAGCATGTATTTTCTTAAATTTTCCTGACCCATGCAGCTTAGTAAATCTGTTTAATTTATCACTTACAAATATCTCAGGAAGAAAGTCTATCATTTCATCTCAACTTCATTGAATCATTCATGCCAATTAAAAATAGCACCATTGTGCATTTAAAACAGCTAGGAATTATAGAGTGGATACAAATGTAGGATCTCCCTCTTATCTATTTATTGTCTTTTTTTGTATAAGCCCTATATGTCCCCTGTGTGACATTAAAACTCTGGCTTCTTTCTAACTTGTAATTGATTTTTTTTCTTCCACTTCTAACAACTGATGTTATAAATTAGTCTGACCTTAATTCAAGTAATTAACACACAAGGAAATAATCAGGACACGTTTGAACTTAACTATTTAACTGGGAAAAAACACTAAACAAATATCATTTTCCCTCGGTCAAAGAGTTCAAAGTCCTGCTTTTAATGTACAGTTGCTTTGCATGGTGTCTGTGTCAAAACCTTTTTTTTTTATTATAAAAGCCGTTGTGTGTAAATACAATTAAAAGTGGGCCGCATTCATCAAAGTAAAATTCTGACCACATTTTAAAATTGACTATTAATATTTATGAGATCTATCAGCAAATGATGTAAGATTTTAACTTCTAGAATTCTAAAGATAGTACTTCGAATCAGATTACTCGCATAAAATTTACATCTTGTTAAAAATCTAGAATAATGGTTTTTTGCAGTAAAAAAAAGATTATATCTATATATATCTATCACAATTTATCATTCCTGAACTGAATTTTATTTTGGATTTTTATGAAAGTATAGTTTATTCTTTTTCATCTAATGATATATATTTAAATTATTTGTGTCTGATTAGTTTTGATAGCAATTTTGATTTTTCCATGAATATCCTTTTATATTTTAAGTTTTTCTTTTATCTTTGTCACAACTACGTTGTTACAGATTTATCGAATTTGGCGACTTTTCCTGAATATTTTTTTTAAGTTAATTTCTTTTTATCTCCAATATATATCTGTAATCTAATGCAAATGACATTTCCTCTGTGTTTTTTTTTTAAGTACTTAACTAAAACATAAGTTCAACTTTTATATTTTTTATCCTTGTTGAACTGTGAAAACAGAATCATCACGAAATTGTAACACGTTAAATAAAAACGTTGAAATCCGAGGCATCGGTACACAGGCAACTTAGCCACATATGATTTTCATATGATTGGTTTCATATGAGAATCATAGAAAAAGGGCATCGTATGTGAATCATATGAAGCAAATCATATGATTTACATATGATCTGTGAATCATATGAAAATAACTACATATGATTTGCATATGAATGATTTAAGTGTGTTTCAAGCCATTTACATATGAGAATCATATGAAAAGGATATCATATGTAAATCATATGAAACAGTTATGTGTGTTCTCTTTCAATATTTTACATTCTTGTACACATTTAAAAATCAGATATTTCTGCTTTAGATGAAAATTCATTACATTACAATGATCTATCTTCATTGGTTAAATATTTTAAAATATCTTAAAATGCTTACACAACTTTTTTGATCAAATTATTTTCATCAAGAGAAATAACTTATTTTTCACAGTGTACATTCTAAACAAGAAAATATACAAACAAGTCAGTAGCATTTGTTGATACATGTATTTTAAACATATTCTAACATGAGTACAAATTATAAGATTTCAGCAAAATGATTTAGTAGTTAAACATGTATACTGTACATGTACAAATGAAAAACATAATTAGGTAGTGTATAAAAATACCATATGACATGAAAGTGTCCAAAGCAAAATTGAAATATCAGCAATAACATTTGTCATGTATTCTCTATTGTAAATTTATGAAAAATCATGTTATTGATTATTCCAGCATACAATAAGAATATGGGAAATCTTCACAGGTCAAATTCAGACAAGATTGTGTACATCCTCCCCATTTCAAAATTATTCCATATATTTCCTTGCTCTTTTTCCTTCTGTATCTTTCAGTTTTTTCAGTTGTCCTCCCTTTGATCTTCCATGACCATTTTGAAAATCTCTTTGAACTGTACTGTACCAAAAATGAATATCCACCACTTCTCCTCTTCCTGAACAATTTCTTTCTGGCACACAATGGTCTCTACAAAAATTGCAAAAGTAAAAATAAAATAATTCTTAAATTCTATGAGTTATAAAAGTTACTTAGGTATAATCAGCAAACAAATGTATATCCAATTCACTGACACAGATATGATACAAAATAAAACTAATGTTATATATGTTATGCTAGGTGTTTTGAGGAATCCTATGATGTAATTTGCAAAACAATTACACTATTGAAAGATATGCTTCATAATAAAATCATAAAAAAGCAATTTTTTTGTTATTTTGACAATCAAATTTGGAATGTTCAAACAGTATATATTAATTCAGATTGTCAAAAAATCAAGAAGATTCTGATACAGATACATGTATATTATTTTTGGACAAAAAATACAACAGACAAGTAGACAGGCAGAAAAACAGACATTGTGATTCCAAGTCTGAGATATCCCAAACTTTTGGGAAGACTATAACAAAGTTTATTTAACAGTGTGTAGTTACCTTAACTTTGAAGCAAGCCTTGGATCTTGGGATTTGTTCTTTATCTTATGAGAGGCTGACTGTATATTGAACCTGTAAGACAAATACTCACAGTCTCACACAGTAGATATTTTCTAAGAATACATTTAATTAAAACTTAAAATATCAAAAAGAGAGAGTACAAGTTTGTAGGTTCTCTATAGTCTTAAATATATCTAACATTTAACCTGAAACTATAGGCACACGCACCATTCACTAGTGTTGGGGGGAAAAAATAATTGTCAGTAAATGAATACATAGATGTAAAAATTCAATGGATTAGCTAGCTGATGTTCTTTCAACACACATTCACATGTATTTATACCTTTAAAGTTGGATGTCACTGTTAAAAATTTTTAGTTGAAATTCAAAAATCCAGTTTATCCCCCCTCTTCTCACAAAGTTATTGTATACTATATAGTTTCATAGCCTTTACAGCCAGCAAAATCTATTCATAATTTGCATATTTTAAGTGCACTGGATTAAAATTATAATGTAGAATAAAATTTCTAGAGTATTGAGTCATTAGAAAGATCTGGTTAAAAATGCCAGAAGACCAAGTAAAATGAGCTGAATTTATTTTTGATGAAGCCATGCAAAAATGTAGAATTATAAAAGAACAAAAAGAAATTATCAAGAAATATAATTTGTCATAAAGAGACATTACAGATACTTTGATTTTTTATTTCAAGTATTTATTTTTACCTTCAATGCTGTGATGATGCAATCGTCTGTAAAATCAGCTTCAGGATCAATCGCCAGTCTTATCAGCTTCGGGTTCTTTGGACTGAAAAAAAAAACAGCACTGTGACACTGAACTCAAGTTGCCGAATGCATCTATGGGCCATAAAAACAAACATTTGTCATTAAGTTTAAGAAGGAATCCGGACTTGATAACGATCTCAACATACATAACGCCAACTGACATACAAGGTTTCTACTTTCACTTTCATATCAGTACGTAACAAAACGAAAACAAATTCAAGTTTTAAAAAGTAGTAATGCCTTTAGCCTAACATGTAATGTTTACATTCATTCAGAAACAAATTTTATCCAAACTTACTTACAGATCACGAACGTTAGATTTACGAAATGCATTGATTTAACAATTACATGCATGATGCAAGTGATAAGAGTATATATTAGAGAGTTCATACGCACCTGTAACAATAATGAAATTATATTTAAACAATATGAATCAAAAGTCTTTAAATATTATTATAAGAAGATCACTTGCCTTTTCCAAACACCCAACACGTCTGCTGCAGCAGTGACGTCAAAAATGACGTATATTTTCACCCGATAAAAGACAAAACCGGCGCGGAGAAAAATACGGAATTATTTTAATTTTACTTAGCCAAACCCAAAAGATTTAAAATGAAAAGCAAATTAATTTATTCTTTATCTACATGTATTTTGTCTGGGAAATGCATTATAACAGAAAAAAAAATTGTGAAAGGGTTTTTTTAGAAGGAAAGGGGGGGGGGGGGGGGGGGGTTGGGTTAAACAGAGTAGAACTTTATATACAATATAATTAATTACTAACAAATTCTTTTGAATTAATGTACATTTAAATTTATCTTTGATATATATAATTGAAATTGCAATTTTACTTCAGTATAACAAGGACAGATAAGTGAACAGTCTCATATGATTCTCATATGATCGCCGTTTCATATGATTCTCATTTGATCACAATTAAAACATTCGTATGAATTTTACCTGAGTATAACAAGGACAAATTAGTGAACATTGTTTCATATGATTCTCATATGTTCAGTTTCATATGATTCTCATATGATTATTGTCAGAATATTCATATGATTCTCATATGCAGGATCTTTTATATGAGAATCATATGTATATAACTTCATATGATTCACATATGTATGATCATATGTATGATCATATGATTCTCATATGATTGGCCACATATGATTCTCATATGATTGTATATACATATGATTCTCATATGATCCACATATGATCTTCATATGAAGGGCAATGCATATGTGGATCATATGTGGCTAAATTGCCTATGTACAACACACAGACAGTCACTTGGAAAAATTTACACAAGTAGACACTCATTTTTTTGAAAAACAATTTCCCATTAATCCATTGTTTTTATTACAGTTTTTGACCTCTCAGCATTTGTTGTCAACATCACACAAATTAAATAATTAGACAAACCAATCATATTTTTACGTTAAAACTTATCTGACCTTGTTGATTTTTGGTCTCAGTTGCTGAAGCTATAAATTCTATCCTTTGTTTATAACCTGCTCTGATGTTGAACTACCAGTCTATATATTACATTGTCCATTTCACTTAAATCGGAGGATCAAGCTAAAAGCCCCAAACCTCCACATCCCCATATCTCCTATTCTTAACAGTTACATTGATTTTTTTTTAAAGATCTGAATATGTAAATTGTCTCTTATGAATATATGTTACTTAATGGAAATTAATCTGAGATGGCAAATCTGACATATAATTAATATACTAAATTCAAAAATTACCCTTATATATTCACATCATTGATATGTTGAAAAAAATCTGGTGTCTTACAGTGTAGCTATACAAGAAGATAAAATATTGGTCATAATTTCATTGAAAAAAAATATATTTTATTAAACCAAGAGTTGTGGCAATCTTAGTCCAGATTTCGGACTTAGCTGTCTAATGTCTGAATTCTTCACTCAAATTTTCTTCTTTTCTCGGCCCTGTCTTCCCACACAATTTAATACATGATATATACACTTTTAATATCACCCTGTGTTTTTTATATATATATTCCTCCATGTTTTGTATCTAGCCGGGACAGAAAGACATCGATCATCCCTACAGGTCGACTTCCCAGAATTCAGTCAACGTTTTCATTAACCAAATTCTCCCTCAGTACATGTGTACTTAATAAGGTCATAGTGTACATCCAGTTTACATATAAATTAGTCCTCTCCTTTTGGTACCATTTCTAACTCCATGTGTAGCAGAGTAATGCAGAAAACAAAATTACATAACATATAAATCAAGCAGAACTATATCACATAGAGGTCAATTCTGACAAAAAAATAAAAGATTGCGAAAGGTACTGAATTAAGGTTAGAACTTAGTCGGCACATAAATACAAACAGTATAATTATCAGGTACTAATATCTGCCAATGGTTGGCATTACTTGTGTGTCTGTCTGACTGCCATTTATGTTCATTATAGGTAGGCATTGATTTAAGGGTACTTAACATGAGCAAAAAAATGTTGCATGGACTTATATATATTTTTTGACTGATTTTTACTTGAAATGAAATAAATAAGGCCTAAAAAAAAAATATGTTTGTTTCCTGTAACCCGACCGACCCATTCAAATTATCCCCGGGTGGATTTTTTTTTTCCTGACAAATGGCAAAACTTAGTTTGATCAATCAGCTGTTTCCATTTATTAAATAAAAAAATATAGCTTGTAGCTTAATTTGAGACATAAAATATGTCAACCAAGTTTACATTTACCTTAAATATAAAGAGTAATCATTAGTGTAACAACAGTACAACTTCCTGAAGTTCGTTTTCTGCCGCTAGGCAGCCATTTTGGATGCCATGTTTGGTGTCCACTGTAAATATAACACCTGTTATTTTCAGTCCGGGGATGTTTCACCATTCATAAGCAAAAAAAAAAAAAAAAAAAAAAAAAAAAAATTCCGACCTACCGACCCTTGATTTTTTAGGAATGTTACAGGAAACAAACTTATTTTTTTTTTAAGCCTAATAAATCCCTGAAATATAAAGAAATTGTAGGGTTTCCTTGGTGCTTAGATACAAGATTTGTCTTGCTTTCTATGTAATTCCATACAAAATTTTGCACAAATTTTTAACCTTACGACAAAATCTTGTAAAAATTTCCCATATTACTCAGTCAACATTATTAAGGTTACCGCTTTAAATGTAAATCTATGAGAAATATTGCTGATTTCTGAAAAAAGTTTGTTTGTGTTATTTATCCTTAATTGCAGATTTAGTTCCATTTTCTTTTCTAAGTATTAGATATACCGTATAATCCCTATTAACCGCCCCGGGTGCTTAGAAAATTGCAAAAAGGGGGCGGTTATTTTGGTATTTTCTTTATGATATTTAATGTCATATTTTAACGAGGCCCAATCTAGTTGAAAATTATGAAAACGGAATGATAAAAAATTTTAATTCTTGGAAATAAATTTGTATGTTTTATGCTTAAAAAAATTAGAATGAAATTTTGTTACCTTGCCTTTATTGTAGTCAAATGGGGGCACTGTCAAGATACGGACCATTTGTCATGTTCTTATACACAATTACATACTAAAACTCTTCAATAAACAAAGAAATTTACAAATTTAAAAAAAAATACATGATGAAATTCTTTGTTTTTCACATATATTATGCAATTTTCATTCTTCTTATAAAAAATGAAAAGAAAATTGGAGGTAGCCTTTATTGCAGTGAAAAGGGGGCATGTCAAAACACAAAATTTGGATTTATTCTATCCAACTACGTATTTTATAGGTCGCAATGGGTTTACATAACACCAACAAACGATTGCAATACTGTATTAGTTTCTAAAAAATAAATAATTCTTACATTATGAAATAATTTTCTTGCCATGCTTTATTTTTCTCTTAACACGCGACGTTGTTTTAAGTGGGAAAAAGAGGTAGAGGGATGGGGGGGGGGGGGGGGGGTAAAGGCGACAAAATTACGATTTTTACTAATATAATCTGTACCAAAAATTGATTCCTCAAAATTAATTAGGTTCCAAAGTTGTTTATTGATTTAAATATTTAAAAAAAATAATAGAACTGCCAGCTTTCAATGCACAGTCTATAGAGCTACCAGGTAAGCAAGATCAGCGAAACATTTTAGCGCAATTTGACGTCATTTTGATTGTGACGTTATTGTGGTCAATTGTGACGGCAGTCAAGGGTATTGTGACGTGCCTGAGTCGACGCTGCGTTAAAACGTATGCGCAGATCAAGTAGATCGGGCCTCGATAAGTTCAAAATATATTTTGAAAAAAAAATAAATCCAAGGAACCACTAAAATAATGTCCAACTTTACTGAAAGTGAAGATTATCCACCCAAATTATGTTAAATTTTTCATTTTCCATGGAGATATTGGGTAATAGACAAGTTTCATTTTCACTTTCTTCAATTTTTCGAAACCATTCTTTATGATTTTAATCAAGGTACAGGGGGCCTTTATTTCCTGATGATTGAAAAAGACCTAAGGGGGTGCTTATAGGGGCAGGGGCGGTTAATAGGGATTATACGGTATTACATTTAAATGCATATATAGAGAGAATAGAACTCTGGTAAATACAAACACAAACAATAAATACTATTATTTAGTTTCGATCATTTCAATTTTGTCAAAGAATGATTTTCTCCCCAAAAACATGGAACCAGGAATACATTGTCTTCAACATTCAGTAGAATATTCATTAAGATGCAGCGTTTTTTTTTCCTTATATAACTGGTACCGATAAACGGCACCATTCCCAATGCCAAAAAAATGTTAATTTTTCCCAATTCTGTGACTAAAATTCCCAATTCAACTGTGAAGCAAAAGATTACGACGACATTGTATTTCTTGTTAAATGAAACATTGTACAAGTTGACTAATTGTTTCACTTCCACTTAAATCGAAAGTAGACAAAGTCTTATTTTGGTGGGAGCAGTGGATTAGACAGCGTAGTGTCATACATTTTGACAAATTGAAAGCATGACAATGTGAAAACAAGGGACTTTGATATAAAAAACAATAAGTACTTGTTGATTATTCTTTAAAACAAGCAGTAATAGGTAATTAAGTTGGAATAAAAGCAAATACGTTGCATTTGCATAAATAAGAGAAAATTCTTCTTTGTTTTTCTTAGATGTTATTTTTCTCAATTGAACCCGTACCGGACCCTTTCCCAATGGGTGGAAAAAAATCGCTGAAATGCCCATAGGAAGCAATTTAATTGTGTAAGGGAGAGGACAAAACATCTTCATTTTTCTTTTAGGGGAAGAGATGGGTAAGGTTGGGGGCAAGGGGCTCAAAGCAAAAATTCTTTAACAAGCTTAAAACATGTAAAATATAACATTATTATTGAGGGAGCATATATTGTTGCTTTAAGCTATGTTTTCTATATAAATCCATTTTTAGCCGGGCTTATTGCTCAAAGAGCAATTGCCGGCTTATGTGATCCTGTTCAAGGCAGGATGTTGACCCCATAGTCGCCATTTTAAAGTTACGTGCAAAAATATAGTTCTTACTCTCAACCGCTTTTGAGATAATACAAACGCTAAATAAAGCAACAAAAATAAAACGAAGTTTTATCTATATAAAATAAACATTAGTAGTAATGACTTTGAAAACTTCATAAGCCAAAGAACATAGTTCATTAGCATAAGGATTTTTGATAATCAGTGTTACCGTAGTTCTCTACACATAGGAGGTAAAGCAGGAGAGGGAACCAGACTGGCCTGTTTGTTTACATTCAGCTGCGGTACCAGATTAATTCTAATTCTGACAAAATCGGACCGTGGTATTAGGATTGAAAAACTCACTGTCAGTGTCTTATCATATATATTGATAGTTTTAAAATAATTTTTTCATCAGAATATAAACGTGGTTCATGTAAGAAATCTATTCTACTCTGTAAATGAGCCCGGCTCTGTGTACTTCTGAGTACTTTGATTATTAAAAGGCAGTAATGTGAATAAGATAAGAGCTCTGAAAAATTCCCAAATCTTTATATTTAAAATGCACTTCTTTAAATCATGAATAATATGCATCTTAAGCTATTTCTAATAACATTTATCAGCTTAGGGTTTGTTTTCTGTTAAGTCTATTATAATTGTTTAACAATGGCCTTGCTTAAGGAAGGGCATCCAAGATAAAAAAAACAAAAAACAAAAAAAAAACACTCATGAAAAAGTAAAATGATCTTCAACTTGCTGAATATTAATTTACAGTTAACATGGTTAAGTTACCAATAAAAATCGAAATGAGAAGCAAGAAGATAAGGCCATCCTTAAAAAATTGTTTGTTTGGAATTGCCGCCTGGAGGGTTTCAGACACAGGAGGGAGGGAGGGAAATTATTTTTTTTTTAATTGAAGATAAATTATAAATTTTTGATAAAAATCTCAGAACAAAAATACCTAATTTTACATAGATCTGACACTACATTTCAGTGTTTTGTATGGTGCGTGTGATACATGTAATGGGCAAAAAAAATTGATTAAATTAAAAAAAAATCTTCCTACTTTTGGTCAATAAAATTTTTTCAGGAGGGGGGCATTTCAATGAGGCGGGAGGCAATTCCAAACAAACTATAATTTTATTTTGGCCTAATGAAAAAGGATTGACTTCAAAATAACTGTAAACAACATGGAACAATAGATTTATGACAAGGCATTAAACACAGACACCTGGAAATTCCACAGGTGGAATTAGGTGCCTCGGGGGAGTAAGCATTCCCTGTTGACTGGACAACACACTGTACAAACCTATGCTGAATCTTTATGTTTGGTGTATTAATAATATCATATGTTGTTTATTATATCCATGGACATTAATGACATTGATATGATGGATTTCAAGGGGGTGAAATGGTAATGGCATTCAATATTGCTATTGTAAACTGGATACATTTTTTGTGGTAATATTTAAGAGGAGAAAGAGAGGGGTGAATTCAACATATTTAATTACATATATCTATTAAGTGAATTTATAATATTACTTTCATCACACATGAAATTCTTATGAAAACATGAAATTTGACAGAATTTTCCCGTTTTTTCCCCGATCATGACAAGGAGCACACAGCGGGTGTGACCGGTCAGCAGGGGATGCTTACTCCTCCATGGCAACGGATTCCATCTCTGGTGTTTTTGAGGTACATGTTTGCTCTGCACCAATTTTAAGTATTGTTTAATGGACTTTTGAGCTTAATTACTCATTACTGTTTGTTATAGATCTCCTTACTAATTACTGTTCATTATGTTTCTCCTTACTAATTACTGTTCATTAAAGAATAAAGCTCCCCTTATATTTCATGCTACTTACTAAAGCAGTAGGTTCAAGTTACAGTAGGCTTCCTAATAAGCTTAAATCATGACTGAGTACATATTGTATAGGTCTTAATTAACACTTACTGATTAGCAATGGTTGTACTTTAAGAAAGCCTCATCAATTTCAAGGTGCATTTTGTTTTAAAATCTTATTGTCTGAAAAACAAAAACAAAAACTATCATAAGCATTAGCAAAAAGATTTATGAAAAACATGATTGTACTTGTACAATAGATCAGAAACTTTTCACAACATATCATTTTCAAGAGACAGGTTGGCCTTGGGGTGAGCGCTGTTATATATATATTTCTGAAAGCTATAGATTACACATGCCCCTCGCTTTCAATGGTCAATAGGAAAAGACTCATAAAATTGCACATTTAACCTACTACATGTACTATCCTTCTATACTTTCCTTAAAGATGTTAAAGTAAGCCGAGTCTTTCCTATTTGTAAAGTTTTGTTTGCAGTGTTTTCTATTTATTTCAAAGGAAAGGGTTAGAGAATCATTTATAACAGGCTAGGGGCTGAGGTTTATGAACAAAATCTCTGTGGACCTAACAACAAATTTTTATTTCACAGCGGTATCTTTGTCAATCGAAGCGGTCAATTTGGCCGGTTGCCGCTTCTTGGGGAAAACACTGGTTTAATTATCTTTAGAAAGAACTTTAGCAAAGGCAGCAATATATATATAATATGAATGCAGTCTATATGTTCTATCACTTCTATGGAGAATTGTATATACCAACAAGTCTAATGAGAAAAAAATACATAGGATCAATGTGGAGTAGTGCAAAGAACTTGTTTGTCTCTTTGCTCAGGGATTGTCTAATACAGTGCTCCAAGAACTTTGCAACTAAAATGGTCGCATTTGCGACCCAAAAATTGATTTTGCGACTAAAAATGAAAACACACTCGCATTTTCGCGACTGAGAAAATTTGGGCTGAAAACGTCCATTTTTTTTAAAGATCGGGATCGAGATTTTATTTGTAAAGATTCTCTATCAAGAAAATGTTTGAAGACATATACTTAAATACACTTTACAAAGCGTCACATGGTATTGGATCACGTTATGTTTTGGCAGCATGCTCATGATGCTGTACAAAGTTTGACAGAACCAGAGACGTGTATAAATAATGTTCCTGATAGAGTGGCATCCAAAATTTGTAAACTTTCTAAGATCCGACCTTGTTATTGAAGCATATTGCTTGCATATCACAATGAATCATGCTAATAAAGAGTGTTTTGGTGGCATTTGTAATGACTGTAATGGGTTAGGTACATAGTAGTAAGTTAACATGACAAACAGCAGGTAAAGTCCTGTCTCAACAGCTGTCAAGCTTGTATTTTCATTTGATAAAATTTTATTTCTGTACTCAGATTACTTGAGTTCTTCTGTACGAGGGTCATTCAAAAAATACGTAGACAATGCTTCTCATCGTCATATGATTATTACAAGATTACAGATCAACACATTTTCGTAAACATACACATTTATTTTGTCGAAGTCTGAAGTTTCATTCCATTTGATTAAATAGAACTCATGTTAGTCAAAATTTAAAGCAACATGTTTTGTTACCACGGAGCACGGTTAACCAATATTGTAACGTCAAAAACAACGCTGAGAAAGTTTGTCAAAAGTATACACATTTTTGTTATTTCAAACACGGTTTGTAGCGTCTTCTCCATTCAAAACACATATCCACAACACTTAACACCTAGTTTGCTAACAATTGTACAAATATAGCTTGAATTAGAATGTTATTGTTTTCAAATTCTTTGATTTACCATGCAACTCTATTATTTCTGCAACATTGAAGCACACATCACGTTCAATGACGTTCGTAACTCTTTTGACAATATTTTTAACTTTAACCTGTTTCTTTGCAGACAATCCATCGTCCGATTCAAACTCGCTACCACTCAAAAACTGTATTTTCAATTTAATACAAATACACAGATTTTTTTTCATAGAGATCCTGGTTTATAAGGATTTTTTAAGCTTGTAGAAAAAGTTTCCCGAATGTAAAATCTAATTTTATTGCTACTTGCTGCTCCGTGACGTCCTCCAACGTCATGGTTTTTTGCCTTTTTTAACCAAGTCCATATGTATTTAGAAGCTGATATCTTTTAAACGGAACGAGATATTACATAACCTGATTTCATTTTAATTAATACAGCAATACTTTATTTAAACATGTAAATTTTATTTCGTTTCAGCTCCATTTATTAGAGGTATAGCTGTAAATACTACAAAGTGAAAATTAGAAATTTACTCAATTTTGAAGGTGCTCCGTGACCCCATTTTTGCTGTTCTAAATCCTTGGTAATTTTAATAAATATGAAGATACATTCCAATTTTTTTACTCAAATTATTTGAATCTGTTGTTAAAATATTTGTACAAAATTTGGATATAATATGACGTTAAATAAAAAAGTTAGGACGAAAGTCTACGAACTTTTTGAATGACCCTCGTACAACCATAAGGGTACATGTATTCAATAAAAATATTTAATTCAACCTAGAAAATTTTTATAGTTACAGTAATAAGTAATCTTTGATATAATAAAGACATAGTACATATCCTTATTTAAATTATCAAGTTTTATTCACAAAATGTATTTTTTTTTTATGGCGAGTGAAATATTTGATTATGGCGACCAGAAATTCTGATATGGCGATCAAAAAAAAATTTAGGTCACCATTTTGCGACCTAAGAGCAAGTGTGACTTGGAGCACTGTAATATTAAGAGCTCAGCTCCCTATAACATTTTCTAATTCATCAAATGCAAAGCATTCACCTGAGTATTGAGAAAATAGGGCTTCTGAATTACTCTCTTGACTAAAATAATTTGAATGGATGATATTCCTGTCCCGTGTAAATATAAGAATGAAAAAGAAATAAGGCCATTTTTCAAATTTTAAAATAGTGTTTACTTTTTGTCCTAGCTCTGCCGACTCTGGGTGAAATTATTATTAAAGTAGGTAGGTGAGAAAATCTTTTTTTCTGAAAATCTTTTCTTTCTTTTTAGAAAATTTTTGCATATCTGTTGATAGAATAAGAGAAAGAAAACAATAATTATTGCATCCTGCAATTTAAAAAAAAAAACAACTTTTTAATCGGGCTATTATTAATCAATGGGTCAGGAGAGGGCAAACAAACAATTTCATAAAGATGGCCTAAAAGTGTTTCTTTTTTTTTTTTCTATTTTCAAGGTTATATATCCACAAAGGTTATTTGTCCTTTCTTCTATAAACAACCTTCATATTCTTTCAGGTTCGAAATCAACTTAAAAGAACACATCAATAGATGATGACACAAGCAGTGAAGTACACATACATTAAATCTAGACTGTTTTTAAAATGATAAGTTATGTTGAGTTCTACTGGTGAACAGCAAGTGTGCAGCAATTTTCAGGAGATAGTCTAAACAAGCACACCCATGGAATAAGTAAATTTGAAGACGGTAACCACAAATTCCTATATATGCAAGAAGCAGCTAATATCAGTTGAAGTCAGTGGGGTTTTTTTTCAAAGGGGAAGGGGGGTTATTGAAATTTAAAAGAACTAAGCCTTTTAAATTCACAGTAATGCATGTTCGAGATTTCTGATTCCACTACAGTAAAACTCCTTTATAACAAAGTCACTGGGACCTACGAAATTACTTCACTATATCCATAAAATTTTATATAATAATGTTGTGTTTTGCACGCACTATGCCTAAATAGTAGTCAGGGTTTGACACATGGTGCACGAGCCAGATAAAATGTCAGTATATTGCTAGTACAGGAGGTATTACATTAAAATCTTATGCAATGCATACCATCTCAATTCAAAAACTTGTACAATTTTATCCTAACACACTATCCATATTCACGGTTCCTGAAATCGCACCATACGCCGTTTCACTAAAATGATTTTAAATAATGCCAATTCTTATGACTTATAAACATGATAAAGCTGCATATCAATTTATTTAACAACTCTATCAATTTTTTCCTGAACCTACATTTACCACGTGCTCATGTATAAATAATATAAATCCAAATTTGAAAAGATTTTCTCTTAACTCATTGAACATGGTCATGATGAACATGTTGAATCTCTTAAAGTATTTTGGGTCTTAATCTTTGAACATTAAGGTGTAAAACTTCTACGATATGTGTACTCACTGACATGCCATTATAATTATATCAAATTTTTACGGTTTTAACTTTTTTCACGAGTCATTCTGCTAAATTCTTACACTACAAGATCATGTCCCAACAGTCCAGGTGTTCTACTTATATTACACAGTAAAAGGGCAATATATGTCATAAAAATACATATACATTGACGTACAACTCAGCTTATTGAGATTCTGAGTTAGTTATCAGTGTAACAGAGTCAATATCCCCTTCTCCCAAACTATAATGGGTCAGGGACACCAGTCAACAGTCGCCATTTCTACAAACAGTCTTCGACAAGCCATACTTGTCGTTCATTTCCGTAGTTTTTCCCCATAATTGAAGAAACAAACAAATCTCCTAAATCACTGACATGTCCAATTCACAAAATATGTCCGCTGTATCAATAAAATATTAAAATTTCCACTTACTTCTAATGAAGAAAACTTCAACATCCGGGCATTTGATTAGTAACCAAATCGGGATCAAGTTGAAGGTCACAAATCTATTATCAGATTGTTCGTTCTGTACTAAAAATGTGTAAAAGGCTATCTGGGGGTTTCATTTATTTTATTGCGTAAAAACTGTTATCCACACTTAACATACACAGGGAATAACGTCAGTGGAAGGACATAAATCCGAATATTTGTGCACCGTGAAAGTATAATCAGGTCGTACTTATTATCATTCGTGTGTTGCATGTGGTTTGACCTGCAGTTCATTGACACTCTTTGACGCCTCTCAGTCAGGTCCATTTGGTTAAGATTACCGGTGATCGATGATAACATGCATTCAGGCGCTGACAACCCTTATTGTTATGATAAAATAGCGTAAGATTTTTTCACTTCAAAAGTAGACCTACATGTTTCAGTTCACCATGTCTACACGGGGGCGGATCTAATGCCCTAACTGTTTACAATAGAGTCAGTGATAGACATTAGACTGATATCCTTTTTTCCACTAAACGTTTTTGTGATCAATTAAGGTTTACCAATTCTGCGTTTAAAGCAATATGAGCTGCATGTTTGACATCGGAAAAAAATGTTGCAAATTTGTAATTAACTATTTCAATGACAGAAAAATAGAACATTTAGAAACTTCTGTTGTTTATATTTGCTATGAAAGAACTTTTCATACGCGCTGATTGAAGTAAAATTGGATTATTGTCGTCCTGTACAATAATGATTTCTTATATAATACCGTATATTCGGTTGTACAGAAATATTTTTTCTGAAACATTTTTAAACTTTATTTTGGTTTTATTGATCATAAGGGTTTAGATTACATACATATTAATCATAATAACACATTTTACCAGCAAAATAAAATTCTCAAAAAATGCAGCTCATATTGCTTTAAACAAGTAAAAAAGCCTCTATGACGTGAATAAATTAATTGATATCACATAATATGTTTTACGGTGTGACCGTTGGGGCGAGCGCGGTAGTACCATCGAAAAAAACTTGAAAAATTTATCAGCCACTTCAAACATCAAGCCGCACGAGACGTCTCGACTACCTGTGACGTCACACGACGTCATATGGAGCTCGGCGGAGCTTACGGAGACAGCCGAGCGTCTGGTTGATACTATAGACCTAGTGCAATTTTGGTCGAAAAACATTGCAGAGTTATTTTTTGTTTATTTGAAAAATATCTACAAACTGATAGCGTTTCATGCTTTACGTTATTATTTATTTATTTATTTATTTATTTATTTATTCGCGCAAAGGACATTGGGTAGTGCAGGAATTCTGGGAATGTTGCACAGAGAAATTTGGCTGACACAGATTTCAATCCGAATTTCCTCTGTTCATACACGTTAGTCTATTGAGCTCGCTGCGCTCGCTATTAAAGTTAGACACAAAGAAAAAAAATTTCAACTGCCCCCAGCGGGATTCAAACCCCTACAGTGTGACAAATTTTAGATCGGTCATATCTTTGCAACAAATGCACGCGTGAAAATTCTAATATGTTTTACGGTGTGACCGTTGGGGCGAGCGCAGTTGTACCATCAAAAACACTTGAGATCAGCCACTTCCAACGTCAAGCCGCACGAGACTTCTCGACTAGCTGTGACGTCATACGACGTCACAAATCTCGTCGGAGCTTACGGAGATCGTCGAGCGTCTGTTTGAAACTATAGACACCATTGGCGGATCCAGAGGGGGGGTTCCGGGGGTTGGAACCCCCCCTTTATTTTTTGCCAAGTGGAGAGAGAGAGAGAAAAAAAAAACATTATCTGAGAAAAAATATTTGTACGTCTAATTTATGTATTGAATAGATAGATTCCCACACATTTTGTTTCCTCCATTCACATTCATTATTACTTTTTTATGAGCGAATGTTAGAAAATATTCTACTTATTTTTATCTATGATATGTAACATGCGACGTTTAATTTGATATGAGATTCCCTTCGGGCGTTTTAGAATTTGATCATGTGGCCGACTTCATGTCATACCCGAATGATACTCTAAAAATGATATTTTATTTCTTAAATGTATACCCCTTTTTATCGTATCTTTTGAAGGAACTAACATGCAACTCTTTGTTTTACACCCCATCCGCATCATACCCCCAAAAAGTTTTTTTTTTTCAAATTCTAAAAGAAAAAAAAATCTCCTTACTCTAATTCGGAAACGCTGCATTTCCATTCAATTTTATAAGGCTTCAGTAGTTTTTGAAATGAGTTTGTTTTTTTTTTTACTCGGACTTGGGGTACCTCTTTAAAGAAAAAAGAGATGTAAACAAAGATATTGTTTACCACAACATTAGATCTTTCAATACGTGTGTGTGTGTGGGTGTATGAATCTTTGCTCGAGAGTATATATGGGGGGTTATTAGAGGGACACAACCCTGGAACCCCCCCTTTCAAAAATTGCTGGATCCGCCCCTGGACACTGTCGTGATCCCGTGCCGGATTGGACAAAACAAGATGGCGGCGGGAACAAATCGAAAAAGGTAGGTACCTGAAATTTCGGTAAATATCCCCCGTTAACAGTCAGATATGCTTGATTCGAAGATACCGTCGAATTCCTAGTAAAATGCTTATTAGTGTGTTTAATTGCTACTTCTCCTATCGTCTCTTAAACTTGAATATTTAACGATTGAAGACTGCCGAATTTCTCCGATTGAGTTTGAAGCGGCGTGTTGTTTTTTTCTTCGATTTTGACAGTTTTATGCATCCAGCAGCAGGAGTGTGGCTAACAAATGACACTTTGGAGTAATTCTGACCCGTTGTTATATGTTTATTTGTTATAACCCATTTTATTACAAAAATATTTCGATTTAAAAATGTTGACATGTGCTGGATTGGAATCGGTTAATTTTAATGGAAATTGTGCCGGATTTGACTGCATTTTTGGTGCCGGATTGGATAATGTTCATGATAGTCATTTATGTAATAACTTTGTTTTTCTCTTTAATTTTTAAGATATGGATGCATCGTTTTATGAAATATAAATGAAAAAAATGAAATATAGCTTATTTTAGAAGGAGGAATTTAAATAATATAGCTTATTTTACCGAATTAGGATTGTTATCAGTTATGGTCATCCCCCCCCCCCATCAAAAATCTTTTTTTTTCCCCTTATTCTTTTTATCTCAAATTTTATTGTACCAATATTTCTTTTACAGATACTACTGTTTTGGTAAACCTCAAAGAGCTCGTTGGGCCAGAAAAAAGGAAAGGAGGAACCGTTAGTAAGCCAGAGGAATCGTCCACAAATACCTTAAGCATACGAGAATTTCACCATGCACATAAGGCGAAATTCGAAATCGCATCACGTTACTTAGTAGGGCCTTTCCGTCAGAGGTCAGACAAACAGCCTGGAATGTATCATCATCAACGGGTGTTAAAAATTTATACATTTCCTGTTTATTTGAATTTAGGATTGAAGGGTTTAGAAGTCCCTTCTCTTGTATATTTTAGGAACTATCATTACAGTCAATAAAGTTAAACTTCATACTCCACAGATAAGAGGTCTTCCAACATTTATTTCAAAGTTTGTGAAAAAGGGGGGTTGTCATGGCGTCTATGTAGTACATGTGCATTCGAGGTTATTTTTAGACTGCTTATAGGAAAGGCCCGAGAGTTTGTCATTGGCGAAATTAAATTCGATCCTACTTAACAGAGTACCTAAGTACGCTAGTACAAAAGAGTGCTTTAGAGAACGCTAATAAAATTTTATAAGTTAATGCAAATAAACTGCTATTTGTATGTTTTTCTAAATTAGTTTAACATAATAAACATATCATTTAAATAAAATGTGTATGTGTTCTTTATTTTCGAAGTTAGGTCTATTTTAATTTTTTTATTTCAGATTACAGTATAACACTTGATCCCGATATCGATGTAATTTAAGTTCAAATGTTTCGTTGTTAATGTGTAAAATATTACATTTTAAGTAATGCAATTAATTTAATTTTTGATGAATTAAAATTAAGTTGAAATTAATAAGTCTGAGACAACATTACTTATGCTGTAGTAAATGTTTATTGAAGGGCTGGATGGCCCCTAACTTTTTGTGATATAAGGTAAATGTAGTATAAAAAATTGCTACTGAAAGAAGTTGGCTTTGAAATTGAAATTTCTGTGGCTGCCCCCCCTTCAAAAACGATGCTACGTGGATGTACTGTACAAAACCATGAACATGATCTAGTAGAATACTAGAATTTCAAATTTGGTTGTATTTCAGAAAACAAAATTAAAATGTTTCTTCTGTTATACGGCAAATTAAATGAACTTACCGTAAAATTGTTTACAATAGTTTTTGGTAAAATAGTAACTTGCTAGAAAAAAGTGTCAATGGTGACAAAGGCATTCCTTTATCTACTAAGGGGAAGAGATATATATTCAAAAAAAGACGAAGAAAATTTCGGACATTTTTCGTTAAAATTTAATGAAATAACAGTCATGAACATTTTTGTGTCTAACAATAACAAACAATAAAAGTAAAATGCGTGAAAGAAAAATAATATAAAAATTTTTTGAAACAATATGAATGAGAGAAATCAGTACAACTGTTTTGAATTTGAAATAATCACAGATATACCTATCTAAGACCCTAAAAATATTTTGGTCAGTGTCTGTTCCTTGGACTTTCTGAATTTCTCTATGCCTGTTTTTGATGTACATGTACCGTCGTAGGTTGTACTTCAACCTGTAGCAGCTGCTGTAGATTATGCATCGATATCTCTCTGCTGCTTCATGGTCAATTCTTATGTGCTTTTAAAGTGTCATCTCTACAAAACTCCTGAGTGCAGATGCTTAGATAAGCTTTATTAAATTCCTCCTGGTATTTCATTGAACCATGCATTCATAGCTTTAAAAATAAAAGAGAAAAAAGTTATTAAATAAATGACTATCATGAAGATCATCCAATCCGGCACCAAAAATGCAGTCAAATCCGGCACAATTTCCATTAAAATTAACCGATTCCAATCCAGCACATGTCAACATTTTTAAATCGAAATATTTTTGTAATAAAATGGGTTATAACAAATAAACATATAACAACGGGTCAGAATTACTTTGAGTATCATTTGTTAGCCACACTCCTGCTGCTGGATGCATAAAACTGTCAAAATCGAAGAAAAAAACAATCCACGCCGCTTCAAACTCAATCGGAGAAATTCGGCAGTCTTCAGTCGTTAAATATTCAAGTTTAAGAGACGATAGGAGAAGTAGCAATTAAACACACTAATAAGCATTTTACTAGGAATTCGACAGTATCTTCGAATCAAGCATATCTGACGGTTAACGGGGGATATTTACCAAAATTTTAGGTACCTACCTTTTTCGATTTGTTCCCGCCGCCATCTTGTTTTGTCCAAACCGGCACGGGATCACGACAGTGATAGAACTAGTGCATTTTTTGTCGAAAAACATTGCAGAGTTATTTCTTGTTTCTTTGAAAGATTTCTACAAACTGAAAGTCTGATATATGCTTTACGTTATTATTTATTTATTTATTCGGCAATATTCGCGCAAAGGACATTGGGTAGTGCAGGAATTCTGGGAATGTTGCACAGAGAAATTTGGCTGACGTATGTACAGATTTCAATCCGAATTTCCTCTGTTCTTACACGTTAGTCTATTGAGCTCGCTTCGCGAGCGTCGCGTCGCGACGCTCGCTGCGCTCGCTATAATATAAGGTAATAAAACTTAATGAACTTGTACTCATGATAATTCACTGAACTACAGCAAATAAAAAAGCAACAGCTTGTATAAAAACTAACAACTTTTCAACTTTATACACAACCATTCCCCACGGCTTTTTGATATCATTAACAGCTGCTTTTCAATAAAAATGGAACTCGTAAATTTACTTCTTCTTATTCTTCCTATCAAGTGAAGGGCCGCTGCTGCGGCATTTTCTCACTTTGGTATAAAAACGTGTACGTGAGGGGGAGTCCACGCGTCTATTTACAATTTTAAAAACTGATAAAAACATGTCCTGCTTTGTTTATGGTGCTCTGTATCCCTGAATCCTGGTCTTAAAGGACTCCAGGGATATGGCTGTGATGGTGTCTTTTGGCAGCTGGTTCCATATCCTGATGGTAGTAGGAAAGAACGATTCCTTGTAGACGTTGGTACGGCAGAATGGGATCCTGTACCGCTGTTGGTGTCCCCTTGTGGCTACTCCTGTTTGGCTGAATTGGGGAGGAAGGTCTACGGCAACAAAGGAATGGATGACACGGTACATCATAATAGCCTTTGCTTTAATTCTGCGTTGTTGTAGACTTTCCCATTCTAGCCTGCCAATCATCGTTGTGACACTACTGGTGGTGTTGTAGTTATTGGTCACGAACCTAGCTGCCCTTCTTTGCA
Organism: Saccostrea cuccullata; assembly: GCF_032062105.1. NCBI lineage: Eukaryota > Metazoa > Mollusca > Bivalvia > Ostreida > Ostreidae > Saccostrea > Saccostrea cuccullata. Next base: position 220,543 of record NW_026929671.1, on the reverse strand, counting down.
CAGCTTCTAGTTTGTCAATGTTTTTCTTTGTGTGAGGGTCCCAGACGGTGGATGCATATTCTACCTGGGGTCTGACCAATGTCTTGTAACACTTGTCCTTGATGTTACTGGGACAGGACGAGAGGTTCCTCCTTAAGAAGGCAGTGGTGTTGTTTGCCTTCTTACATACACTATCAATATGATGGTTACACGATAGGTTGTTGGAGATGTTGACCCCTAGGTACTTGGCCTTGGTGGTGGTGGCTAACTCCTTCCCATGGATGAAATATGGGGTAATGCGTTGCTTCCGTTTGGTGGTGATACGAATAACCTCGCACTTGTCTAGGTGGAATTGCATTAGCCAGTCTGTTTCCCAATCTTGGAGGTTGTCAAGGTCCATCTGGAGTTGTCTGGCGTCAGCCTCTGTAGTGATGGTCCTATACAGAAGGCAGTCGTCCGCAAATAACCTGGCCTTGGACCTCACTCTGGAGGGTAGATCGTTTATGTATGCCAAGAATAGCAATGGGCCGAGGACCGTTCCTTGGGGCACTCCAGATGTAACCGGTGCGGTTGGTGAGAAATGGCCCTCGACCAATACCTTCTGCGTTCGTCCAGACAAGAAACTCCTGATCCAATTGAGTAGGTTGCCTCGTACCCCGTAGTGGTCTAGTTTGGCTAGCAATCTCTCATGTGGGACCTTGTCAAATGCTTTGGAAAAGTCCAGTAGCACTGCATCAACCTGGGTGTTGTTTTCAATACTCATGGCGAGGTCCTGGATTGTTGTTATTAGTTGGGACTCACAGGATCGCTTCTTCCTGAACCCATGCTGGTAGTCGGTTAGGATACTGTGATGCTCGAAGTAGGGCTGGGTATTGGCCCGAGATTTCGTATTGCGATATATTGCGATATTTTAAACTGTATTGCGATATGTATTGCAATATTTTCAATGTCATAAAAATAGCATTTTCTTACTATATTTACTTTAATTTACATGCAGAATGTACATAACATGATAAGTAACCAACACGGAAAAAAAATCTTGTTGATTTCATTTAAGTTATGCTCTGAAATACTCCCACAAAACAACTTCTGTCTTACTGTTTGGCTTAATAACAAACTTTCATAAGTCCATTTTTATATTTAATGACAAATTTCCTTAATCTTAGCATATTGCCAATATATCGATATTACAAAATCGTATTGCGATACGATATTTTTTGTCATTGTATTGCAATATATTGAAATATCGATATTATTGCCCAGCCCTAGCTCGAAGAAATTTATCAGGTGGCTGTGGATGATGTGCTCTATTACCTTGCAACACACAGAGGTCAGGGACACAGGACGATAGTTTGCAGGCTTACTCTTATCACCCTTCTTGAATATAGGCGAGACATTCGCGGTTTTCCAGTCTTCAGGTGTTTGACCTTGGTCAATTGATGCCTGGAAAATCTTGGTGAGTGCTGGTGTAACTGGGTGAGCCATCTCTTTCAGAAATCTAGTGGAGATCTCATCCGGGCCAGTCGCCTTACTGGGGTTGAGTCCTTTCAGGAGCTTCAGTACGCCCTTCTCTGTGACTCTGATGTCAGGTGCCGATGGGGTGGAACTAGTGCCTAGGGATGGAATATTGGATGTATCCTCTGTGGTGAACACTGACGAAAATTGTTGGTTCAGAAGAGAGGCTTTTGTTTCTGGATCTCCATGAAGGTTCCCATCAGATCGTAGAGGAGCAATCCCAGCACTGTCGCACTTCTTACTCTTAATGAAGGAGTAGAGTTTCTTACTGTTGGAATCCTCCTGCATGTCTGATACGTATGAGTTATAGGCACTCTTACATTCATGTTGGGTTGATTTCTGCAGGCGTCTGTATCTCTGTCGATCCTTATCCTTGCCTGATCTTTTATATGTGTTGTAGGCTCTTCGTTTTTGTCTTGACAGTTGCTTGATCTTTCTGTTACACCATGGTTGGTGAAATCTACTTGAAGTCCACTTGGTTGGTACGTGCTTCCTAATGGTGTTGAGCCAGACTGTCTTGAAGGTGATCCAGAGGTCGTTTATGAGAGTATCATGTGTAGAGCCATCAAGGAGGTGTGCCAGGTCACTGTCAAGGTCTTCTGCCATCTTCGTTGTGTTGGCTTTCTTCCATAAGTGGATGAGGCGTCTGACAGGTTTCTGTCTGGAGGGCACAATGTTTGTGTAAATCATGACTGTGTCATGGTCACTAAAGCCCGGGCAAGGTATGCATCTGTTTAGTAAGGAGGGGCGGTTTGTGATGAAGACATCTAAGGTGTTTGTACCTCGGGTAGGAAAGTCTACTATCTGCTCGCCTCCAGTGCCAAACACAGTGTTGATAAAGGTGGTGTTGATACCTGCTGGGTTATGTTGGGTAGAAGTGCTGGAAGACCTCCAGTCAATATCGGGCAGGTTAGCATCGCCTCCAATCCATATGACTGAACCTTGGTATCTCCTTGCAAGGTTTTTGACAGCTGAACATAACTCCTCTATATATTCCATCTTACTGTTTGGTGGCCGGTAAATTGAACCAATGATACTTACATTGTCATTGAGTATTTGCAAAATATATTTTTGGTTAAAACATTTATGATTGTACACACAAGTACACTGAAGTTAATTGACATTAAAAATGTGCTTGAGTTTCTGATTGACAATATCTATGTGGTTTTTAGAGACCATGGCCAGGTCGAAAATCTATTGGAATTCCCATGAGTACCAATTGCGCCCCGTTATTAGCAGACTTATTTCTGTATTCATGAAAGATATGGAGATAACGAACAGTATTCAAGATCAAAAAATGCATGAAACAATACGAAATACATTTGTAGGAGCAGAGCAAACACGGACCTCCAAAACATCAGAGGTGGGATCCATCAGGTGCCATGGAGGAGTGAGCATCCTCTTCCGACCGGTCACATCCGCCGTGAGCTCCTTGTCATGATCGAGAAAAAACTGAAAAATCCGTCGTCACTTCAGTGTATAAATAATGGACTAACAATCAGTATGAAAAACGTCAGTCAGCATTTCACATATGACGTTTAAAGAGACTATTGATATTCTTGTTTTAAACAGTAAAATGCCATGTTAGTAAGGAAATTGCTGCAGCAGCTGGTGCCATAAATAATATTATAATACATATATAAAAAATATGCATAACCCGCGTCACGAGATAACATACTGGAATGTAATTTTTTTCCACTACCTTGCAAGGTTAAGTATAAATATTAAATTAAATATTTTATCAAATGATAACCACGTCATCATAGGTTTCATAGATGGAAGAACAACACTTCTCAAGAAATCTTTCACAGAAGATTATGAAATATTAAGTAGGTGTTATTATATGACAACAATTCTCATAGAAAAGTTTAATGGACTACTTTTTTTTTTTTTTTTTTTTTTTGCAGTCAAATGATGTATCCACTAGAACGGATCTCCTTTGTATAAATTCTGTTATTATTTACATGTTTCGTGCCTGTAATAAGCTACCGTGGAAAGGAACAAATTCTCTTCCGGAATTAGAACACTCCCTCACAACTGTCCCATGTATGATACAGTAGTGGGAATAGGCTCTAAAGTAGCTCAGGAGTCTTACTTCACGTTTTTGAATTCCACTACAGGAGGTTGATTCCGGTCCTCTGTATGAGACTCTACTACAGGAGGTTAATTCCGGTCCTCTGTATGAGACTCTACTACAGGAGGTTGATTTGGGTCTTCCAGATGAGACTCTACTACAGGAGGTTGATTTGGGTCTTCCAGATGAGACTCCACTACAGGAGGTTGATTCCGGTCCTGTGGATGAGATTCCACTACAGGAGGTTGATTCCGGTCCTTTGAATGAGACTCCACTACAGGAGGTTGATTCCGGTCCTTTGAATGAGACTCCACTACAGGAGGTTGATTCCGGTCCTCTGAATGAGACTCTACTACAGGAGGTTGATTCCGGTCCTCCAGATGAGACTGTATGATCTAAAGATGTCGCCAATGGTGCATTGGCTGGCAGGAAAAAGATCCCTCTCTGCATGCCTAAAGACGAAAAGTTCAAAATGCTGCTTAATTTACGACCGATGTCGTCTCAAAATTAATCACAATTTATCCAAAAGGAACGACCTTACAGAAAGAAACAGCTGGAAAAGACTGTATATATGTACTATCAAATAAGTACAAACTGCAAAACATCACTTGACGAAAAACAGGAAAAATACCTTGACCTTTGACCTTAAAATGAATAAAGGTCTTCCATAGGCCGTAGGAAATTGTGGTACACGTATAAAATGTGATTGCAAAAGCTGAAAGGCTTCTCGAGATATCGCGAGGAAACGAAAGTGTTTAAACTGACAGAATGTTTGAATTTATGACCTTGACTTTTGACCTCAAAATCAAAGGGGATTTTAATTTGGACATAGGGGGTTAATGTGTAAAATTTCATTGCAGAAGATCGAAGGCTTCTCGAGATATCGCATGCATATGGAAACGAAAGCGCTACAGACCAACAGAACTACAGACGGATAGACAGACAAACAGCTAGATAGACGGACGGACAAGCATACAGACATACCAATATTAATATTTCCCACTTTCAGCAGGGGATAACAAAATCTAAACTTAAATAGCCTTACTGGATTTACCCCCCCCCCCCAAAAAAAAAATATATATATATATACATGTACGTCCTAGGTCTTCACCGACAATTAAAAATCAACAAAGCACAGCCTTTTTTACAAGTCCAGGACTAACGGATCAATCTAAAGCATAACAAAATATTTCAAAAACAAATCCCACAAAATCTCAGGTGATCTAAAAAATTTTGTGCCTAGTAGCTGCAGAACTGTAGCTCTCCGAAAAAATAAGCGAACTTTTTTCTACGCAAGTTTTTTCACTGGGAGGCACTGTAGCTCTCCACTCTGTCAATATAAATTTTCTCGGAAAGCTCCAGTTCTGCAGCTATAAATATAGTAGCCCGAAGGTCCTAGCTCATACATGTAACTTTTCCTTGTAAACAATAAGATGTGTTTGTGAAACACTGTGCGCCCGGCGGCAACAAAGTTTGAAAAAAAAGCTATTTTTAGCATATAGGTCACAGTCAAGGTCACAATGTCATTGCCCTTTGTGTCATTTGAACGAACTTAATAAGTGGAGTATGCATATCGAATATGAAGTCTCTTTCTCCCTCCTATGGTTCAAAAGTTATGGCGAAAGATCGATAAAGCTATTTTTAGCATATAGGTCACAATCAAGGGCACGAGGTCATTGATCTTGGTATCATTTGAAAGACTTAATTAGTGGCGTATGCATACCAATTATGAAGTCTTTATCTCTAAAGTTCAAACGTTATGGCGAAGGTTAAAGTTGACTAGATTGATAGTATATGTATTTCTTCACTATCAGATTTATCAAATTTATTAACATGCAGTGTTTTCCCAAATAACCAAAAATAACAGTTTTGACATCAAATTCAATTCGATATTAACAGTAGTGAAGAAGAAGCTTCAAGAGTACTGTGCAACAATACACTCAAGAAGTCGTGTAAATCAGATGTGGATACTAAAAATTCGAAGGAACATTTGGACAATTTGAGACCACAAGATTTTACCAAAATCAACAGCTTAAAAACTTACGAGTTACGACTTTTCAAATTTATACACAACCATTCCCTACGGTAAATTATAGTCCAGGCTTTTCGATATCATTGACAGCTGCTTTTTCAAAACAAATGGAACTCGTAAATTTACTTACATTGTCATTGGTCATTTGCAAAAATATTTTGTTAAAAACTATTCTGATTGTACACACAAGTACTCTGAAGTCGACATCAAAAAGATGCTTGAGTTTCTGATTGACAATTAATATCTATGTTGCTTTTGGAGACCAGGTCTTCCAACAAGCTATTGGAATTTCCATGTGTACCAATTGCGCTCCGTTATAAGCAGACCTAATTTTGTATTCACACGAAGCAGACTTTGTGCAAAATCTTATGCGTGAAAAGAAAACACTTACTGTGGCCTTCAACTCGACATTTAGATATATCGACGATGTATTGTCAATTATCAATTATAGCAATTTCCATTCTTAAGTCGATACAATATATTCTGGTGAGCTTGAGATAAAAGATGCCACAGAGTCTGATACATCTGTTTCATATTTGGATATTTTACTTGAAAAAGAAGTTAATGGTAATCTAACAACCAAGCTCTATGATAAACGTGATGATTTTAATTTTTCTATCGTCAAGGTTCTTTACTTATGCAGCAATATACCGGTACCTTCATTACCTGCATACGGAGTTTATGTATCTCAGTCGATTCGATACGCAAGGGCATGCTCTACCTATGAACAATTTCTAAATCGATGTGAATTATTGACAAACAAGTGGATGAAAAAACTAGAATATATGAACAGTCTTGTTTAAAGTCATCATTTCGTAAGTTCTGTGGTTGATACAATGACCTTGTCAGCAAATACAAATTATCATTGAGTCAAATGCTGACTGACGTTTTTCATACTGATTGTTAGTCCATTATTTATACACTGGATTTTCCCGTTATTTCCCGATTATGACAAGGAGCACACGACGGTCGGCAGGGAAATCTCACTTTTTTATAGCACCTCTGATGTTTCGGAGGTCCGTGTTTGCTCTGCTCCTTTTTTGTAATGTGTTATGGACGTTTGATCAAGAATACTGTTCGTTATATCCATATGTTTCATTTTAGACCAACGGTTTATTTCTTTCTGAATATGTTTGAACTTCTTGTCAAAATCAAGTTCCTCCATTTTTTAAAGATTTGCAGAATATATTATACCAAGAACAGTGAAAGGCTCAGTTGTCTATTTTAATTCTGTCTCACGACAGATTGTATTTCCAGTGTTAATTATAGAATCAATCCAGACTGGGCTAAAAGCCTGATATTACCCACTGTTATAGATCTAATCATACGTAGGGAATGCTTACTCCAAGAACCTGGTCCCACCCCGTAGATTTTTAGAGGACTCACTGTGTCTGTTATCTCCCGACTTGTATTCTTTCAACGGTCTTTTAAACTTGATTATTGTTCGTTTTCACCTTATTTCATTTGTTGATCAATAGATCTAGCACATGTGAGAAAATATGTACGTTATAAGCAATGGTCATGTAATATTACTATAAAGACAACAGTTCTAGAAAATAAGGATTCTGAAACTGCACTTTGTTTCCGTTGAAATGACTGCGCCAAAGCCACTAAAATATGAAGCCCGCTTTTTTAGGGTCACATACAGTATTATTGAAGTCCTTGTTGACGTCACTGTTGAATGTCACTGATTCAGCTTCATGGCCATCTAACATTGTGCTTTACACCAGACCCATTACATCGTTCTTCCAAAATTCTTCATGATGAAATTTTTCTGTGTTCGACCACACAGCAGCACAAAGTTGGAGAGGTGCAAGAACCTACAGAATGACGACTAAGTCGACCTAAAAAGAAAAAGTACAGTAAAAATTCAGTTCTCAGGTAAACAAAAAAAAAAGGACGGGGACACCGACTTGCCCCCTGCTCAATGGCCCTAGGTGCCGAGTATAGGACAGAATTTGCCGTTCTCCACCGCGGAAAGTAGAAGGCCTCTCCATATGAGTGAAAGATTCTCGAGAGGGACTTAACACAATATACAATCAATCATATTCAAGCAAAAAATTATCCTAAATTTCCAACTATTGTTTATGCTCTATCACACTCTACTAACAATAGACACTGAATCCTTAAGTACTCTAACGAGTATTAGTTTTTTTTAAAGTTTATTATGAGATTTTGAAAACAAATACGATGAAAAAGAAACAACAGATTAATATAATGGTCTTCCTTTAGAGATGGAAGATCCTGATAAGCTCTTTTTACAAATATTTAAAAAAGCGTAAAATCTTCCTGAAGTTAACTCAAATCCAAAAAGCTCTTCAAGGAATAATTTATTGTTTCTATGGTGACATATACCCCTTCACGCAAGTTATTTTTCTATAATAGATAACGTCAACAATATGTAAGATAATTATTTCAACATGCAACATGAATATGTCAAAATAAAAATATTACAGAAATGTGTAAACATGCAAGATAAATGTAATGAATTAAGAATAGGGGGAAATCGGAGTTATGAAATGTCGCCAACATGCTAGATAACATTGACGCATAACAAATATCTGTCGAAAAGAAACTTATCTACGCTGACATGCAGCTTATTTATTTTAGCATGCGAGATCAATATGCGAAATATATTTAAATACTTTATAAATAAGTTGTATGTAGAGATAAAATAAAAGTTGCATGATGACATACAATGTAAATATGTTGCATTTTATCGTATATTTATCTCACATGTTCAGATACATTAGTTGCGCGTTAAACATATAAAACAATTTGCATCTTGCATGTTAGATATGACATTTGATAATCCAAATTGTTAGTTAATTACATTTATCTTGTATGTCAACAGAGTTATTTTTGTTGCATATTAACATTATTATCCTGCAAAAAATCTTCATGTACTAACTAATAGAAAACAAAAACAACTTGCATACAAGGGGCAGAACTACGCCTCCACATTTATCATGCGTTTTCTTTCATGTTCTGTATTTCATGAAGATTGAAATTGTGTTTAGAGAAGTAGTAAAAGTAGATTGAAATCTTTTTTAAAGCATTCTTATTCTGATAAGGATTACACAATTAACGAAAGTTAAACCTTTCCCCAAACCTGTATATCTTATGACATTCTTATATGGATAAATAAATTCTAGAATTCTCTGTCAATAAATTTTAATATAACAAAACCGAATATAAAATTAAAGGGAATCGCACCTTATTGAGTGCAATTAACAGAAAATTCACGTCTTCTGTAGCTTGCCGCTGTGTTTAAGTGCATAATTATAAATTAGATAGAGCAATAGGCAATTGACAGACATGCAAGATGTAGGATGTGGTTCAAATTTGAAATAGAAATATGCATTATCATGTACATAATAGATTATAAGCTCAACCGATGTAAATAATACTGTTATCTTCATTATTTTTTTCAAATTTTAATTGTTTGAAAAAAAAAAATAATTTTGAGGTATGCACTATTGAAAATTAAATAAAATTCCCCATCCCCGATGCCACGTGCCTGTGGGTTTTTATTTTTCATATACAGTGGACCTTCAGATGTCCGGACCCCAGATATCCGGATGCTTAAGTATCCGGACGATTTTTCATCGGAACGGAATTTTTTTTAACATTATTTTGTCTTGTTTAACTGGTGATTCAGGTATCCGGACACTTCACATGTCTGGACAATTTGACTAGGAACCAAAGCGTCCGGATAAATGAGGTATCACTGTATAAGTAATCATATAAAGCAAAAACTCGCCTACAACGAAGGCTTAACTAGAAATGAAGATTTTTAATTCGTTAAGAATTAATTCATTATGTTTATATTAAAAATTTAATTTTTAAAAATTAAGAAGATGAAAATAAATTGTATTTAATGAAATGTACATTTTCAATTAAATTTAATTAATTGTGAATAATTAAATGAAAAATAAATATTTCATCTGAAAATGTAAAAATTTATTGCTCTTGCTTCCAAAAATCAATGGTAATTTCTCAGCAAGTAAATAAGAAACATAAAGTATAATTGATTAATTTACAAAAATATAGAAGTTTCAGATATTAAAAGGACATTGACACAGTTTCAACTGATTAAAAACAAAAACAATTTCAAAGTTTACAATTCCTAATTAAGGAAATCCATTGATCAGCAAACATTTCAACATCATTTGTTGATCTACAAAGGTAATACAGAACTTATATATTTTTTTATAATGTATACAAGGCTCGTGCTTAGTTTTTGTTTGCATATAAAAAATATCATATTTATAACAAAACAAGATTCAGCAAATCACTAGAAACTTTCTAATCACATTAGAATAAACGTCTTTATTAATAAATTCTGCTTGGAACGAACATATATTTAAGTATATTTAATCTATGTTAAAACCGTGGCACTAGACTTCTTTACAAAACAAAGCTTTGAAGCTCTATATCAGTCTTGTATCTTGACAATTGAAATTTGAATGTTTGATAATCATTAAAACTAGCTTAGTTAATTTTGTAAACATAAAAAATGGAAAAATAAATTTGAAAATTTTCGGCTGAAAATGTCCATGTTTAAGAGTACGACTGAAATATTAATGAAAGAGCGACGACTCCGTTATATCAACAGAAGAACGATTATTGAAATCCATATTCCAATATACCGGTTAAAGTTCCAAGGCGCTTTACCTACAGCGTATAATTTCCCAAGACTGTTTTCATTTGTAGTCTATTTAAAGTGGGTGTATTTGAAGAGGGATATGGAGATAACGTACAGTATTCAATCTCAAAGCCCATAAAACAATTCAAAATAGGAGCAGAGCAAACACGGAAGTCCGAAACATCAGAGGTGGGATCAGGTGCCATGGAGGAGTGAGTATCCCCTGCTGACCTGTCACAGCCGCCGTGTGCTCCTTGTCATGATTGGGAAATAATGGAAAAATAAGTCGTCAATTCAGTGTAGAAATAATGGACTAACAATTAATATGAAAAACCTCAGTCAGCATTTGACTCAATGATAAATTGTATTTGCTGACAAGGTCAATGTATCGACCATAGAACTTATGAAATGATGGCTTTAAACGAGACTGCTGATATTATTGTTTTATCAACTTGCTTGTCAATAATGTACCTTGTTTTCGAAATTGTTCATACGCAGATCATGCACTTGCGTATCGAATCATCTGAGATATGTATACTCCGTATGCAGGTGATGAAGGTATATTGCTGCATAAGTAAGGGAAGTTGACGATAGAAAAGTTAAAGTCATCATGTTTATCATAGAGCTTGGTTGTTAGATTACCATTAACGTCTTTTTCAAGTAAAATACCCAAATATGAAACAGATATATCAGACTCTGTGGTATCTTTTATCTCAACTCACCAGAATATATCGTATCGACATATAGCTGCAGATCTGTACTCTCCGAAAAAATTATTGATAGACCGGAGAGCTACAGAGCCACCCATTGAAAAAACTGTATATTTATTGCGCACAAAAATGCGCTCGTTTCTCGATTTATTTCTCCATGTTTTTAAAACTGTAATCTCAAAATATTACTAACCGTGTCTTCCTAACATATTCTTTGACCCTTTCCACAACAAAACATTCCTCATAATTGTTGTTAATAGTCCTCCTGGCCCTGATATTGCAATCATCGAACATTTCGCTTATTTTTACTGCCATTTTGGTTTCAAAGATAATTCGGTCCATTATGCTTCGTTCAGATGTCAACTACGAGAGAACTTGATAGAGGAGAGAGGAATTTTTTGAAATCTTCCATTTTATGCAATTGGGGTAAGAATTTGGTAGAATTAATCAAGAACTTAGCACACTTTTTTGTGAGCAATAAATATACAGTTTTTTCAATGGGTGGCACTGTAGCTCTCCGGTCTATCAATAATTTTTTTTTTCGGAGAGCTACAGATCTGCAGCTAATCGACATAAGAATGGAAATTATAATTGATAATTGACAATACGTCGTCAGTATATCTAAATGTCGAGTTGAAGGCCACAGTAAGTGTTTTCTTTTCATGAATAAGATTTTGCACAAAGTCTGCTTCGTGTGAATACAAAATTAGGTCTGCTTATAACGGAGCGCAATTGGTACCCATGGAAATTCCAATACATGTAGCTTGTTGGAAGACCTGGTCATATATTACCATTAACGTCTCTTTCAAGTAAAATATCCAAGTATGAAACAGATATGTTAGATTCTGTGGTATCTTTTATCTCAAGCTCACCCGGATATATCGTATCGACAGATATACAGATACGTCAATATTCTGTGTACACCTTCTTACCTTTTCAGAAGTTAATGCTCATATGCATAATAAATTGTGTAAGTACACCCTATGATAATACTGTTATTACACTTAGTACCTACATTAAAAAAAAATAAATCAATGCAAGCTATATTTCCTTGGTCAGTGGCGGAACCAGAGGGTATTATCGGAGTTGCAACCCCCCCTTGGATTTGCTAAAATAAAGAGAAAGAAGAGAATCCGAGATGTTTGTTGTGATTTACTATAAAAAATGTTTTGTGAAAGGCTAATTGAAGAATTTGAATTCGGTTGTGAAAAAACATTGGAGTTCTCTCCCCTTTACAAGATAGGATTTTCGGGTTAGGTGATTTAAATCCTTTCTTTGTGAAAAACTTTCAGGTAATCAATATTTTTTCTATGGCTGAACCCCTGCCTCCAATTTTCGAAAAATGAAACAGTGTACTACAACCTTGTATCCTACTAAGTTGTTTTTATAAACGTACATTGTAACAACTCCCTTTCTCTTCAACACATCCCCCTTCCTTTTGAAAAATTTCTTGATCCGCGCCTATTGCTTGGAGACCTTTGTTCGGACAACGTGCACCTGATCCCAACTTTATGATTTTAGAGCCCGCATTTACTCTGTTACCATTTTGTTTTGTTTCAGTGAACTTTTGTTATCTCCGCCGCATTTCATTATAAACTACAAATTAAAATGTGATTGAATACCCATAGCTATGGATATTGGTTGATTGAGATGAATATATAAAAAGTAAATAATTTTATAATCATTAAAAACAAAGGGTTGAACAAGGGGAACAACTGGGTCGGATCAGGTATCGTGAAGGATTAATCATCCCCGTTCAATGGTCACACCCATCATACGTAGCTTTTCGCTTAATCAGGTATAAACGAAGTTCTCCGTGCAGAAATCAGTGTTTTATATAAGTTCAATCATGTACTTTCACCAGAATTTGTGGCATGATGAAAATGTGTTTCTGTATAAAAGTCGTTATATTGTAATACTTAGTACAATAGTCCTAAGAGATAAGGATTTTGAAATTGCACATTGATAACACAACTGAGTGGAGACTTTATCTGAGACAATAATCATTCTGATAGCATTTCATAGCAATGTGTCTGTTTACCTATCTCCTATGCGGTATATAAATTTTCTTTCTTTCTCTTCCTCTCTCTCTGGATAATTTTCTGACACATTTTTCACTCTTTCAAATCCATTTCGTTTTTCTTCAGGACTCTCTTTGCTGACTTTGTACACCGCTGAAGGTAAGATTTTCATCAAGTGCGAGCTCATCATGTCTTTGTTCAAAAAGGTATGTTTGATTTTTTTTACCCCTTTATTTCGTCCTATATACTAGTAGTTTATGGGACAGTCTAAATATTAAATAATTGTTTAAAGTTATTGAAAAATAAACGAGATGAAGTATATATAGATAAAGAACGGTATTTACGCTCAAAAGTACATAAAACATTACAAAATAGGTGCGGAGCAAACAAGGACCTCCAAATCATCAGAGGTGGGATCAGGTGCCATGGAGGAGTAAGCATCCCCTGCCTTTAACATGTTTAACGAACAGTGACATGCTCAAAATTCCATTCAAACAATAAACCTGCATTGAACAAATGTCATGAAGGAATAATCATGCATAGTTACATGTAACATATAATTATGTTAAGCATTGAGAAGCTGTTATCGGTACGCATATATTAGATTTAAAACATTTTTACAAGTCATCTTATTTTCTATAATTCATAACATTTAGTCATTTAGCCTAACATTAAGTGAAGTCAAGGGTGGACTTTTGTGAAATGACATTGAACATATTTTTTGATTTGGTCATCTTGTGGTCAAGTGCTATCAGGATATCTTTTTTAAGGTGTTGGGTTGAGATGTTTACGTTGTGATGACGTCTTAGAGCCTCGTTTTTGTGAGCGAATAGAGTACTGCCAAAACGGTGACGTAAGAGAATATAAATGTAGCCTATTTTTCATCCAAATATTTTCTAAATATGAAGAAAGCCAGTTCACAAATTGATGAAAAGTTAACAAAGAACTGTACTTAACTTTGAAACAAGGATTTAAAAATACTAATGCTAGTAAATATTCTCTGTATCATATGAAAATATAAAAGAACTACATGTAACTAACTGTAATAATTGCAAATTTAATGCCAGAAAGAGGGATCGAAAGGAAATGTGTTACTTGTGATGTTGCTTCGTGATTGATTTGACTACCATAAACGTTTTGCTAAAGTAACAAACTACAATGTTTTGAACCAAGATATTAAAATTAGTATTGTTTTTAACATGGTTTTATTAATTGACAGGTGTGTGGAGTTCAGAGGTACAGGAAAGAGAACGGAGATACGTCTTTCTGGACTGGTTGTATACAGCAGTCGGTAAACTAACTAAAAATTACTATAGTTCAGTATAGTTTACTGTACTTAGCGGTAGTTAACTAAACTCAACATTTTGTTGATTTAGCAGCTTAAAATATCTCTAAAATGCAAACCGATGATGAAAAATTTTTGAAATATGGAAATATATACTTAAAAAAATCTTTAAATATTAAGCATTTTTAGGTTTCAACTAAAGAACACACAATATATGAATTTGAAATTCATTGTCAAAATAATTTTGATGAAATATACTAGTAGTAAAATCATTTATTGACAACAGTTCAACATTCAGACTTAGTGAACTATAATAGTTTTGGTAGAACCCCCCCAACCCCCCCAACCCCCAAAAAGTTTGAAATATTGGCGACAAATAAGGAGAATTTTTTTGAATTTGTTTTATGCATATGTCAAGTGTAGAACATGAAATAAAAATTAAGGTAACAAGGTAATCTTTTTTTTTTTTTATCAATTTTCACAATGAACAGCAAGATATGAATCAGACTTTATGTTTTCATAAAACCTTGTTTCTTGATGCTGTGGTGTCACTTAGACTTTCGGTCTCCTGATTTAAATATGTCTTAAAATGACTACTTTTATAAACATATAGAGTTGTCCAAACGTCACCAACAGAACGATTGTACAGACAAACAAACGGAAGATTCATGGATCAGTTTTGTGTCAGGAGTGTTGCCATGGTGATTTATGTAACGCAGAAGGCTGTGGGGCCCCAGGTAGGTCGAGTACTGAATATTTCGTATCATTAAGATACAGGACAAACATCACTGTTCTGATAGTAGAATATTTCTTATAAGTTTGATACAGGGCAAAAATCGCTGCTCTGCAAAAGTCCAATTGATTATCATTAGAA
Source organism: Saccostrea cuccullata (assembly GCF_032062105.1). Lineage (NCBI taxonomy): Eukaryota > Metazoa > Mollusca > Bivalvia > Ostreida > Ostreidae > Saccostrea > Saccostrea cuccullata. Next base: position 205,405 of record NW_026929671.1, on the reverse strand, counting down.
ATATATCACATTTTGTGTTATACATGTACATAAAATTAATATGTTCATCCAAATGAACATAGGTTAATAACCTTTGAATGGAATTCTTTTATGTATGCAAGGATATGGCACGCCAAATTCACAAAAATGAGCTAAACATAGTTTCATAGTTTATAAACTAGGTTTATCGACTGTAAACTATAGTTTACAAACCGTGAACTCTAGTTAACAATTCGTCAACTATAGTTTTCATTAAAAAAAACTATATATAATAGTTGTTACTATAGTTTACGAATGCTTTATCTACGTTTATCTATCTGTAATAAAACGTTAACAATAGATTTTGTTGATAAACATAGATTCACGTCTGTTAGCTATGATTTACAATCGTGAACTATAGTTAAGAGTTGTTAATTGTAGTTTCCCAAATCGTGAAACTGTACTAGTATTTGTCAGATCGTTAACTATATTTAAGAGTTGTAAACCATATTTTACAAATCATGAAACTGTATTTTTCAGATAATCTATGTTTTTCAATCGCAAATGATTGTTTTCAGTGTTAAGTATAGTTAACGGTTCTGAAACATAGATTATCACGTTAACTATAGTTTACAGATGTAAAATAAAGATTAACGTTGTTAATTATAGTTTACAGTCCGTAAACTATAGTTTACAACCAGGAAACCTAGTTTATCGACTGTGAAACTATGTTTAGCTCATTTTTGTGAATTTGGCGTGATATTCAAGGAAAATAATTATGTTTATCAATCTAAATCGATGACACTTGATGATAAATGTATTTGATTCTTTTTTCATTTCATGACACAACAATATTGATATACCTTTAAAAATTAGACTCTTAGCTACTCGTTTAGAAATGAAAGCAAGAGCTCTTTACGATTTGTAATTAACGTTCATTACGAGAATTTTAATTTTATAGTGTGGCATTTATGTTCGTTTTACCTTAATGTGTTGTAAATAGATGTTTATATGTATTTTTTTCATAATACCAGCCTATCCAACTTCTAGAGGGCCGATCTGTTTTAATTGTGCTCACACCTTAAATCCCTCAGACTGCCATCACGTGACTCTGTGTGGAACCAATGAGGTAAGGGATAGCATATATCTTTATACCGTATAAGCAGAGTTTTTAGCGAGGATTTAATTTTGGCATTATTAGCGAGTGTGCCAAGATCGCTAAAATCTAATATCGCTAAAATTTCATTCCGCTTTATTTGTAAAATCTTTTATAGTGAGCTTTTTAGAATTAAAATTTTAAATTAAAATTTAAAACAAAAAAAATTAAATAAAATTAAATTAAATCAAAATTAAAACTAAAATTTTAAAATCGCAAAAAAAATTTTTTAAGGACAAATCGCTAAATTTGCATCTCGCCAAAATTTTCACTTATACGGTAATAATACATGTACATCAGTTAATTCGAATTTACAAAAGTAACTACTATTATTTGTATGATTTTATATTGATTTGCAGTCCAGTGTAGTGTACATTTTACTTTGATTTGTTGTTAATTGATATGTAAATCAATAGCCTTGTTTATTTATTAATGAAAATGCATAAACGACACACAATTTATACATTTATTAACAACAAGAAGCGTTGTTCATGAAAGGAAAGAATCTTGAATTCTCCTTCTGTCCAAAAAAAAAACACAAAAATCCAATGAGGAAATTAATAAATGCAGATACTCGAACAGTATTCAGTCTCAAATTCCACTAAAACAATAAAAAAAATCAGGAGCAGATAAAACAAAGACTTCTCAAATATCAGAGATGAAATCAGGTGCCATGAAGGAGTAAGCATTCCCCTGCTGACCGGTCACACCCGCTGTGTGCTCCTCGTCTTCATCGGGAAAAAGGGAAAATCCGTAGATAATGCCAAATGTAAACAAAAACTAACAATTAGTGTGAAAAACGTCTGTCATCATTTGATAGGTTTTATTTACTGACAATGCCATTGAATCGACAAATGAATTTAAAATAATGACTACACCATAATCTAAGCCAACTGTATAGCGGGTTTCTTGAGCTGGTGTAATATATATATATATATATATATATTTTTTTTTTTTTTTTTGCTAAATTTGAAGAATTTTTTTTGGCGAAGACAAAGTTCAATTACATTGCAAAAAAGACGAAAATTCACCTTTTAGATAAGATTTAGTACACGTGACATTCGTTTGAATACCGATTTACATAAAGGTCTGAGAAAGTACAATGCAAATTGAAAGTGATATTGCTTAAACAACATACTAATCAAACTTATTTAAGTAATTTTTCTTGTATTCAATATTAATAATGATAAGTGCGGCGATTGAAATTTTAGCGACTTACTACCAAACCTCTAAAATAATATAAACCACAGATAGCATACCACTAAAATACGGTCATACGGGTTAATTTAAAATCATATACTGTAGGGAGCTCTGACGATAAAATACCATTTCAACTATAAAACCAATTGTTAATTGCTTTTACGCTTGTGTACGTTATTCAGTATATTATTGCACGACTGTACTTCTAATCAGAGTTAATCAATGTATCCACGACAGATGTGTTTTCTTGGTGAGAAACCTGTGTTTGGACAACGTTACTTTACAAGTCACTGTGAAGATAAACACGTGAGTATACTCTTAACAAGTCATTGTGAAGCTATGCACGTGTATACACTTAACACGTCACTGTGAAGATTTACACGTAAGTAAACATTCAACAAGTCACTGTGAAGATATACACGTGAGTATACACTGAACAAGTCACTGTGAAGATATCCACGTGAGTATACACTTAACGGGTCACTGTGAAGATAAACACGTGAGTATACACTTAACAAGTCACTATGAAGATAAACACGTGAGTATACACTTTACAAGTCTCTGTAAAAATATATACGTAAGTATACACTTTACAAGTCACTGTGAAGATATACAAGTGAGTAGTCACTGTGAAGATATACAAGTCAGTATACACTTTACAGGTCACTGTGAAGATATACAAGTGAGTATACACTTTACAAGTCACTGTGAAGTTATACACGTGAGTATACACTTTACAAGTCACTATGAAGTTATATACGTGAGTATACACTTAACAAGTCACTGTGAAGATATGCACGTGAGTATACACTTTACAAGTCACTGTGAAGATATACACGTGAGTATTCACTTTACAAGTCACTGTGAAGTTATACACGTGAGTATACACTTTAAAGTCACTGTGAAGATATCCACGTGAGTATGCACTTTACAAGTCACTGTGAAGTTTTACACGTGAGTAAACACTTAACAAATTTTCGTGAAGTTATACACGTGAGTATACACTTAACAAGTCACTGTGAAGATATACACGTGAGTATACACTTTACAAGTCACTGTGAAGATATACACGTGCGTATACACTTTACAAGTCACTTTGAAGATAATACCTGAATATACACTTAACAAGTCACTGTGAAGATATACACGTGAATATACACTTAACAAGTCACTGTGAAGGTATACACGTGAGTATACACTTTACAAGTCACTGTGAAGATAAACACGTGAGTATACACTTAACGGGTCACTGTGAAGATAAACACGTGAGTATACACTTAACAAGTCACCGTGAGGTTATACACGTGAGTATATACTTTACAAGTCACTGTGAAGATATACACGTGAGTATATACTAGTCTTAACAAGTCACCATGAAGATAAACACGTGAGTATACACTAGTCTTAACAAGTCACCGTGAAGTTATACACGTAAGTATACACTTAACAAGTCACTGTGAAGATATATACGTGAGCAAGTATCTAGCAGGTCTCCGTGAATATAAACGTTTAAGTATAAAGCTAACAAGTCACTATGAAGATATACATGTTAGTATACATGTTCACCATACAAGTCAATGTGAAGATATACACACAAGTTTACACCTAACTATTCACTGCAGAAATAAAAAAAAAACATAAATCTTTAACCCAACAAGTCACTGTGAAGATAAACACGTTAGTATTACACGTAACAAGCCAGTGTGAAGTTAAACAAGTAATTATATTCCTAACAATTCACTATGAACATACATGTATTTACGTAAATAAAATAGGGATGGCATTTTTAACCGAATGAGGAAGAGGGGGAAAGGTAATAGGAGTTTATAACAAGAATGAGGAAGAGAGGAAAAGGGTCATAGGGAACTTATAAAACAAATGAGGAACAAAGGAAATTAAATTTTTAAAGATATAAAACTTATAGGGAGCTTGTTACAAGAATGGGTAAGAGGGGGAATGGGTTATAGGTATCTTACAACAAGAGGTTGAAAAAGGGGAAATGAGTAATAGGGAGCTAATAAGAAGAATGAGGAAGAGAGGACAAGGGAAATAAGTAAGTTATAACAAGAATGAGGAAAAGGGGGAAAGGGTAATAGGTAGCCTACAGCAAGAACGAGGAAGATGAGAGGAGGGCGGAAATAAGATTAAAGATAAGCAGGTGCAGCGGGCTGGGATAGCAATGGTGATGGGGATACCGTATAAGTAGAATTTTTAGCGAGGATTTAATTTTGGCATTATTAGCGAGGGTCCTCAGATCGCTAAAATTAAATATCGCTAAAAATTGATTGCATTTTATTTGTAATTATAGCTTCTTAAGTAAGTATTTTAAAATCGCTAAAATTACCTCTCGCTAAAAATAAATTACAATTTTTTAAGGAGAAATCGCTAAAATTGCGTCTCGCTAAAATTTCCACTTATACGGTATCGAATATTTCTTTCTTATTCGTATGTAAATCTTATAGGTTGAGCTCACGGCATTTTAAAAATATTGTTAATATTCTAGGCATGTGAAAATCATGTGTCGGCGCCGATTATTGTTGGAAGAAAACGATCTTTTAGGGGCCGTAGGTCGTATGCACCATGCTCAGGTTGTTGCAAAGGGGACCTGTGTAATATCAACTGTAACGCCACCTTTACTTCTGGTACGATCATCAACACAGGACCTACAAACGGTATATTTTCCTTTAAATATTTCATGTCAATATATTTGAAAGTTGATAATCTTATCCTTACAAACATTTATTTTATTTTATATTCATAGTTCTGTTAAAGTAAAGCTTCCGATATTCTCTAGTCTTATATTATTAAATATATATGTTTGCTTATGTACTTCCACCTTGCTTTGTTCAGCACCGGCTCATTCAACAGAAATACCAGGTAATTACGCCTTCTACGCACATCTTACGTCATCAACATCTAACAATTACGTCATATTCAACAACGTTACAACCAATGAAGGCTTGGCTTACAGCGGGAGCACGGGGATCTTCACTTGTAAATACAGTGGACCGTATGTCTTCTCATGGACAATAGCGACCAGTAGTCATCGCTACACTGATGCAGATCTAGTGATTAACGATGTCGCTATCGGTTCCTCCTTCACAGACTCACGAGGGAGCAGCGTTACCGGCGACTCAAGTACGGGGTTTGTAGTGTATGACCTTAAGTCTGGGGACAAGGTCAGAGTCCAGATCAATGGTACGGCTGACGCAATGTATTCCACATTCTCTGGCTTTCGACTCAGTTACAGTAAGTTTTACTTCTTTTGACGAATGAAAGAGTCCATCAGATCCTTGTACATGTATAATCATTTTGTAGCCGTCAATCATTGTGTAAACTCAATGTTGATATATGATTTTTTATTTTTTCTCTAATTTGCTTTCTGTTTGATGAATGAAGAAGTTGCGTTGTTTCGTAAGAACATAAATCGTAATCAAAGTACTCAGACGTACAGAGAGCCGGGCTCATTTACAGAGTAGAGTGAATTTTTTTTACATAGATCACGTTTATATTCTGATGAAAAAATATTTTAAAATTATAAGCCACTGCCAGTGAGTTTTTCAATCCTAATACCACGGTCCGATTTTTTCAGAATCAGAATTAATCTGGTACCGCAGCTGAATGTAAACAAGTCTGGTTTCCTCTCCTGCTTTACCTCGTATGTGTAGAGAACTACGATAACACTGATTATCAAAAATCCTTACGCTAATGAACTATGTTCTTTGACTTAGGACTGAAGTTTTCAAAGTCATTACTACTAATGTTTTATATAGATAAAACCTCGTTTTATTTTTGTTGCTTTATTTAGCGTTTGCATAATCTCAAAGGCAGTTGAAAGTAAGAACTATATTTTTGCACGTAACTTTAAAATGGCGACTATGGGGTTGACATCCTGCCTTGAACAGGATCACTTAAGCCGGCAATTGCTCTTTGAGCAATAATCCCGGCTAAAAATTAGACTATCGCTCAATGCACGTGAACTAGTCCGTGCATTGTTTTATATGCAAACCATCGAACATAGCGTGCTTTATCAAAAGCAATCAATAAAGCTTAAAATTACCTAGATATGAAACGTAAGATAAACGTATGGTTTAAAAATGATAACTCAGAGAGGGAGTACTTTAAATTTGAGTCTGAAAAAACACGCAAATCCTACTATATATTGTAGATGACTTGTACTTTATATTGTAGATGACTCGTACTTTATATTGTAGATGACTTGTACTTTATATTGAAAATAATTCGTACTTTATATTGTAGATGACTCGTACTTTATATTGTAGATGACTCGTACTTTATATTGTAGATGACTTGTACTTTATATTGTAAATGATTCGTACTTTATATTAGATGACTTGTACTTTATATTGAAGATGACTCGTACTTTATATTGTAGATGACTCGTACTAAATATTGTAGATGACTCGTACTTTATATTGGACATGACTCGTAATTTATATTGTGGATGACTCGTACTTTATATTGTTGAGATGACTCGTACTTTATATTGTAGATGACTCGTTTTTAGCTCACCTGAGCCAAAGGCTCAAGTGGGCTTTTCTGATCAAATTTTGTCCGTTGTCTGTCGTAGTCGTTGTCGTTGTAAACTTTTCACATTTTCATCTTCTTCTCAAGAACCACTGGGCCAATTTCAACCAAACTTGGCACAAAGGATCCTTGGGTGAAGGGGATTCAAGTTTGTTCAAATGAAGGGCCACGCCCTTATTCAAGGGGAGATAATTATGAATTAGAGAAAAATTATAATGGCATTTTAAAAAATCTTCTTCTCAAGAACCACTGGGCCAGGAAAGATGAAACTCATGTGGAATCATCCTCAGGTAGTGCAGATTCAATTTTGTTCATATCATGACCTCCGGGGGTAGGATGGGGCCAAAATGGCCGATCAAAGTTTTACATAGGCATATATAGGAAAAATCTTTAAAAATCTTCTTCCCAAGAACCATTAAGACAGGAAAGATAAAACTCATGTGAAATCATTCTCAGGTAGTGTAGATTCGAATTTGTTCAAATCATGACCCCGGAGGCTAGGATGGGGCCATAATGGCCGTTAAAAACGTTGGAATATATAGGAAAAATCTTTGAAAATCTTCTCAAGAACCAGTGGGCCAGGAAAGATGAAACTTATGTGGAATCATCTCAGGTAGTGTAGATTCAAGTTTGTTCAAATCATGACCCCCGGGGGTAGGGTGGGGCCAAAATGGACGATCAAAGATTTTCATAAGAATATATAGGGTTCGAAATCTTTTAAAATCTCCTTCTCAAGTACTTCAAAGCCATGATTAGTGATATTTATTTGAAATCAGCCGGTGTGCTCAGGTGAGCGCTGTGGTCCCTGGGCCTCTTGTTTATATTGTTGAGGTGACTTGTATTTTACATTGTAGATGACTCGTACTTTATATTATAGATGACTTGTACTTCAAATTGTAATTGACTCGTACTTTACATTGTAGATGACTCGTACTTTATATTGTAGATGACTTGTACTTTGTATTGTGGATGACTTGTACTTTATCTTGTAGATGACTCGTACTTTATATTGTAGATGACTCGTACTTTATATTGTAGATGACTTGTACTTTATATTGTAAATGATTCGTACTTTATCTTGTAGATGACTCGTACTTTATATTGTAGATGACTCGTACTTTTTTTTTGTAGATGACTCGTACTTTATATTGTAGATGACTCATACTTTATATTGTAAGGGGTGTTAAGAAAGTTCGTTCCAGCATGAAATATTTTCAAAAATTTCAAAGTAGTGCTTAACTAAAGAGATGAATTTTCAAGTCTGACAAAATCACAAGAGTGTGCTTTAGATTTATAGCAATTCATTTCTTGAAGGAAATAAAAGGATTTTTCTTTCATATGAAAATACGTGTAACATCTTTTAAGCACCCGAATGATCTTGAGTGAAAATAGAGAACAATTTACTTTTGTTTCTTCATAACTTATCTTGCAAAAGACAAGCTGGTGAGCGTAGATATAAGAACGATAGATCTCTTTTCATAAGAATGGGATTGTCATTTTGAATTTTTTTTTACAGATTTGGTAATTTTTGCATAGTATTTGAAATAATGTTTTGACCTGTATACTTAATATATATTACAAATGTGCGTCATCTTTAAATTTCCTGAAAATACTTCATCTGTTTTAATACCTGCCCTACCGTTATTGATTCAACAAAAGACAGTTCAAACCTGATCACTAGGAAGAATGGACTCTTTATATATGGACTATCACAAATTGTAAATAACTTCTCATCTTATTTCTTTTCGAAAATAAAAGAAAAATGTAGAACGAACTTTTTTAACACCCTTTAGATGACTCATACTTTGTATTGTAGATGACTCGTACTTTGTATTGTGGATGACTCGTACTTTGTATTTTAAATGACTCGTACTTTATTTGGTTGAGATGACGAGTGATATATATTTAGATGGCTCGTACTTTACATTGTAGAAATGACTCGTATTTATATTGTAGATGACTCGTACTTTATATTGTACATGACTCGTACTGTATATTGTAGATGACTCGTACTTTATATTGTACATGACTCGTACTGTATATTGTAGATGACTCGTACTTTATATTGTACATGACTCGTACTGTATATTGTAGATGACTCGTACTTCTATGCTAGAGCCTCTTCCTCCCTAACCAGACCTTCTTCCTCTTCATATGGCTTCACTTTCGATAATGTAGTCACCAACAACGGGAACGTGTACCATTCCGGAAACGGCACGTTCGTCTGTCCAGAGACCGGTATGTATGCCTTTGCTTTCTCTGTAGAGGCCCATCGACAGGACTACATGGTGTACTTTTACCGTAATGGCGGCAAACGTAATGATCTCGGGGTGTGGCCGGATTCCTCTTCTGGACCGTACGAAGACACGTCTTCTACCTTACAGATTTTCCCTCTGACCCGCGGAGACAGACTCTACCTTTACCCGTCTGAGAGCAGCACTCTTCAGCCAAAGCATTCAACATTTTCTGGATGGCGCATTGGGACAAGTATGGATATGCTCATCTAATATAAAGCAGCTCAAGTACCTTATTGTCATCAAAAAACTTCCTAGCCATTTTTATGACTGTGCCTTTTTATTTTGTTTCATTTTCTCTAAATCTGCAAGTTAGTCTTAGTAGGACAAGAAAGTGATATTAATTAAAATCATATTAGGTGAGGATGATTTATTTATTGAATAAATCATTACTAATTCCATATAATTAAGATTTTGTTAAATTTTTGAGATGTTATTCCATATCAGTCTTCTACAACTCAGAAATAATCAATCATCTTTAAGGTAGTTCCCCCTCAGCGTTCATGGCGATGGCTCCCTCCTCAACCACCACTTCTCCGCTCTACTTCAGCACAGAATATCTGGACACATCCAGCTTGTTCTACCACACTAGATTTCAAGCTAACAAAGATGGCGTCTACTTATTCTTCTGGAATTTGGAAGCTGATAGTAGACACCTTAAGTCCTGGCTGCAAGTCAATAGTGGAACTGTAGGACAAACGGTATCTGATGGACGAAGCGCAGGATATGATAGCGGCTCCAATCTCGCCATTTTGCGCCTGCGTAAAAACGACATCGTCACTGTCAAACAGGATTCAACAGCTGATGGAGACCAGACCATGATTTCCGGTTATTTTATGTTCTCATAAACCATGATTTCCGGTTATTTTATGTTCTCAAAAACTTTTGTACGTTATATAATTATAAAGAATAAAAATGTAAAACTGTATTCATCTTTTTGATTATTAAATGTTTTGTCATGTTAGGCTCTGCCAAATCATAAACAGTATAAGGATATTTAGAGATTTCCTTCAGATGGAATTCTTAGTAAATTATAAATTTAAAGTAACTTTGACTGAATAGGCTGTGTTCACTGTGTGTTGGATACCCGAATACTTGAAAAGGGTACTCATATCGATACTGATCGATTTTTTTGTATTTTTTGTTACAAAATTGTGATGCAGTTCTATGCAATTTATCGAAAAAACATCACAAAAACCGACTTATAAGGAATGAATTAAATATCTACGAATTTATACGTGTATAACCTAGGTTAGGACAATCCATGCTTTATAAACTGCAGAGTGGTTGATAAAAAAGATTAAACCGTTCCAAAAAAGGTTATACCCGTGTAACTTAGGTAGGAATTACATTCATTCCTTCAAATTTAATTTTCCTTCCATGAGTGTAGAAAATAAATTTTTCCTTCAGAAATGTCTTTGATAAATCTTATTCTAAGAATAACTTCAAGCGGATTGATACGTTTCTGACGTTCATAAGTCGTTGTGATGTAGGTGACACAGGTTATATGCAATATAAGTTAAATTTTCTATCCAATCAAAATAATGGCGTGTCACAACTAAAATTAAATAATTAAATTGAATTAGCCAGAATCCATAATCTATCCTGCAGTGCCCATTATGCATCGGAAAAATGAAATGTTGATAACGTCCTAGCTTCATCGCAGTGGACTTCAACAGACATTAAATTGCTATCAAATACTAATAAGAGACAGAAAAATATTTATTTGCTTCATCTGAGAAATAACTATTTTAATTCAGCTGCATTTATCCATCCACAAATATAAAGAAATCTTAATTCCATCACTTCGCACGTTAGATATGCTTTGCAATGTGTACACGTGTTGCTTATATGTACCAATGGACGTCAATTTGTGAAATGTGCGGTAAGTAGATACTGTCGCCGAAGACAATTTGTAGAAAACGAGAATATACTAGTATTCTATCACAAGACTGATATTTCATGGATGTTTGAAAGAAGGAGAGAAAACGACAAGTTTGTAATGTAATAGGACTTACGAAAGGAGGAAACTTGCATTTTGGGTCTTACATGTAGAATGATGGATATGGAGATAACGAACGGTATTCAATCTCAAAGTACATAAAACAATACAAAATAGGAGCAGAGCAAACACGGACCTCCAAAACATCAGAGGTGGGATCAGTTGCGATGGAGGAGTAAGCATCCCCTGCTGACCGGTCACACCCGCCGCATGCTCCTTGTCTTGATCAGGAAATAACGAAAGAATCCGTTGTCAATTCAGAGTATAAAATGGACTAACAATTAGTATGAAAAACGTCAGTCCGCATTTGACTCAATGATAAATTGAATTTGCTGACAGGATCATTGTATAGACCATAGAACTTACGAAATGATGACTTTAAACGAGGCTGATGATATTCTTGTTTCACCAACTTGTTTGTCAATAATTTACCTCGTTTAAAGAATTGTTCATACGTAAAACATGCTCTTGCGTATCGAATTTACCGAGATATATAAACTCGGTGTGCAAGTGATGAAGGTTTACATGTATTATTGCATAAGTAAGGGAAGTTGACGATAGAAAAGTTAAAATCATCACGTTTATCATAGAGCTTGGTTGTTAGATTACCATTAACGTTTTTTTCAAGTAAAATATCCAAGTGTGAAACATATATTTAGAAATAAGTCAAATGATGATAGAATTCAAAGGGCATTTGAAGATTCCTTATCCTCTCAATGAAATCCGAACAATTATCAAGCTCAGTGGTCCATTCGAGTGAAAATTCTCGAGAGGGAGTTAAACAACAAACAAAATAGCAAACAAAAGTCCGTTAAAACAATACAAAGTTGGAGCAGAGAAAACACGAACCCCTAAAAACATCAGAGGTGGGATCCAGTGCCATGGAGGAGTAAGTACACCCAGTCGACCAGACACGTGTGATTCCTCTCATGATCAGGCAAGCGAAAAATCCGTAGATAATTCGGTATGAAAATATTACTCCACCAATTTACACGAAAAAAGTCACTCATCATTTGACCAAATGAAAGATTATATTTGCTGACAAAGTTATTGTATTGCCCATAGAATTTGAAAAATATTGAATTTAAATTTGACTATTGATATCCTTGTAAAATAAACATATTTGTGTAGAGCCTGCCTCGTTTTCGCTTTGTTTGTGAACATAAGAACAAAATATTAATGTTTAATGGAATAACATTTAAAAGAGGTTGTGATTATCTCAAGAGATTTTGTATATTTGTTTTATTTGGGTAAAATTCTTGGGTTTTCATTAATTGATCTTCTTTAAAAATAAAGCGGAAGTCTAAAAGAAATTCCAACAGTACTGCTATCTCTAAATGTCACAGATGTAATTAATTGTCCATTGGACAATGTTTATCGTATGGTTAATTTGTGTCCGATGCATGGCGAAATGAACCTAGCATAACAAACAGTTATTAAGTAAGTCAATACACACTTTGGAATGGCATTTCTTGAAATTATTCATCATTTGTCAGTCATTCACGATATTCACCTACGAAGGAATGGTTCCTTTGAGGTCTAAAAAAGAATGGCAATTTACTGCAATTTTTTTTCCGAATCATATAATTCTAGTACTCCCCCTTCATGATGGTCAGTTATGACCTCTTTTCAAATCAATAATGAAGGGTTTTTTTAATGTTAATGAAAAAATGCTTTCATTAAAATTTTTTAATTGTTGGCTTAAACAGTTGTTGAAAAAGAAAGCAAGTAAAAACACGGAAACATTCAAGTTTAATACATTTTTCTTGCTTAAGGACAGACGAGACGTTCCTTAAATAAATTTTTTTCTAATATTTTGTCATTGAAGAATTACTACTTAAACACGTTTACCCACAAAAAATTGAGGCACCTTAGCAGGCATTTATGCAAGATACCATATGATGACATTTCTTATATAATCCTTTAGGAAAAAACAGTTTGCCAAAATTATATTCTAAGTGTTTCAAATTTACAAAAACAATTAGAATCCGGTTTAGAAATCAAAAAAGTAAATAAAATTTTATATATTTTTCATATATTATAAAGATATACAAAACAGATAATTTGGGAACGTATCATCTGACCTTAAAGTTGTCCGAAGCAAGGTATGCGTCCGATGCATGGTGAACTCACCCGATAGCTTTTAAGGAGGCTGGGGGGTCAACAATTTAACCACAAAGTAACCACCAGATTTAACTTATTTTTTTAGATATGGTATCTTAAGCTGTCAACATTCATTTGACAAAGAAAAAAATCATAAATTTTAGTTTTAAATTTTGATCATTTTCTATATCTTTATATGGAGCTCTCCTTTAAAGGAGATAGAAATTCTGAAAATGGCTGCCACCCCCCAGCCTCGTTAAAGAAAAGAAACTCGGACAAAGTGTTTATTGAGAATGTGAAAAGCATATTGGTGTAATAAAAGAATTTATATGAAATCATAGATTCATATAAATTCATAGATTATGTTCCTATATTCTTGACGTAAAATATAAAGAATAAAATTTAGGAGAGAAGGAAATGGTAATCAGAGAACGCTTACTAGGGGACGTTTTTGTCCGTTTTACAGCAAAATTTCTCTAAAGTATCAAATATTTCTAAAATCTGCAAGATTATGATATGAGAAACGTAGACATGATACATAACTTTTATAAAGTCTCAAAAACCAAGGTTTTATTTTAACATATTAATATTTTAAAGTCATCATCTCGTAAGTTCTATGGTCGATGTAATGACCTTGTCAGCATATACAATTCTTCATTGTGTCAAATGCTGACTGACGTTTTTCATATCAATTGTCCATTATTTATACACTGAATTGACGAAGGTTTTTTCCCGAACATGAAAAGGAGCACACGGCGAGTGTGACTGCTCGGCAGGGGATGCTCACTCCTCCATGGCACCTGACCCCACCTCTGATGTTTTGGAGGTCCGTGTTTGCTCTACTCCTATTTTGTATTGTTTTATGGAATTTGATTTTGAATACTGATTGTTATCTTATCCTTCATTTTTATGATATAAAAAAAAAAACAAAATTGAATCACTGACAATTAACACCACACCAATAAATAAGCTCTGACTTGTTTACACAAATAGCAATCTTGTGTTTAATTTATTCTAAAGATTTAAATGTGTGGTTTTGATCTTATTTCAGCAAGATCTACGGTTTTTTTTTTTTTTTTTTTTTTTTTTTTTTGTTTTGTTTTTTTTTGTTTTTTTTTTTGTTGCCTTTTAACAACATTTTGGAATTACACTATATATTATACTGTGTTCCAAAAATTATGTCACAGCAATACAATACCCTAAAAATGAAGCGTAATTGTAAGCCTCCCAAGGGATCTTCGTGATTAGCTGTCAATTATAGTTAAAGAACAGTGTTCAAGCTCACAATTACATATAAAAAAGTTATGAAGGTAAATGTAGACGCACGACACATTAGAGGTCTGACACTGAGATTTTTGCAAGTGCCCCGATGTGTCCTTGTAAAATCTGGTTAATGTTAGAAGACTGTTAGAAGTGAAAATAACAAACAGTGATCAATCTAGTTAATCAATTAAAATATGTAAGGGCAAACAACAGACATCTTGAAACCCCTGAGGTGGGATCAAGTGCCTAGGAGGAGCAAGATTCCCAGCTGTCGCCAGGTAGACGGACTAACAGGTATTCAAAATTATTATTTAGACAAAAACCTGGAAACCTGAACATGCCAAGCAAAACAGGAATTTACGATAGGTTATTTTTGTACACAACATAATTAAAGTCAAGTTGAAAATAATTAATTCTTGGGCTAGTCATTGTTGTATCACAATGTAATGCTTTTTTTTCAATCATTCAAATGAAGTACATGTATATTGTGAAATATGTTTTGTGTATTGTATAATATCTATCTGTACTTAGACACAATTTGCTATGTCCATATGATATTATACTTACTTAGTACAATAGTTCTAAGAGATAAGGATTTTGAAACTGCACTTTTATGATTGAACGACTAATTGTAGAAATTCTGAGAACAATTGGATTATAATGTTCCTGTTTACCAACTTCCTGTGTGGTATATGCATCTCTCTCGTTCTCTTTCTTTCTTTCGTAACCTCTTTCTTTCTGCTTTGATCTTCTGATACTGTAGAAGAAATCTGTGTAATTTTCCACTGGCAAACTTAACAGAAATTAAGATCCACGGCGGCAAACGTAAGTTTAGAGTATTCTGTTCCGTATAAAATCCATTCTTTTTTCTTCTTTAGGACTGTATTTCCTGAACTGGTATACTGCTGAAGGTAATATTTGTGCCTTCTTTTATGTAATTTTATGTAAGTCAAAGGATTTATTCATGAAATGCATTTAAAATTTTTAAGGTGTTGAGATGAGATGTTTAGGTTGTGATGACGTCTTTGAGCCTCATTCCTGCGACAGAATAACGCACTGCAAAAATGGTGAAGTAAGATAAACTAATTTCAATGCTTAATTTGCCAAACAATTATCTAAAATGATTTATTACAATAAATATTTAAAGAAATGAAGGATATGGAGATAACGAACAGTTTTTAATATCAAAGTTCATTTCACGCATAAGATTTTGCACAAATTTTGCTTCATATGAATACAAAAATAGGTCTCCTAATAACGGTTCGCAACTGGTACCTATAGGAAAGACAGATTGAAAAAAATAGGGGGTAAATAGTAATTCAAACTAAAAGAAACTTAAAAACTAAAGAAAAATTCTTAAATATTTCTAAGTATGATTTTATTTTTTGCAACATAAATATGGTAATAACTGTAATTTTGTCATTTCAAGGAATTCTTTTAAATTTGTATTTCAGAAAAGAAATATGGGAAACATAAGGCTAAGAATGTCTTGATGACTGATTAAGGACAGACGAGACGTTCCTCAATAACAGATAAATTTTTCTAAGAGTTTGTCATTGAAGTATTGCTACTTAAACATGTTTACTCCAAAAAATTGAGGTACCTTACCCGGCATTTCTGCAAGATACCAGGGGTAGTTTTTCTTATACATTTATAATCCTTTGGGGAAGAAAAATAATTTTCCAATTTCAAATATCTAAGTGTTTGGATTTTTTAAAAACGTTCAGAAACTGGTTTAGAAATGAAAATACAGTGTATTATTTAAGTTTTGAATATTTTTCATACATTACGAAGATATACAGAACAGATTTTGAGGAACGTCTCGTCTGACCTTAATATATTTTCCTTACGCGAAATAACATTGAGAATTAAGAATGTTCTACACTATGATATTAACTTAACTAATTAACTAAATTATGATTAAAGATACCCTACATTGATTGACAGGTGTGTGCCGTACACAGATACCGGAAAGAGAACGGAGATACGTCATTTTGGATTGGTTGTCTACAACAGTCGGTAGTTCTCTCTCTCTCTCTCTCTCTCTCTCTCTCTCTCTCTCTCTCTCTCTCTCTCTCGTATATGCTCCTTAACATACAGTAGGCTTTTTTCCCACAATAAAATGTATTCTAATACTGTGTTCATCATTTATACCTTTGATTTTCGTTTTGAAAATATGATATCTTTATAATGAGATTGATTTCTTTACACACAGAACTGTACAAAAATCCCCGATGGAACGGTTGTACAGACAAACAAACGAAAGATTCATGGATCAGTTTTGTGTCAGGAGTGCTGCCATGGTGATTTATGTAACGCAGAAGGCTGTGGTACATCAGGTTAGTGTGGTTTACTTAAATAATGTGTTGTCTGCTCAATAGGGAACATATGACGTATGTATCTTTTGATTATATGTACCCGGTAATCTATATAACATCATCTAAGTAAGTAAAGCAACTGTATTTTATTGTACATGTAGCTTCTGGTCTTTGATAGTTACTTTAACATCAGTAGTAAGTTATCCTTTAAAAGTAAGATATCATTTTTAGAATTTCGTATGAATATGACATGAAGTTTGTCACGTGATCATATCAAGTGTATTTTGTTCTGTTGCCCTCTAGTTCTTGTCTGATTTTTTTTATAATTTTCCTGACTTCAACTGATTGAAACATTTCATGTCTGTTGCTCTTCTTTGATGCAAATTGATCTTAGAGCAGTTTGTATAACTTTGGTATTAGTTGATAGGTGTGATGAAAAGTGTAACTGTAAAGATTGCTCCGTTTGATGCGACCATTGTTTGGTGAGCTCTCACAAACGATTCCACTTTTATCTGATGATATTTCTTCGTCTGTTGTGCAAATGCTTGTGTTGTGTGCTTTCATACAGTTTTCTTTGTTTAAAATGTGACGGACAGTCACTTTGTATTTTCCAAAACAACTGAAAAAAGGATATGGAAATAACGAAGAGTATTCAATCTCAAAGTCCATTAAACAATGTACAAAATCAAAGCAGAGCAAACACGGACCCCCAAAACATCAGAGGTGGGATCAGGTGCAATGGAGGAGTGAGCATCCCCTGCCGACGGGTCACACCCGCCGTGTGCTCACTGTCATGATCAGGAAATAACGAAAAAAATCAATTCAGTGTATAAATAATGGATTAACAATTGGTATGAAAAACGTCAGTCAGCATTTGACTCAATGATAAATTGTATTTGCTGACAAGGTCATTGTATCGACCATAGAACTTACGAAATGATGACTTTAAACGAGACTGCTGATGTTCTTGTTTCATCAACTTGCTTGTCAATAATTTACCTCGTTTAAGAAATTGTTCATACGTAGAGCATGCTCTTGCGTATCGAATCAACTGAGATATATAAACTCCGTATGCAGGTGATAAAGGTTTATTGCTGCATAAGTAATAGCAGTTGACGATAGAAAAGTTAAAGTCATCACGTTTATCATATAGTTTGGTTGTAAGATTACCATTAGTGTCTTTTTCAAGAAAAATATCCAAATATGAAGCAGAAGTGTCGGACTCTGTGGTATCTTTTATCTCAAGCTCACTAGGATATATCGTATCGACGTAGGAATGGAAATTATCATTATTAATTGACAATACGTCGTCGATATATCTAAATGTCGAGTTGAAGGCCACAGCAAGTTTTTTTTTCTTTTCACGCATAAGATTTTGTATAAATTCTGCTTCATATGAATATAAAAATAAGTCTGCTTATAACGGAGCGCAATTTGTACCCATGGGAATTCCAACAGATTGTTGGAATACCTAAGCTATAAAAAACCACATAAAATTGTCAAAATGTCCAGCATCTTCTTGATGTCAACTTCAGAGTCCTTATGCGTGCAATCAGAATCTGTTTTAACAAAATAATTTTGCAAATGACCAATGACGAGGTAAGTAAATTTACGAGTTCCATTTTTATTGAAACACACTCTCTTCTGTTTCATGATATAAATTCGTGCTTCATAATCTTTGACTCATTGAAAATTTATTGATGGGTGGTTTTCACTGAAGAAGAAACAAAGTTTTTCATTTTTTTTAATCTTGTGAGAACTTCTTTGTCTTTCTACAACTACCCTTCCTTACTACCTGCATATTACCCGTAGTAATCTGTACTTTCATTTGCACGACTTTTTTATGGAAAATTTGTAGAATAAGTTATCAGAATATTACTAAGATTACTCACAAATTGTTCAACATACCCCTGAATCTTTTAGGTCCTTGAATCTGAAAATTGCGGTCTCCAGCATTGAATTCATTTACATGACGAATTTCTTGTTCCACATCTTCTGACGTCTGTAGTCTGTACATAAAGTATCTTGCCTTATAGTTCCTGTAAAAGTTATGTCATACTTTTAAGGACTTTAATGCTGCCTTAAATTCAGGTTAGAGAGAAAATCATCATGCTTTTTTATGCTTTTTTTCTTTTAACTGCACTTCTGTGGCCTCTTCGACTTCTTTTTGTTTCTCCATCACCAAATCTTGCAATTGTATATAACTCCTGAATATTTAGCTGGTTTATATAAAATGAACTACCAAAATCAACTTGACGTACTGAGACTCATAAATATGATGACGTTACAATGGAGTATTGCTGAATGAAGCATGCATTTCGGTGTTATAGAGTGGTAGGTATTCATTTAATAGGGGTAAAAAAAAACGATTGGTCCTCTCATCAGTCTACCATATAAGGGCTATCTGGCTTTAAAAGATTTTATCAGATGGCAAACAAATATTTAATCCCGATAAAAGATTTAAAATGATACCCTGTTTCTTAATTATTGTTAATATATTTTTTGTTAAATCGATCATTTCAGCCTATCCGACTTCTAGGGGACCGTTCTGTTTTAATTGTGCTCACACCTTAAATCCATCAGATTGTCATCACGTGACTCTGTGTGAAATCAATGAGGTAAAGGATAGTAAATGTGTTATAATAAAATGAATGTTCTTGTACGAATTTAAAAAAGTAAGATATTCAAGCAAAATTCTAAATCTATTCTTTAATTCATCATTTTTTTAAAATACCTATTACATATGTTTTAATAACACAATATGGCATCAAATATTATGGAAAACTTTTGTTGCAAAAATAAAATTCTGAAGAATGTTCTATTTTACAATTATTCGTAGGCTTTCATGCCAGATGGAGAAAAGTACAGGGAACTTGAAATTAAGGTCTTTCCCCCCTCACAATTCTAATGGTTCAAAGTACAAAAACTGCATTTATTTTCATTTGATATACTTAAAATTTTCAATTATTGCAAAAAATGTAGAGGTAGCCATATTATTTAAGATGCAAGAGACATAAATAAACAGAAGTACAAGTCAACAAAAAATTTGTACATTTTTTGCAAGCAGTATTATGAAAAAGAAAATTAAGAAATAGTTAAAATGCATAATTCTGATGCCTAATGTTCCTGAATACTTCCCTCTTATAAAATACTTTTGAATTGTGAATACCTTAGTATCAGGGAAACTATTTTACATGAAAGCAAATGTTTGAATAAAGAGACCTGAGAACGAGTTATTGCCCTGGTCAAATTTTGTTAAAGATTGAATTATTGATTCAATAAAGAAAATATGCATTTTTAAAAATTTAACTTCTTTACTTTACAATATTGATCAGTACACCGACTGATAAGCATTTTTAAAAAGGGTATTGTTATATCTGGTATTAATTCAAAGTAAAAACAGTTTTTGCAAAAACCTATGACATCATAGTAGGGTGGAATTACCTTAAGATTAAGTTTCGTCATTATTCTTGGTTCTGCAGACCCTGCTTATCATTATGAGGAACTTAAATAAAAGAAATATATATATTCATCATTATCATTTCGTGGCTTTTTACCAACTATATTTAATTAAAAATACGTTTACATGATTGCGCACGTAATGAAGTTTGAACGCATATCAAGTTAGAATTATACTCACCTAAGTTACCAAAGCATAACCGTATAATGTTTGAATTATAGATGTGTTTTCTTGGGGAGAGTCTTGAGCACGGTCAGCGTTTCTTCAAAAGTCAATGTAAAGAAGCACACGTAAGTAAACATCTAATTTAGATAAAACGGTCCTTCGTCGAATTTTTTTTAACCATTGAAGTGGAAGTGGTTTATTTTGGAATAAAAGAGAATAAGAAATGAGGAAAAGGATGGGAGAAGGGTGAAAGAAGATAAGGAATTAGGGATAAATGAGACAGAATAAGGCTAAGGGAAGGGAGAAGACTGAAACATAAGTAGAAATGAAGGAAAGTGGAGAGGAAACATGAAAATGAAAAGATTGGAATTAAGGGGAGAGGAGTGAAAGAAAACAAAAAATAGGTGAAAAAGAGGAGAAGTAAAAGAAAAAAAACCAGGGGAAGTGAGGGGAGAAGAGTGAAAGAGAAGAAGAAATCGGGGAAAAATGAGGAGAAGTGAGGTGAGAGGAGTGAAAGAAAAATAATAAAGGGAAGAAAGGGGAAGAAAGAGACAGAGGATAATAACTGTGGGAATGGGGAAGACAAAAGGGGGAAGTGAAAGACTGAGAAAGAATATTTAAAAATCAGGAAAGGGCGAGAGAGAACTATGAAAGAGAAAATTAATGAAATATGAAAGAAAGTGAGGTTGTAAAAATAAAAAGAGAATAAGAAATTAGGAAAACTGAAAAATGAAGAGAAAAAATGAAGGAAGTGACGGAAGAGGAGTGGAAGAGAAAAATATGAGGGGAAGGGCTGGAAGGAAGAAAAATATCAGAAATAACGGAAGTGATGTGAACGAGAAAAATAATAAGAAATGGTTTATAAATGAAAGGAGTTTCTGAAATAGGAAAAAAAGGGATAAAGAATACAGTAAAACGCGTTAAGTATGAACACGGATATTGCAAATTCACGAATATAGCGAAGTTATCTTGGATCCCCAGCTATATTAATTTCACAAATTCCTTATACGATATAACAAATAACGATTATAAAGGAGAAATTTTATAGGTCCTAGTGACTTCATTATAATAACCGATTTTTACTATAAGTATTCAATTATATTTTTTTTTCCTGCATTTGTTTATTAATCCTTGGAGACATGTGACTCCGAATGTATCAGATTCTAGTATTTTAATTATGTAATTATTAGGCTTGTGAAAATCACATATCAACAGCAGGTATTGTTGGAAAGAAGCGATCTCTGAAGGGTAAGAGGTCGTATACGTCATGCTCAGGTTGTTGCAAAGGGGACTTATGTAATATCAACTGTAACGCCACCTTTACTTCCAGTATCATCATCAGCACAGGGAATAATAGCGGTAATTTCGTAAGGATCTATTATATTTTAAATATAGACGTGAATTATCCTATTCTTACGAGATATTTTTTAATGTGACAGAAATACCTGGGAATTACGCCTTCTACGCACAACTAACGTCATCAACGACAAATAATTACGTCATATTTGACAACGTTACAACCAATGAAGGCTTGGCTTACAGCAGGAGCACGGGGATCTTTTCTTGTAAATACAGTGGCCCATATGTCTTTTCGTGGACAATAGCGACAAGCAATCAGCGCTACTCTGAAGCAGATCTACTAATCAATGATGTATCACTTGGTTCTTCCTTCACAGACTCTCGAGGAAACATTACTAGCGACTCCAGCACGGGGTTTGTAGTGTATGATCTGAAGTCTGGAGACAATGTCAGAGTTATGGTCAATGGAACGGCTGACGCAATATTCTCCACATTCTCTGGCTGGCGATTAAATTACAGTAAGCTTTTCTGTTGATGAAATAAATGAAGGGATATTTTTTCTGTATTTCGTAGCCATCAAGACGATGATTTATATTCTAGATGAAACGTACTTCTATGCTAGAGCAGTGACGTCATTGACTAGACCCCCCTCCTCTTCTTACGGCTTTAACTTCCAAGATATAATTTCCAACAACGGTCACGTTTACAATTCCAGAAACGGCACGTTCGTCTGTCCAGAGTCTGGTTTGTATGTTTTTGCTTTCTCTGTGGAGACCCAGCGGCGGGATTTCATGGTTTACATTTACCGAAACGGACACAAGTTTAATGACATTGGAGTGTGGCCAGATTCCTCGTCAGGGTCCAACAAGGACACCTCCTCCACCCTACAGGTTTTCCCCCTGACCCGCGGGGACAGAGTGTATCTTTATGCGACTGATACTGATAGCATTATAGAACCTAAACAGTCATCATTTTCTGGATGGCGCATTGGTTCAAGTAAGTTTTTAGCTCATCAAAAAAGTTGGGGAGGGATAGCCATCCACCCCACCCACTCTTTCATCCTCACCAAAACCACTGGTTTTACCTGTTCCCCAATTCTCACCACCACCACCACTGATTTTTACCTGTCCCCCATCCTCACCACCATCACCACTGGTTTTACCTGTTCCCCCATTCTCACCACCACCACCACTGGTTTTTACCTATCACCCCATCCTCACCACCACCACCACCACTGGTTTTTACCTATCCCCCCATCCTCACCACCACCACCACTGGTTTTTACCTGTTCCCCCATCCTCACTACAACAACCTGTTATTACCTGTTCCCCCATCCTCACCACCACCACCACTGATTTTTTCCTGTTCCCCCATTCTCACCACTAGCACCACTGGTTTTTCCTGTTTGTTCCTCTTTCACCACTGCTTCTACCTGAATGGAACTTTAACGATTAATCTAATTTTAATAATTGGTCTGGGGCTATATTTTTGTTGAGTAATTTACATGTACGGATGAAAAAGTATCTGCTTTTTAGCCCATGTTTCTTCTGTGGTAGAGAGAGAGAGAGAGAGAGAGAGAGAGAGAAAGATATAATTAAAATTTATAAATATTTTCTTATTAGTGACTTCCCGCTCAGCTTTTATGGCTATGGCACCATTATCTACATCCTCTTCTCCTGTCTACTTCAGTACGGAATACCTGGACACATCCGACTCGTTCTTCATTGATAGATTTCAAGCCAACAAAGATGGCGTTTATTTATTCTTCTGGAATATGGAAGCTGGCGATAGACTTCTGAAGTCCTGGCTGCAGGTTAATGGTGAAACTGTAGGACAAACGATCTCTGATGGACGAAATTTAGGCTATGATAGCGGTTCCAATCTCACCATTTTGCGCCTGCGCAAGAAGGATGTCGTTACTGTAAGACAGGATTCAAGAGCTGTCGGAGACCAGACAATGATATCTGGGTATTTTATGTTCTCGTGAATTTCTTTTCGGTTTGTTGACTCATTCTACATGTAATCTTTCATCTTAATTTTTGCCAAATGTGATAATCCAAAAATTAAACATTTTTCATTACATGGACATTTTACACGAGCAATAAATTAAGTTTCAGTTTTCTTAGATTTTCTTTTGAAAACCAAGAATGAAATGTACTTTTGTACGGTGTGATAAGCCTATATGTACATATTTTTGAGGTTGATAGATATGAAATGGACCTCTTTCTTTAATTTCAGCTGGACGACGATAAGCTGATAAAACCGCTTAAAACTGTTATTTCATTTCTAATAACTAATTATAATCACTACAAGGTTTATACAAGTAACCGGAACATAAATAGTTGCGTGAAACATATGGAGATAACGAACAGTATTTAAGATCAAAAGTCCATAAAACAATACAAAACAGGAGCAGGGCAAACAAGGACCTTCAATCATCAAAGGTTGGAGGTAACAATAACCCTAACCATGACCTCCAAATCATCAGAGGTTGGAGGTAACGCTAACGCTAACCATGACCTCCAAATCATCAGAGGTTGGAGGTAACGCTTACCCTAACCATGACCTCCAAATCATCAGAGGTTGGAGATAACGCTAACCCTAACCATGACCTCCAAATCATCAGAAGTTGGATCAACTAAATGAGTTGGGTAATGTGATTGTTTGCGAGAAAGTCTTGACAAATTACTACATCTGACAGGGGGTTAACATGTTAACACTCGTGCTCATGTGACAATAACACCACAGGAGTTCACATACCTATCAATTTTACCGAACTTTTCAGTAAATAAAAAAATGCGTTATATATCTATAATTATAACACAAGGAATGCAACGCATTCCAGGTCACTGGGAACACCTCTGTTGATATCAAATTTAAATTTATAATTGAAAATAATAAAACACAAACCATTCTTTTGGAAGGAACCATTCTTGATGTCTCTTATTGCATGTGAAGTGAAACACCTGCTTATTAACAGTAGTAGTGGCATTTCTACGCGACTTTGCTGCTCAAACACTGACTGTCCGCAAAGCAAGTATGTCACGTGATCACAGTCCGTTAACATTCAGTGTTATTTTTGACGTTCAAATCTTTTAACGTCATAACCGGCTTTTAAGTCTGTTAGCCAACCCAATTTAGAAGAGCGCGAAATTCACATTAAAGATTAACGAAAAAGCAATTATGAAGAAGGAAATTCGAGAATGTAAATATTAGTATTGAATTCAGATTTTGAATGTCTTCGGTTCTATAACACACCTGGCCGTGCCGACAAATTATCATTCCGCTCTAAAGTATGTATTCAATTCTTAAAATAACACATGTGATCCTTGTCCCCGGTAGAAACACAGTAGGAACTATATTATTTTCAATACTCTATGAACACCTGCATGTACCGTATAAGTGAAAATTTTAGCGAGACGCAAATTTAGCGATTTTGTCTTTAAAATATGGTATTTTATTAATTTTTAGCGATAAATAATTTTAGAGATTTTTAAATGCTTACTAATAAGGCTATTGTAAATTAAATTATTCTAATTGATATTTAATCCAACGTCACAAACGGATCTTGCGTCTATTAAGCACAAGAGTTCTGAAAGGTGCTAATGCACGGTATTCAATTTGTCGGCACAACCAGGTGTGTTATACATGTAGGACCGATGATATCAAAAGAATAAAAATCCAATGCGGAAATATGAACATTCTGATTCTTTTTCATGATTTTTCTTTTTGATATAAACATTTTTATTGTAAATTTGAAAATTTTTAAGTGCTATAACTTTGCAGAGTGATACATACAACTGAAATAAAAGAGATAGTTTTTACAGGTATGAATGATTTTATCGATTAAATAGTCAATTTATTGGGGGGGTTTTTTTGTCTCAAAAACGCCCCTTGTCACGTTTATAAATTATATAATGTATATATAATATTCAGCTTATGGATAAATATGGCTCCAATGGTTGTGTTTGATAAATTATGTAATCCTCTATTTTCTGTGTATTTCTACCTCGACCATAGAGAGGACTTTCCAGATAGGAACAATATGACCGAGGTTTCCACTAACACTATTGATACGAATGTAATAAAGAATTGCAGGTAAGATTTAGATGAGCTTTTTTCAGTTAAGATTTTCTTTGTAATGAGAGAATTGACAGTCAAATATTATAAAGGGACAAGTTTTCTGAATCCCGTCCGAAATATTTCGATGTGCAATTTTGAAACAATTTCGACGTTTTTCACTATATTTCAATTCCAAAATTTTAAAGAAGACAAATAAAAATGTTTGCTGAATTTTTAAGCTGATTGTATCATTGTCTGAGACAGATAAGTTGTTGATTTTTGTTGCATTGGATACTTTTTTCACTCTAATAGAAACGGTATCGTGTGTTGATGAAAAGCCTCAAATTTTGACCTTTACTCGGTACTTATGGCCATTGAGCAGTGAAGGTTCCTTATCGTGTCAATGCCTTTCGTGACATGGGACTTCGGGATTTAAGGTCTCATCCACAGCCTTCACTTCGAGATGTCGAGCGCTTGGTGAAGGAGCAGTCGCTACTTAAATTTCAAAGACTTTGGTCAATCGCTGCCGTGGATTGAATGCAAAATCTTCCAAACTTGAAGAGAGCACTCTGCCAATTAGCTTCTTAGGTGAGCGTCAACCTTGATTTGAACTCACGAGCGTCCTTTGAAACACAAAAAATAAAATGATAAAAACTAAAGAAATGGCTGAAAAATGGCTAGATGATAAGCAGGTTTTCTCTGTGTCAGACAAAATGTTAAGACTTTGAGACTGAGAGATTATGATATTCTTTTATCCCAATGTACGATAAAAAAAAATGCTAAAATATACCTTTATCAAGTAAAAACTTGCTGATGTCAGTTTGTTTTTCCTATCAGTAGGCTTTTTAATATGTGTGACATTCTGTTACTGTGCAATCACTAGTTTTCGCGGGGGTTAAAGAAAGAGGGCGTATAAGGCGTGGACAATCCCCTGCTCTGAGACAAAATATTTCTCAATTTTCAAAATTCACAGAAAAGTTTTATTTTTCCAAAATCATGTTCTCAGTAATGTAATCTTTAAAACATTTTATCATTTTATTTTACTGAAGGACTTATTATTTGATAATCTTTATTTCAAAGTTGACAGTTAAGCATATTTAATGGAAAATGGGTTTACTAGAGCTATGAAAAATGAATTTTGAACATAAATGGGTCAAGTCTCCATTCTTCGTTAACGCTTAAATTATGAAAACGTAAATGTGAAATCTATTTCATTTGTCCAAAAAATGAAATCTGAACCCATTCTATATGAAAATCGAAAATTTCTGAAAAAATATACCCTTCAACAACCCGTTGGTTTAAATCACCCTGACAAGCGTCGATAATGCATATACTTCGTAGCGGTCGGTCTCGGACCAAACCCTGCGCTATGGAGAGAGTTCGAATCATACATGAAGCTTTTTCTTTTTTGTTTTCACATATCTTAAAAACCTGAGTGAAAAATAAATTATTAATACATTATTTAAACAATGAAATACAGAATTAAATGTGTAAAAGATGATATAAACACTTTAATTTTGAAAAATATAACTTTCGGAATTGCGGAATGTCTTTTCTCAGAGCGGGGGATTGTCCTCGCCTTGTACGCCTCCATTCGTTGTGGTTTTCAAGGTATGATGAGATCTACAAATGTATGTCCAACACGAAATGCAATTTTCCACATATGTTACTACTAAACTATTCTTCAACAGCGAAGTCAAATAACCATGAAACGATATATTTTCCTAAAACCCCACTATGTAGATAACGAACAGTATTCGAGCTCAAAAGTCAATTAAACAGAAGGCAGAAACGTTTCATTGTTGCTCGGCTCCTATTTATACCCCCGCTTGAAAAGTGGAGGGGGGTATACTGTAATCGGTATGTCCGAACGTCCGTCCGTCTGTCTGTTACGCTTTGGAGTACCCATTGTCCTATCCGTAACTCCTCATACCACAGAGTGTTATTTGTTGAAACTTTCACAGAATTTTTATTACATATTGCTGTTATGCACTTCTTATTTTACTTTTTTATCCGACACGTATTTTAGGTTTCTCATGGCAAAACATGGACACTGTCATTATATTCGTACCTATGACGTGAGATATGGCGGCTTCTGAATAACATTAGATACCGCGAGTTATTTCTCTTTACACGTTACCGTAAAACAGTGTATAGCAAAACATGGAAAGTATGGAAGGCGGTGGCTTGAATACATTTAAAATCCAACGCTCTATTGCTCACAAAAGGTAACTTCTAGTTTGTATTGTTACATGGACTTTGATATTGAATACTGTTCGTTATATCCATATCCTCCTTATCCATATAGACAATTTAATCCCTAGGTATGATGAAATGTTAGAAATTGTGTCAGAAACAACTT
Organism: Saccostrea cuccullata; assembly: GCF_032062105.1. Classification (NCBI taxonomy): domain Eukaryota; kingdom Metazoa; phylum Mollusca; class Bivalvia; order Ostreida; family Ostreidae; genus Saccostrea; species Saccostrea cuccullata. The sequence goes on along the minus strand of NW_026929671.1, from coordinate 177,215 downwards.
GATTTTCATTTGATACTAAATGTATATAGTAATCGGTATGTCCGTCCGTCCGTCTGTAAAATGAAAATTGATAAACCTTTCACAGAATCTTTATTACATATTGCCATTGTGACCTTTTATTTAACTTTTTGATCCGACACAAATCTTGGGTATCCCACAGCAAAACGTTGACACACTGCCTTTATATTCATATGAGTGCCTCTAGTTTAATGACTGTTTGAAGCATATTTCAATTTCTTAAATGAAATGCCTCTATGAAAAGGAAAATAAATAGAGGATATCTATAAAAATTGTGTGATTTTTTCTGATATTGGCTTTATAAAAACATGAAAGCGAAATTGTGTGTATATATTGGCGAGGCTTGCCGAGTTGAAGAATATACACCATTTCAAAATCGAACGAGTTAAAAGGATAAAGAAAATATCAATGTCACACAATAATTGATGTTCTAAATTATTTCATTCGACTTTCGTTTTAAGAAAACTTTGAGACTCCCTCTGCCAAACTACATGAATGATTGCTAATTCAAATTGATGACTTATAACTTGATGACGTAGCACGGTTGATGTTGACATGCCTCTTTTTGAAATTAGATTAAGTAGATCGTGTTCAAAATTTATGAATTTTTAATGCTAAATCTGCACTTTGAAAACATTATGTAATGACAATTGCTGGAGCTTTACATCAAACGGATTTCTGACTGAAAGTTGTAAGGACCATTGGATCATGAAAATGAACTCGTTTGGATGATGGCAGTACAAAACGTGATATGCACTGGTTGATAGGCAGATACTGACCAATCAATTACTGGTTGATAAGCAGATTGTGACCAAAAAAAAATTATTCTGAATATTTCATTTCAGTACCATTTGTTGCTAAACAAGTTTTATTAAGGTCATACGCAACGTAGTTTGAACTTTATTGGGTTCTTCCCTGGAGTTGTAGAGTGCCACTAAATGAATGGCATGTGGGCAATACTTTTAATGTCTATATATGGATTTGTAGACCTCTTCTAACACAAATTTTGAAGAAAAAAAAATCTGGAATTTATGTTTTGTAATTTTTGTTTATTTTTCTTTGAATAATGCAAAATTTTTCATAATTTCATGTCTTTTCAAAACCCTAGGTAACGCATGCTGATTTTCTGGCTAAGAGCATCTAATGGTATTATAAGTTTGAATATAGACTATTTTGAAAAATTATCAGTAGGTAAGGTACCTTGCGTATGTCCTTAAGTCTATTGATTTCTGTCAAACATGTTTGAATATTACCAAATATACTCTAGTATATAATTTAGTAAAACTGTTAAATACTTAAAAAGCTCTACATTCAGGCATTAAAATTTAAACAGATGGGAGAATTCAAATGCATGAGATGTGTTGCACATTTGCCATTTTCATATAATTTAAAGGTAACAATAGGGATAAGGAGAATAGCACACAGCAACTTCAAAAGATAACAAAAGGTGGATCTAACGACTTAATTTAATAATATAGGTGGAGACTTTCATTTTTCAATCGTCAGCCTCCCTAATCTTGCAATACTGCACCTTACATACCTGATGTTGGATTTCATAGACCGTTAGTCCATGATTTATACACTGCATTGACAAAGGATTTTTTCCCCGATTATGACAAGGAGCATACGGAGGTTGTTACCGGTCGGAAGTGGATTTTCACTCCTCCATGGTATCTGATCCCACTTCTGAACTTTGGAGGTCCGTGCTTGCTCTACTCCTACTTTTTATGGACTTTGATATGGAATACTGTTCGTTATCGCCATATCCTTCATCCTTATTTATTCGATAGGAAAGTGCAAATGAACAGTTTCTTAAGGGTTGTAATCTACTGACAAACAAGTTCATGAAACAAGAATATGGACAGTCTTGTTTAAATCTTATATTTTATAATTTTGTTAATTTCTATGGTCGATACTATGAACATTTTGTATAGCAAGCGTCAGACAGAATTCGATTTATAGATTGCATTGGCCAAAATGATTATTTTATCGACAATAGACGTTCCCTTCTAAACAAGATTGAAATATAATATAGAAATGACTCTTATTGTTTGCATTAGCAAACACATATAACCATTTTGTTGATTGACGCATATTTGTATTTTACGTGAATTCTTTTCTTATGAGCACTTTTTTAACCTACAGTAAGAATATAAAATAAATAAAAAGCTACTAAAATGTTCCAGGTTAGGTAAAATGTTATATGATTCTACTACAAAATACTTCAAGGATATAAATTTTATATTGTCATTTGAAAAATAAGGAACTTGGTTATGATGAATTTTTAATATTCCCAGAATTTTTAATTAAGTTTAATGCAGATTGGCGTTTTTCATTGTAACTGTTGAGCCATTCTTTACCAACTGAATTTTGAACAGTTTTTTACCATTATTTCCCAATCAAGACAAGGAGTGATCCACTGGAAAGGAACGCTCGCTCTCCTCTATGACACATCATCCCGTTCTTGCTGTTTAGAGTTCCGAATTTGTTCTGCTCCTTTTTTTCTAGTGTTTAATTGACTTATGTAGCATACTTTTATTTGTATCTGAAGTGATATTCACTCCTCAATGGCACCTTATCCCACCTTTGATGTTTTCATGGTCCATGTTTCCTCTGCTCCTATTTTGTATTTTTTTGTGTAACTGATATTGAATACTGTTGGGTATCTCCATATCCTTCATCTTTTATTCATTTCAGATCTTCCTTTTTTGTCTCTTTTAGGGATGCAGCATAACCTTAAAGAAAACAGAAGAATACTGTTGATTATCTTATTAACTATCCAGGGTAAATTTTATTGTTAATTTCTAATCATTACCGAATATTATTTCAATATTTGTTGAATGTTTAATTCAAGCCTTCATATTTTCTTTATCGTAATTTAATTAACATAATTTAAGGGATGAAAGATTTTTTCTACATGTATAATTGCTTATTTACTATGCACATTGTATTTTTCTCATTTCGTTTTTTTAATCCAAAACTTTGTCGATTGATTTTCGAAGGAAGACAAGTTTTAGGCATCCTTTAATGAATGATTCATGGAAATATGATCAATATTGGATACATGTACGTTGACTGCTGAAGGAAGGTTATCATAACAAAACCATTTACTGCGAAAATGTTACTCGAGTTATTTTTACTACGATATGGACTCCTCACCAATTTGTGACAGGTATATCCTAGAGGGCTGGTACGGGGCGAGAGGATACAATATGTCTACCTCTCCTCCCTCTCTTACAAAGTGTGGCACACTGTATCCAGTCTGGTTGAACGGTAGGTTTTACAATTCATATACCTTAATAAAGAAATCAAATATATAGAAAAGTTATAATCAACAAATCAAATATTCCAGGGTTGTTAAAAAAGTTCGCGGACAAGATTTATTGTGAGAGCATTTTATTCATGAAACAGGTAAAATTCTCCAGATAAAAACCTATTTTCAAATAAATATACAAATATTTAGTGTTTTCCGGTGATCCTTAAAAAATATACTGGTAGATCAGCTAGGTAAAATATGCCTAGTTTTTCACACCTTTACATATACTTCGTAATGAAATTAAGAATTACACAGTTATATTGCACAAAATGAAGGTATTTTACATGTCGGTATAGAATATTCATTAAACGTCACTTTGCGAAATTTTAAATAAAATTCGAGGGTGTATGGCCATTTTATAGCCATTTTTATAAAATCAACACGAAAAAGGGAAGCCAAGATTGTGAACCTCATTGAACGTCATGGAGCACCGAGCTAGTAAAATTTGTATGTGCACACAGTTAAATACCTTAAAATAAACGAAATTGCTTCCAGATGCTGTTGGAAATTGCCTACACATATTGAAGGTAGTCCGATCCTCAGGTTTATAAAATTAGCAGTTAAGTAATCAAAAATACTCATAAAAGTATCTCTAAATCCACAAAGTTATTTAATTTATCCACAGTATTTCTAATGATTAAAGTTAAATTAAAGCAATATGAGCTGCAACTTTGATGTCGGAATTTTTTGTTGCAAAATTGTAAAGAACTACATGTATTTCAATGACAGAAAAAAAAATAATGTCAATAAACTACTCTTGTTCATATTTACGATGCAAGAACTATTTAAAGGCTTCGATTGAATCAAAATAACATTATTGTCGTCAAGTACAATAAAGAATTCTTATATAAAACTGTATATTGTATTTTATAAAGAAGTTGTTCTTCTCATTTATTTTAGCCAAATTGATCATAAACGTTTAAGTTACATACAAATTTATCATAATAACACATTTTAGCATCAAAATAAAATTTTCAAAAATACAGCTCATATTGCTTTAATTATATAGGGAAAATGGTCAAATCTCCAATATTTTTGCAGAAAAAGCGACATGGAATATGAGCAATGCATTTTCTCATTGCAAATTGATAAACAAATATATTTAAGGTTAAAAAATGAAATAGGTATCCAGGCATTCAGAGAAATTGTCATGAATTTTATACTTATTTGGTATTTTTTGTCTTCTATTTCCGTCATGTATTCTATAATACATAATTTAAAAGGGTTTTGTTATCATATATCATTGCAAGACATCACAAATCACTTTTCATTTCATAATATGCTAATAAGCATTGATATATATGGCTGGATTCAAAAAAATCTTATTTCTCTAAAACTGTATTATTTTTTTCTCCTTTCATAGGGCACAAATGTCAACTTTTATAGGACCTTTTCCAAAACTTCCAAAGAGCTCGAATCTTATAAAGATAAACTAGATGCTGTCATGAGACAGTAATACCCGCACTAAGGTGTTTGCCTCTAAATACACGCTCCTACATATTGGGCGGCTTTCCAAGAAAAAAGTCAAAATAATTCTATATAATTTACATGTACAGTGTATTCATCAAATTGAGTATGAAATTCTCCCTATGACCTATAACTCTGAACCTCTTATATTCATATTACATGCTTAATTCATTATATACCAATTTGAATTCTACTAATGATGTAAATTAGATTTTGATAAATGTTTTGCTCATAATTGCTGAGGACCTTTTCAAATTTACTAATCCCCCCCTCCCTCTCTCGACATCACAATCACACAGCACATACTTTTTGGAATAGGCTAGATGGAACAGTTTTGTTAAAACATCGTTTGTTATGAATTAATTTAAAATTTGCTCTTGTACTATACATGTTAACATGTAAATTTCTACATCACATCACGTTGCGTCACCCATTATCATATTTTTAGATTAAACTCCATTCGGCACACCTCGGCCGATTCCCACTTCATCTGGTAAGGTGACGGAATCGACGGCACGAAGGTTTGCCGAATGGAATAGCATTAGCAGTGTCATGCTGCAGTCTGGTGTGCATTGGATTAATATTCATTTTGTGTTATAATTGGATTATATATTTCATGAAGTTGACAAGACCTATGGAGGTAGGTAAGTACAAGTTTAAGTATAGTAGGGGGTAAAATAAAAGCAAACGATTAGGTTAATGTTCAAAAAGGGTCAAAGATCATCGCATGCCACACTACACGAATTTCATATTGTGAAGTTATCTCCCGTTGTCGATGTGACATTCAGTTACTGCCAATACTGGTGCGGATCCAGAATTTTTTTTCGGGAGTAGGGAGGTGGGTTCACATCTCAGTCAAAAAATTCCAGCCCAGAATTTCCTGACAAGCAGGAGAAAAAAAAAACTGAAAACAAATAAACAAAATAAAAACAATGATAGTGGGGTCAATGTTTTTTAAGTTGGGGGGAGGATTCCAAAGTCATTTTTTATTTGCTTCAGTATATAGTCTTGTTTAAATAACAAAGCAAATTCCAGGGGGGAGGTCCAATCTCCTTACCCACTCCCTGTCCCTGAAATAGTATATTTTTTTTCCATTTGACTAATTATACATATTTTGTTTCTTGTGTTTATATTATGTCTGTCTATTTGTCTGCAGAAATTATAACTTGCCCATAAGTTTTAAGTGGGATGGGCTATACAAATGGCTTCCACATTTTATAGGTTTATTTCTTGTGACAATTAAGACCTTTTATTTGGGTACCATTAATTTTTACCTCTGATCGCTTGACCTAGGAAACACATTTTTACAAGAAAAATACCAAACCTTAAACTTGGCTTAAATTTTGATCAGTAGGTGCTAGGGCTTTCATGCTTAACATGTACTGTATTCATTGTGAACTGTCAACAGGTTTAAATATGTTTGACCTTGACCCTTAAGTTTGAACCACTTAAAAAAAATTAACCTTGGCAATTAACTTTTCAACAGGAAGTACTAGGGATTACTTATTTCACATGTGCATTCCTTGTGACAAGACTTTCTTCTGATATCAACAACTTGAACCCTTTGACCTTGACCTTTGAGTTTGACATATATTTGAGAAACTTCAACCTTTGCCATAGGCTTCCATACAGGGATATCAGTGTTTCACAAACACATCTTGTCTTCATTATTATTTGGTGCTGTCTCCATATGAGGGAAAAAATCCTGAGAGAGATGTATTCACAACAAACAAACAAATTACCTAAGAAAATATAAAACATAAATATGTAGGTCATGCATATCTCTGCATGAAAAAAACAGCTTTTCAAATACTGCAACCCTATTGTAACCCTTTCAAAACACTCATTTGAGCTTTTCTGGTTTCCTTATCATATAACGTCTTTTGTGACGTGTCGTCCATCTGTTTGTCTGAAAACATTTTACATTTTTAACTTCTCTAGAACCACTGGGCCAATTTTACCCAATTCATATAGAAATATGTACATTTGTATGTCAGACTGTCCATCTGTCTCAATAAATTTAACCTTGGTCATCACGGTCATATCTACTGAATGAGAAGAGACAAGGCATTCATATTAAACTTATGTACTAGTATTTACCTGTGAGAATGGCATGTTGTTTTTTTTTTTACTTATGACCTAGAAGTTTGACCTACTTGCAAAAAACTTAAACTGTTATAAATTCATCATTTTGAAAGAGAAAAGTTAGGGCATTCATATTATAATGCATGTGTATTATTACATGTGATAAGATCTTTCCATGACTTTTACTCTGTGACCTTGACCTTGAAGTCTAACATACTTTTCAAAAATGTTGCATTTGCTTATAACTTTTGATTGAGATGAGATATGACTCTCACATTTGACATGTACATTAATTACTCATAAGAATTCAGGGTGTTTCCCAGCATGCAATGCTTTTTTACCCCTTGACGTTGATGTTTTACATAATTTTCAAAATATTTAACTCTCCTAAAAGATGATTAGGCTTCTGAGTAACATTAAGGAAGACTTCAGGAAAGACAGGACTTTTTGCACAAAAAACGTCATTTTTCCACCCCCATTTGACCCCCGGGGAAAAAATCAAAATTACAAAACCTTACTGCACATCTACATGACACCACAAACCATCTCCCAAAAGGTGATTAGGCTGCTGAGTAAAATGTAAGAGGAGTTCAGGGAAGACGGGGCTTTTTGCATAAAAAACATCATTTTTCAACCCCCATTTGACCCCCCGGGGGCAAAATCAAAAATCCGAAACCTTACTCCTCATCTACATGACCCCACCAACCATCTCCCAAAAGATGATTAGGCTGCTGAGTAAAATGTAAGAGAAGTTCAGGGAAGACGGGGCTTTTTGCATAAAAACGTCATTTATCGACCCCAATTTGACCCCCCGGGGGAAAAATCTAAATTCCGAAACCTTACTGCACATCTACATGACACCACCAACCATCTCCCAAAAGATGATTAGGCTACTGTGTAAAATGTAGAATGAGTTCAGGGAAGACGGGGCTTTTTGCATAAAAAAAACGTCATTTTTCGACCCCCATTTGACCCCCCGGGACAAAATCAAAATTCCGAAACCTTACTGCACATCTACATGACACCACCAACCATCCCCCAAAAGGTGATTAGGCTGCTGAATAAAATGTAAGAGGAGTTCAGGGAAGATGGGGCTTTTTGCATAAAAAAACTTTATTTTTCGACCCCCATTTGACCCACCAGGGCAAAATTAAAATTCCGAAACCTTACTGCACATCTACATGACACCACCAATCATCCCCCAAAAGGTGATTAGGCTGCTGAGTAAAATCTATAAGGAGTTCAGGGAAGACGGGACTTTTTGCATAAAAAACGTCATTTTTCGACCCCCATTTGACCCCCCTGGGTAAAATCAAAAATCCGAAACTTTACTGAACATCTACATGACACCACCAACCACCTCCCAAAAGATGATTAAGCTACTGTGTAAAATGTAGGAGGAGTTCAGGGAAGAAAAGTGTGACAGACGGACGGACGGACGGACGGACATGAGTAACAACAGTATACCCGAACTTTCTTTAGAAAGTGCGGGTATAATAAAATGAAAATTGTTTCATGAAAAAAAATCATTTTAAGCTTCAATTTGATGTATTTCAATTTAAATATTTAATTTTTGGAGTTATCCTTCCTGACTGAGGATCGGATATCCTTCAAGCACAAATTTTTCAAATGGTAGTAGCTCTATAAGAATGGAGGGATTAACAATTTTAACTAGATGCTGTCATGAGACAGTAATACCCGCACTAAGGTGTTTGCCTCTAAATACACAATCCTACGGGCGGCTTACCAAGGAAAAAATCAAAATAATTCTATATAATTCACGCACGTAGCATCGTTTTTGAAAGTGTGGGGGGGGGGGGGGCAACCTGAGAAATTTTTTTTTTCTAACCTAAAAAAATTAACAAGGAAAAAAAAATGAAATGGGGGGGGGGGGTAGTGGCCACTTTTTTTTTCAAGGCAAAATTACTTTCACTTCCAATTTTTTCCCATATTTCCTTGCAATGTATATACTGTGGTAAAAAGTGGGGGGAGGCAACCATCTTTTCAATGGACATTTTCTTATAGTACAGGTAATGTTGGGAAAAATGGGGGGGCAGCCCCCCCCCCCCCTCCGGTTGCTACGTGCCTGTAATTTACATGTATTCATCAAATTGGGTATGAAATTATCCCTGTGACCTATAACTCAGAAACTCTTATATTTATTTTACATGCTTAATTCATTATATACCAGTTTGAATTCTACTAATAATGTAAATTAGATTTTGATAAATGTTTTGCTCATAATAGGACCTTTTCAAATTTACTAATCCCCCCCCTCTCGACACCACAATCACACAGTACATACTTTTGGGAATAGGCTAGATGGAACAGTTTTGTTAAAACATTGTTTGTTATGAATTAATTTAAAATTTGTTCTTGACATGTAAATTCTACATCACATCACGTAGCGTCACCCATTATCATATTTTTAGATTAAACTCCATTCGGTACACCTCGGCCAATTCCCACTTCATCTGATAAGGTGACGGAATCGATGGCACGAAGGTTTTCCGAATGGAATATCATTATAACATGCTGCAGAATGGTGTGCTTTGGATTAATTCATTTTGTGTTATAATTGGATTTATATTTCATGAAGTTTACAAGACCTATGGAGGTCGGTAAGTACAAGTTTAAGTGTAGTGGGGGGTAAAATAAACCCAAACGATTAGGTTAAAGTTCAAAAAGGGTCAAAGATCATCTCATGCCACACTAGACGAATTTCATATTGTGAAGTTATCTCCCCTTGTCGATGTGACATTCAGTTACTGCCAATACTGGTGCGGATCCAGAATTTTTTTTTCGGGATTAGGGAGGGGGGTTCACATCTCAGTCAAAAAATTCATGCCTAGAATTTCCTGACAAGCAGGAGAAAAAAACTCATACACTGAAAACAAATAAACAAAAAAAACCCCAATGTTTTCTTAGTTAGGGGGAGGATGTCCAAAGTCATTTTTTATTTGCTTCAGTATATAGTCTTGTTTAAATAACAAAGGAAATTCCAGGGGAGGGGGTCCAATCTCCCTACCCACTCACTATCCCTGAAATAACAATCTATTTTGTGATTCCAATTTAATAGTATATTTTTTTTCCATTTGACTAATTATGTACATATTTTGTTTCTTGTGTTTATATTATGTCTGTCTATTTGTCTGCAGAAATTATAACCTTGCCCATAAGTTTTAAGTGGGATGGGCTATACAATTGGCTTCCACATTTTATAGGTTTATTTCTTGTGACAATTAAGACCTTTTATTTGGGTACCACAGGGGTGTGCAATTAGCATCGCCCGACGCCCGGGGCTACCACTTTTTGGGGTCGGACTAGTGATTTTCTGCATGGAGGTAGCCCGTCGGGCTAGTAAAAATTATAACTACACACGCAATACATGAAAAGCACAACCTGTATTTTCACTCGTTTTTGCTATCAAATTCCCAACCAGTGAAAAGTTTTCTGACAACATGCTCCTACTCTCAATAAATCTCCATAATCTTATCTGTTTTGCAGCACTACCTGACTTATTTACTTCCAAAAACGATCGTTTTTTCTTAACCCGAATTTCCTCTATTCTTTCGTTTATGGTAAATACATGCAGATATCTCATTAAATTATGTACGATCACTCAATCAACTGAAAGATAAGTGTTTTATGACTCACATAAAATATATTTATAGTGTATTTAATGATTTAAGATGAGAAAAAAATGAATTAAATTTCATTCTAAATGAGCAAGTGCAATGTTCAGTAAAAGGAAAGATAATTTATTTAAATTCATTTTAATCTTCTTTCATTATAATTTTTACATGATTTAATTTCATAGTGAGAATTAAACTTTAATTTTAAAAAGAATGACCTCAGTACCCTGAGTTTTCAACAATTAATTTCTTTTCAACGTATAGTTTTTTATTTTAATTTTTGCCCCTATATTTGGGCTAGTAACTTTTCTCTTGGGGCTAGTAACTTTATAGCTGCCACTAGCCCGTGGGCTAGTTATTGATTTTTCTAATTGCACACCCCTGTACCATTAATTCTTACCTCTAATCACTTGACCTAGAATACACAAGAAAATTACCCAACTTTAAACTTGGCCTAAATTTTGATCAGTAGGTGCTAGGGCTTTCATGCTTAACATGTGTATTCATTGTGAACTGTCAACAGGTATAAATATGTTTGACCTTGACCGTAGAGTTTGAACCACTTAAAAAATTAACCTTGGCAATTAACTTTTGAAGAGGAAGTAATAGGGATTATTTATTTCACATGTGCATTCCTTGTGACAAGACTTTTTTCTGATACCAACAATTTGAACCCTTTGACCTTGACCTTTGAGTTTGACATATATTTGAGAAACTTCAACTTTCGCCATAGGCTACCAGACAGGGACATCAGGGTTTCACAAACACATCTTGTCTTCATTATTATTTGGTGGTGTCTCCATATGACGGAAAAATTCCAATGAGAGATGTATTCACAACAAACAAACAAATTACTAAAGAAGATATAAAACATGAATATGTTGGTCATGCATATCTCTGCATGAAAAAAAAAACAGCTTTTCAAGTACTGCAACCATATTGTAACCCTTTCAAAACACTCATTTGAGCTTTTCTGGTTTCCTTGTCATATAACGTCTGTTGTGACATGTTGTCCATCTGTTTGTCTGAAAACTTTTTACATTTTTAACTTTTCTAGAACCACTGGCCCAATTTTACCCATGCAATTCATATAGAAATATGTACATTTGTATGTCAGACTGTTCTTCTGTCTGAATAAAATTAACCTTGGTTAACACGGTCATATCTACTGAATGAGAAGAGACAATTTAAGGCATTCATATTAAACTTATGTACAAGTATTTACCTGTGAGAATGGCATGGTTTTTTTTTTACATATGACCTAGAAGTTTGACCTACTTGCAAAAAAATTAAATTGTTATAAATTCATCATTTGAAAGAGAAAAGTTAGGGCATTCATATTATAATGCATGTATATTATTACCTGTGATAAGATCTTTCCAAATTATTCATGACTTTTACTCTGTGACCTTGACCTTGAAGTCTAACATACTTTTCAAAAATGTTGCATTTGCTTATAACTTTTGATTGAGATGAGATATGACTCTCATATTTGACATGTACATTAATTACTCATAAAAATTCAAGGTGTTTCCCAGCTTGCAATGTTTTTTTACTCTTTAACGTTGATGTTTTACATAATTTTCATGATATTTAACTCTCCTAAAAGATGATTAGGTTTCTGATTAACATTAAGGAGGACTTCAGGAAAGACAGGACTTTTTGCACAAAAAATGTCATTTTTCCAACCCAATTTGACCTCCCAGGGCAATATCAAAATTCCAAAACCTTACTGCACATCTACATGACACCACCAACCATCTCCCTAAAGATGATTAGCCTACTGTGTAAAATGTAAGAGGAGTTCAGGGAAGACGGGGCTTTTTGCATAAAAAACATCATTTTTCGACCCCAATTTGACCCCCTGGGGCAAAATCAAAATTCCGAAACCTTACTGCACATCTACATGACACCCCCAACCATCTCCCAAAAGATGATTAGCCTACTGTGTAAAATGTAAGAGGAGTTCAGGGAAGACGGGGCTTTTTGCATAAAAAACATCATTTTTCGACCCCCATTTGACCCCCCGGGGCAAAATCAAAATTCCGAAACCTTACTGCACATCTACATGACACCACCAACCATCTCCCAAAAGATGATTAGCCTACTGTGTAAAATGTAAGAGGAGTTCAGGGAAGACGGGGCTTTTTGCATAAAAAATGTCATTTTTCGACCCCCATTTGACCCCCCGGGGCAAAATCAAAATTCCGAAACCTTACTGCACATCTACATGACACCACCAACCATCTCCCAAAAGATGATTAGCCTACTGTGTAAAATGTAAGAGGAGTTCAGGGAAGACGGGGCTTTTTGCATAAAAAATGTCATTTTTCGACCCCCATTTGACCCCCCGGGGCAAAATCAAAATTCCAAAACCTTACTGCACATCTACATGACACCACCAACCATCTCCCAAAAGATGATTAGCCTACTGTGTAAAATGTAAGAGGAGTTCAGGGAAGATGGGGGTTTTTGCATAAATAACGTCATTTTTCGACCCCCATTTGACCCCCCGGGGCAAAATCAAAATTCCGAAACCTTACTGCACATCTACATGACACCACCAACCATCTCCCAAAAGATGATTAGCCTACTGTGTAAAATGTAAGAGGAGTTCAGGGAAGACGGGGCTTTTTGCATAAAAAACGTCATTTTTCGACCCCCATTTGACCCCCCGGGGCAAAATCAAAATTCCAAAACCTTCCTGCACATCTACATGACCCAACCAACCATCTCCCACAAGATGATTAGGCTACTGTGTAAAATGTAAGAGGAGTTCAGGGAAGACGGGGCTTTTTGCATAAAAAATGTCATTTTTCGACCCCCATTTGACCCCCCGGGGCAAAATCAAAATTCCGAAACCTTACTGCACATCTACATGACACCCCCAACCATCTCCCAAAAGATGATTAGCCTACTGTGTAAAATGTAAGAGGAGTTCAGGGAAGACGGGGCTTTTTGCATAAAAAACATCATTTTTCGACCCCCATTTGACCCCCCGGGGCAAAATCAAAATTCCGAAACCTTACTGCACATCTACATGACACCACCAACCATCTCCCAAAAGATGATTAGTCTACTGTGTAAAATGTAAGAGGAGTTCAGGGAAGACGGGGCTTTTTGCATAAAAAACGTCATTTTTCGACCCCCATTTGACCCCCCGGGGCAAAATCAAAATTCCGAAACCTTACTGCACATCTACATGACACCACAAACCATCTCCCTAAAGATGATTAGCCTACTGTGTAAAATGTTAGAGGAGTTCAGGGAAGACGGGGCTTTTTGCATAAAAAACATCATTTTTCGACCCCCATTTGACCCCCCGGGGCAAAATCAAAATTCCGAAACCTTACTGCACATCTACATGACACCACCAACCATCTCCCAAAAGATGATTAGTCTACTGTGTAAAATGTAAGAGGAGTTAAGGGAAGACGGGGCTTTTTGCATAAAAAACGTCATTTTTCGACCCCCATTTGACCCCCCGGGGCAAAATCAAAATTCCGAAACCTTACTGCACATCTACATGACACCACAAACCATCTCCCTAAAGATGATTAGCCTACTGTGTAAAATGTAAGAGGAGTTCAGGGAAGATGGGGCTTTTTGCATAAAAAACGTCATTTTTCGACCCCCATTTGACCCCCCGGGGCAAAATCAAAATTCCGAAACCTTACTGCACATCTACATGACACCATCAACCATCTCCCAAAAGATGATTAGCCTACTGTGTAAAATGTAAGAGGAGTTCAGGGAAGACGGGGCTTTTTGCATAAAAAACGTCATTTTTCGACCCCCATTTGACCCCCCGGGGCAAAATCAAAATTCCGAAACCTTACTGCACATCTACATGACACCCCCAACCATCTCCCAAAAGATGATTAGCCTACTGTGTAAAATGTAAGAGGAGTTTAGGGAAGAAAAGTGTGACAGACGGACGGACGGACGGACGGACGGACATGAGTAACAACAATATACCCGAAATTTCTTTAGAAAGTGCGGGTATAATTATCAACTCCTGTGATACCTAGGTAACACTCTTGTCGCTTGGACGTTGCTCCTATGAATTTTGCACTGTTTCCATACCCGATCACTTAACTGCGAAGACATCAATTTTGAATATTTTACTATCATCCAAAACAACACAAAAGTAAGATGTCTTGATATAGATTTTTAATGAAAACAATACAAAATAGGAGCAGAACAAACACGGATCTCCAAAACATCATGTAGGATCAAGTGCCATGGAGGAGTGAGCATACCCTGACGAGCGGTCGTGAGCTCCTAGTTATGATCAGGAAATAAATTGAAAATCCGTCGTCAATTCAGTGCATTTATTTTGAACAAACAATGAGTATGAAAAACTTCAGTCAGCATATGACTCAGTGATAAATTGTAGGGATGTCAACGAATAGTCGACTATTCGACTATCAGTCGAATGGACCAACGATCGAATAATCAAACGAAATTCGAATATTTAAAAAATGCAAAAAAGTAGGTGTTAAAGAATTCTCAACTCAAAATTGGAAAGCGTCATTCCTCAAACCATTATAGTATCCATCCTCAGACGAATAAGAGCTTAAACACAGTCACCGTATTTAAAAATTAAAGTTACCACATTGTTTACATAGAGAGAACAATAATTACATACAGTGATAATTATTTCTTAATTACTGACCTTTTTTGTCATTGTAGTAAATTATGCAGCGCTTTGCTGGACTTTAAAAATTATTAATTGGACTTATACCAATTATAAATTTATTTATTATATAACCTCTAAGAATGTTAAAATTATGCAACAGGAACACAGCATATCCGTGAAGTTTTGAAACTTCGATAATTATTAAAACAATAATCTCCTCCTCTTTTCCATTTTATTTCAAATAACCTTTAAAAACACTGCTGACAATTCTCTTTGCGTACTAGAACGAAAGAATGTACAGACCAATTATTGAATGTAATTTACGAAGAATCATACATTTTTGAGAATCAATTGCTGGTGTAAATTTATTCCATTTCTACATCTTATCCCAACCTAAGGATCATCTGAATATCGATGTGTAACACACAGTATAGGCATTTAATGTTACTTTTTACATAGATTTACGAAGAGGGCTTTTGATTTATTAAACCCGGTCGATGAGATTTTTTTTCAAAAAATGCTCCAAATAGTCGACTATCGTTCGAATAATGCAATCAAATGTTCGGCTAAGGAAAATAAATATTTTGACATCCCTAATAAATTGTATTTGCTGGCAAGGTCATTCTATCAACTATAAAATTTACAAAATGATGACTTTAAAAAAATACTACTGATATTCTTGTTTTAGCAACTTGTTTGTCAATAATATACTTCGTTTTAGAAATTGTTGACAAACACAGATCATAATTTTTCGTATCTAATCAAATGAGATATTTAAACTCCGTACGCAGGTGATGAAGGTATATTGTTGCATATTTGTAAGTAAGGGAAGTTGACGATAGAAAAAATAAAGTCATCACGTTTATCTTAATTAGAGCTTGTTTGTTAATTTATAAATGTCTTTTTTAAGTAAAAATCCTAATTTGAAACAGATGTGTTAGAGTCTGTGGTATCTTTAATCTCAGACTCAACAGGATATATCGTATCGACATAAAATTGGAAATTACCATCGTTAATTGGCAATTTGTTGTTGTTTTACTTAAATGTACTTTGAAGGTGACAACAAGTGATTTCTTCTTTTCACGCACAAGATTTTGCACAAATTCTGCTTTATTTAATCAGACATGGATCATACACAGTTCACTTTAGATAAAAATCAAAACTTTTCAAAAAACCCTCGCATTTTAAAAAAAAATGCAAAATAAATGACAATAAAAGAATGTGTATAATTTTCATCTTTATATTAAAGTGAGAATCTGTTTTTGATTAAGCTTTCCGTGAACTTAGTTAAAATAAATTTGATCCTTTTTGCATCAAACAATTTTGATTCACAATAATTACTCAAGATTTTTAAAATTTGTCCCAACAGACTTATGATTCCAACATTTTCCAAAGTCAATTTTTTTTATGTTGTTTGTGCATCAGACGTGTAAAGCATTTCTTGTTATATAAGATGAGGAGCCACTTAGTGAAGGACAAACTGGATTGGTATCCGCCTGTCAGGTTGGATATACTGCTGACTGTAACAGAACTTACAACATTGAAGTAAAGAACTGCGGCGAGTTCCTCGTCTACAAATTGACACCAGTGGAATTATGTGATTCTGCATATTGTTTTGGTATGAAAACGATTAAACATGTCATAATTTGATATTAATTTAAAATTTTGTCTTCATAAAAAATGCTTTTTGGTGGTTTAAGTATGGCTTATAAGTTAACATTACGTAGAACTTTATTATTTTTGGCTCCAAAAATGTACTGTATGCCCGGTCAAATGACTCAAATTGGAAGCATGAAGAAGGATATAGAGATAAAGAACAGTATTCCGTCTCAAAGTCCATAGAACAATACAAAATAAGAGCAGCGCAAACAGGGACTCCAGAAACATCCGAGGTGGGATCAGGTGCCATGGAGGAGTGAGCATCCCCTGCCGACCGGTCACACTCGCCGTGTGCTCCTGGTCATGATCAGGAAATAAAGGAAAAAATCCGTCGTCAATTCAGTGTATAAATAATGGACTAACAATTTGTATGAAAAACATCTGTCAGCATTTGACTTCATATATGGAGATGACGAACAGTATTTCAGCTTAAAAGTTCATCAAACAATACAATACAATACAATACAAACAATACAATACAAATTGGAGCAAAGCAAGCACGGACAACTAAAACATCAGAGATGGGATCAGGTGTCATGGAGGAGTGAAGATCCTTTCCGACCGGTAAAACCCACCGTGTGTTCCTTGTCATAATTGGGAAATTCTGTAAAAATCTGTCGACAATTTAGTGTGTATAAAATGGCCTAATAATTTGTACAAAAAGAAAAACGTCAGGCATCATATGACTCAATGATAAACTCTATTTGCTGTCAAGGTCATTGTATCGACCATAGAACCTAAAAAATGATGATTTAAAAAAAATGCTGATATTCTTGTTTCATCAACTGGTTTGTCAATAATTTACATCGTTTTAAGAATTGTTTATACGTAAAACATTCTCTAACGTATCAAAGCAACTGAGAGATATAATCCCCGTGTGCAGTGTTGAAGTATATTACTGCATAAGTAAGGGAAGTTGACAATAGAAAAGTTAAAGTCGTCACGTTTCTTATAAAGCTTGGTTGTTAGATTACCATTAATGTGTATAATGATGAAAAGTTGCAAGTTTTAATGCTGTTAAATTTGGTAAAATTTTGTGATGTCAGACTTTCCAAAAGTTCCTTGGAATTTTTAACAATCCACATCTCAAGTATATTGTTGCACAGTACAGACGATTCTCCTTCATTTATGTTTATTAATGAGGAGTAAAGAAAGAGGCTTGGTTGAACATTTACTGGAACCCGCTATGCATCTTTGTTTGTAAGAATTTTTATGAAGTTTTGGAATGTGCAATATAGATATCATGGTAATTAGATTAGATTATCTGGTTTGATAATGAAGTTTTAAAAATTAAAAGAATCTGTATTCAACGGATTGTGTTTTTTTAATATGAAAAGCGCGTTTCATTTGATATACAGGTACAGGTATTAATCATTTTTATGCCTTGTGTTTTAATTTTTTTGTTTGTTTTATTTTCAGAAAAAAATTATAAATGGTAAGACTTTCATTCATACAAATCGTAGAACTGTGTCATTATTAACTGGTATATGGATTATGCTAATAAAAGGTAAGGGTTACATGATTCGATTAATTATTTATAAAGAAAGAAATAAAATAACGTTACATTATATTGTTCTAGGAACATAATTAGTCTTACCGAGCGAGGTCCAAATAATGGCAGATACTCTGGGGTTTTTTTTTTTACAGAAACAACAACATTTATAACACCTTTGGATGCAATCACAACTTCATATGCAGCGGCAGGTGAAACATCATCGGAAGTAACGTTTAGTACTCACAACACAGCCTCAATCATTGTTTCGACCACTGAGTCAAGTAAAGTTGTAACTTATCCACCGACTAACCCCTCTACTGAGACAAGTATAGATGTATCATATCCACCGACTAACCCCTCTACTGAGACAAGTATAGATGTAACATATCCACCTACTAACCCCTCTATTGAGACAAGTAAAGATGTATCATATCCACCAACTAACCCCTCTACTGAGACAAGTGTACATGTAACATATCCACCAACTAACCCCTCTATTGAGACAAGTAAAGATGTATCATATCCACCAACTAATCCCTCTACTGAGACAAGTAAAGATGTAACATATCCACCAACTAATCCCTCTACTAAGACAAGTAAAGATGTAACATATCCACCAACTAACCCCTCTACTGAGACAAGTATAGATGTATCATATCCAACAACTAACCCCTCTACTGTGACAAGTATAGATGTATCATATCCAACAACTAACCCCTCTACTGACTCAAGTATAGATGTAACATATCCACCTACTAACCCCTCTATTGAGACAAGTATAGATGTAACATATCCACCAACTAACCCCTCTATTGAGACAAGTTTAGATGTAACATATCCACCAACTAACCCCTCTACTAAGACAAGTATAGATGTATCATATCCAACAACTAACCCCTCTACTGAGACAAGTGTACATGTAACATATCCACCAACTAACCCCTCTACTGAGACAAGTGTACATGTAACATATCCAACAACTAACCCCTCTACTGAGACAAGTAAAGATGTAACATATCCACCGACTAACCCCTCCACTAGGACAAGTATAGATGTAACATATCCACCTACTAACCCCTCTACTGAGACAAGTATAGATGTATCATATCCAACCACTAACCCCTCTACTGACTCAAGTATAGATGTAACATATCCACCTAATAACCCCACTACTGAGACAAGTAAAGATGTAACATATCCACCAACTAACCCCTCTACTGAGACAAGTATAGATGTATCATATCCAACCACTAACCCCTCTACTGACTCAAGTATAGATGTAACATATCCACCTAATAACCCCTCTATTGAGACAAGTAAAGATGTAACATATCCAACAACTAACCCCTCTACTGAGACAAGTATAGATGTAACATATCCAACAACTAACCCCTCTATTGAGACAAGTAAAGATGTAACATATCCACCAACTAATCCCTCTACTAAGACAAGTAAAGATGTAACATATCCACCAACTAACCCCTCTACTGAGACAAGTATAGATGTATCATATCCAACAACTAACCCCTCTACTGTGACAAGTATAGATGTATCATATCCAACAACTAACCCCTCTACTGACTCAAGTATAGATGTAACATATCCACCTACTAACCCCTCTATTGAGACAAGTATAGATGTAACATATCCACCAACTAACCCCTCTATTGAGACAAGTTTAGATGTAACATATCCACCAACTAACCCCTCTACTAAGACAAGTATAGATGTATCATATCCAACAACTAACCCCTCTACTGAGACAAGTGTACATGTAACATATCCACCAACTAACCCCTCTACTGAGACAAGTGTACATGTAACATATCCAACAACTAACCCCTCTACTGAGACAAGTAAAGATTTAACATATCCACCGACTAACCCCTCTACTAGGACAAGTATAGATGTAACATATCCACCAACTAACCCCTCTACTGAGACAAGTATAGATGTAACATATCCACCAACTAACCCCTCTACTGAGACAAGTATAGATGTATCATATCCAACCACTAACCCCTCTACTGACTCAAGTATAGATGTAACATATCCACCTAATAACCCCTCTATTGAGACAAGTAAAGATGTAACATATCCACCAACTAACCCCTCTACTAAGACAAGTATAGATGTATCATATCCAACAACTAACCCCTCTATTGAGACAAGTAAAGATGTAACATATCCACCAACTAACCCCTCTATTGAGACAAGTATAGATGTAACATATCCACCAACTAACCCCTCTATTGAGAAAAGTATAGATGTAACATATCCATCAACAAACTCCTCTATTGAGACAAGTATAGATGTAACATATCCACCAGCTAACCCCTCCACTCAGACAAGTATAGATGTAACATATCCATCAATTAACCCCACTACTGAGACAAGTATAGATGTAACATATCCAACAACTAACCTCTCTACTGAGACAAGTAAAGATGTAACATATCCACCTACTAACCCCTCTACTGAGACAAGTAAAGATGTAACATATCCACCAACTAACCCCTCTACTGAGACAAGTAAAGATGTAACATATCCACCCACTAACCCCTCTACTGAGACAAGTAAAGATGTAACATATCCACCAACTAACCCCTCTACTGAGACAAGTATAGATGTAACATATCCACCAACTAACCCCTCTACTGAGACAAGTATAGATGTAACATATCCACCAACTAACCCCTCTATTGAGACAAGTATAGATGTAACATATCCACCAACTAACTCCTCTACTGTGACAAGTAAAGATGTAACATATCCAGCAACTAACTCCTTTAATGAGACAAGTAAAGATGTAACATATCCACCGACTAACTCCTCTACTGTGACAAATAAAGATGTAACATATCCACCTACTAACCCCTCTTCTGAGAAAAGTAAAGACGTAACATATCTACCGACTAACTTTTCTACTGAGACAAGTATAGATGTAACATATCTACCAAATATCCCCTCTACTGAGACAAGTAAAGATGTATCATATGCACCAAGTAAACCTACTACGGAGCCAAGTAAAGGTACGTGTATAACATTTTAACGAAGTAGCTTTCCATGTACAATTAAGAAGTAAAAATGTTACATTACCTGAAACCATATCTATTTCTTTACTAAATAAAGATGAAACTTTTTACAATGATAAATGTACAATATTCATATGCTCCTTTATTTCAGAAAATTATACTTCTTAATTCATTAATGGATTTTTTCAAAAATGAATAATACAGGATTAATTTGTTGATAATTCTTTCGGACTCTAAGCTTTCTGTAAGTCGAACTCACCATAATGACATGGGATATTTTTTAAATGTTTATATAGCTATAAGCTTCAGAAAAAAATCAACAAAAGCTGCATTCCAAGAACAATATACATTTACGTATGATTTAAAGGCTTGCCTGTTTCTCATTTTAGTCTTGTCCAGCAAACTGTGCAAAGGTAGAGCATTGATATTATATTATCATTTTATCAATGAAATACGCGGGTATGTTAAGGAAGCATATAAGTCATTTCTCGGGAAATTTAGACTTTTTAAAGAAAATTACCAAAACCGCTGATAAACATAAACTGTTATTAACTATTGCATACAGATAAAAGAGTGTCTAATACAAAGACGTACACCACGGCCACGGCATCACGAGACTTCTATTAATAGCGAAATTTTCCTTGATAAAAAGCTAACAGAACAACAATACTCCGGAGTTTATAATGTCTTCGATTAAATAATATAGTTGAAAAAACATTTATTTTCCCTAAAAAGTGCTGCTAGAATCCCACTGTCCTGTCAGTAAAATAATTATTCCACCCATTCGCACGAAACCTTACCCTATGTTTTGAATTTTATACATGTGAACTGGAATTTTTCGAAAAACCATGCTTAACTCAGGATTCTAGCAGCACTTTCCAAGTTTGTCAGAAGGCATACTTTCCATCTGTACAAATTTAATGTTTTTGAAAAATCCATCTAATTGTTGTTCTGTTGCATTATTTATGTCACAAATGACAGAGGAAAGGCCGACCGGGATGCGTATATAGCTGACTGTCTTCGAAAGAGAATATAATCGATGAAAATAAATTAACATACCTGTTTAATTAACTGAAGTCCATATGAATTTCACACAATATTCACGATATTTCCTTTTAAACTCCATTTCATGTATCTTTGTACCTGCCGTCTTATCCAAATTCTCTTTACACGACATGATCAATTCCTAAGTTACTGGATATGCACATATGACGTCATCGGTGGTAAATTATAATCAAAATGACTGACACAGCATGACAAAATAAATACATCTTAATTGTGTTTATATTTACATGTTTCTATTCATTTTCTAGAGTTAAATTACATCTCTAAATACCAATGTTACAAAAACTTGTGTTCTTAAATTGACGTCATATTGCCTACTATGACGTCATCATGTAGCACTGATTAAGTCAAGGTAGAATATTTTGTATGCTTCTTTACTACCCCTGAGTATATGGAGATTACGAACAGCATTGGAGTTCAGAAGACCATATTTAACAACGCAAATCTGGAGCCAAGAAAAAACAGACCTCAGACATCAGAATTTAAGTGGGATCAGGTGCCCTGCGTATAGGACGAAACCTAAAATGCCTTTGTCTTAATTATTACGACCAAATGTTTCGTCGGAATACTTTTCAGGTGTGGATCACATTGATGTTTTTAATGACCATTCTGGGGACACTAAACTAAGGATGATAAGGGCATTAGACGGAGACAACATGACCTGCTTTCAGCTACCCCTCCAGGATGACCAAACCCCGTTCTTTCTGGTCAGGATTTCCGTTCCTGAAACCTTTCGGATTAAGGCTATTCCATATGATATCACCATAACAGGAAATGGACTATCATGTGAAAGACACTCTATCGCGAGGATGAGTCAGGCAAGATTTTAGGAATCAAATACTGTGAAAGCTTAATCTTGTATTATAAAACTTGTTGTAACTCGGGCATCATAAAGCAAAAGTCACATTTTCTTATCATTTGTAAAAAAGGTATTTCAAATCTAACTTTACGGTATTTAATCTCTGATAGGAACAAATTCATTTAAATTGAATACATAACAGATATGTAGGCATTAAAAACTCAGTATATTTAGAAATAATTCCTATATATATACATTTGTGGTATCTCTCCATTATTTAAACATACATAGAACAATATCTTCAATTCTGTATGAAGAGTTAGAGGTCAATACGTGACCTAATCACATGGCGCAATGATCTCTACCGGTACATAAATTATAAAATGACTTGCTCTACTTGCTTTTCATGTATAAAAAATGAACAAAATAAGCAAGTAAAATAATGATTATTTTATTTACAATGTTAAGGAGTATTTCGTACATTTTTTTTTTTTTTTTTTGGCTATCGATTTAACCTGAGTGTGTACATAGAGAATAATCACATAGAAACTAGCGTTTTGTTTACAAGATTTATGTCACTTTTGTCAGCTGCAATGAGTCTATAAAATTTATCCTTATCTTTTGGGTAGACCTTTAGTTAAAGTTCCGTGAAAAACTATGATTTTTACATTGAATTCTACTCACAATAAATGTGTAAATCTGTTGGAAAATATCACAGCATTGCAATCATGCCACGGACAGCTGACATACACTTCGGCGTTGTCGTAACAATAAGCTGTCGCCAGTGACTCTGTGTTTTCATCATAAATATGCCTTTATTTATTAAAATCGTAGATTGACTGTTTTTTAACAAATCTAATACTTGATTGCAAATTAACTGGCTCGGTCAAGTGTTTCCATCCATCAGATTCATCCATCCCTTTCCGGCGACCGAAATTCCTCCAACTTTTATCATCGACTTTCGGACCTGTTTCTTGTGTCTTTTCAGCACTGATGATAAATTTTCACGAATAAAAATATTCCTTTAGACAACATTCTGTTCACTATTACTGATCACAATAAGCCTTTCACAAAATATTCCCTTATAATTAAATCCTTAGTCTGATGAATTCGAAGCGTAACCGCCATTCAAACCTATTTACACCTTGTGTCATTTTACAAAATCTACGACGGACGGTTGGTGCTGTAATTTATATTTGAAAATATTCTGTTGTCTGCGTCAAATTTATATATAAGTTATAAATATCAAGTTTATAAACTTCAATTGGAATTGAAGTGGGTCGGTACGTGATCAAATCTGCTGAGAAGGCCTTCGGTCTTCACAGGATTTCATCACGTGACCTACCCACTTCAATACCCATTGAAGTTTATAAACTTGTTATTTATTTCTTAATTATTACTATTAACATGTAAAGTGCGATGTGTCCTTATTCATGACCTTAAATTTTAGTAAGAGCTTTCCCCCTTTTCTAATTAATAAAAAAATCAATTAAAAAATTTAGCTGGTAAAAAAAATTGTTTCCAATTGTCTTTCTATTTTTAATGTTTCAATGCATCTTTCCAACGCAGTATATCTTGATATTCAAACTATTTGAATTTTTATTTCTAAAAAAAAAATGCTTTTCCCCATAAACATCAAGACTTTGTAAATTAACAACTGCTTAATTAATGAAATTTTTGAAACTTTCTCATAGGGAATCCTTTTTCAAAATAAAATGCTTTAATATAATATCAAAGTATTTTGTACGTGATGGACATTTAAAGGTAGAGAATTTGGTCTTATTAGGGAAGGAAATACCTAAATGTGCTTAAAAATAAATTCCGCCAAATTAGATAAGTATTTCTTTGATGAATTCTTATCGCTTTCAACGGAATTAGAACGTTGATTCTTTTTAGCTCACCTGAGCAGAAGGCTCAAGTGACCTTTTTCTGATCACATTTTGTCCGTCGTCCGTCCGTCTGTCTGTCTATCTAGCTGTCTGTCTGTCCGTCTGTAAACTTTTCACATTTTCGACTTCTTCTCAAGAACCACTGGGCCAATTTTGAATAAACTTGGTACAAAGCATCCTTGGGTGAAGGAAAATTTGAATTGTTAAAACGAAGGGCCACGTCCCCTCACAAGGGGAGATAATCAAGAAAAGACAAAAATAGGGAGGGGTCACTGAAAAATCTTCTTCTCAAGAACCACTGGGCCAGAAAAGCTGAAACTTATATGGAAGCATCCTGGGGTAGTGCAAATTCTAAATTGTTCAAATCGTGACCCCCGGGGATAGGGCGGGCCACAATGGGGAATCAAAGTTTTACATAGAAATATATAGGAAAAATCTTTGAAAATCTTCTTCTCAAGAACCACTGGGCCAGAAAAGCTGAAACTTATGTGGAAGCATTCTGGGGTAGTGTAGATTCTTAATTGTTCAAATCATGATCCCCGGGGATAGGGCGGGGCCACAATGGGGAATCAAAGTTTTACATAGAAATATATAGGAAAAATCTTTGAAATTTTTCTTCTCAAGAACCACTGGGCCAGAAAAGCCGAAACTTATGTGGAAGCATCCTTGGGTAGTGTAGATTCTAAATTGTTCAAATCATGACCCCCTGGGATAGGGCGGGGCTACAATGGGGAATCAAAGTTTTACATAGAAATATATGGGAAAAATCTTTGAAAATCTTCTTCTCAAGAACCACTGGGCCAGAAAAGCTGAAACATGTTGAAGCATTCTGGGGTAGTGTAGATTCTTAATTGTTCAAATCATGACCCCTGGGGATAGGGCGGGGCCACAATGGGGAATCAAAGTTTTATATAGAAATATATAGGAAAAAATCTGTGAAAATCTGCTTCTCAAGAACCACTGGGCCAGAAAAGCCGAAACTTATGTGGAAGCATCCTGGGGTAGTGTAGATTCTAAATTGTTAAAATCATGACCCCCGGGGATAGGGCGGGGCCACAATGGGGAATCAAAGTTTTACATAGAAATATATGGGAAAAATCTTTGAAAATCTTCTTCTCAAGAACCACTGGGCCAGAAAAGCTGAAACATGTTGAAGCATTCTGGGGTAGTGTAGATTCTTAATTGTTCAAATCATGATCCCCGGGGATAGGGCGGGGCCACAATGGGGAATCAAAGTTTTACATAGAAATATATGTAAAAATCTTTGAAAATCTTTTTCTCAAGAACCACTGGGCCAAAAAAGCTGAAACTTACACGGAAGCATCCTGGGGTAGTACAAATTCTAAATTGTTCAAATCATGACTTCCGGGGGTAGTTTGGGGCCTAGATGGGGAATCAAAGTTTTACATTGAAATATATAGAACAAATCTTTAAAAATCTTCTTCTCAAGAACCACTGCGCCAGAAAAGCTGAAACTTGTGTGGAAACATCCTTGGGTAGTGTAGATTCTAAATTGTTCAAATCATGACCCCCGGGGGTACGGCGGGACCACAATGGGGAATCAAAGTGTGGCATAGAAATATAAAGGAACATTTTTTGAAATTTTTCTTCTCAAGAACCACTGTGCCAGAAAAGTTGAAACGTATGTGGAGGTATCCCAGTGTAGTGTAGAGTCTAAATTGTTCTCATCATGACCCCCAGGGGTTAAGCAGGGCCACAATGGGGAATCAAAAGTTTACAATGTTGAATCAAAGCATCCTATTTTAGCGTAGATTTCAAATTGTCTAAATTATGATCAGTTAGGTAGGGTGGGGTCACAATTTGTATTACAAGGGAGAAGTCTGGTAAAGAACGTAAAGGTCAAAGCTTCTCAGGTGAGCGATGTGGCCCATGGGCCTCTTGTTGTTTTGCAGGTTTCCTATCGCGTTGTGGGACAACCAACGCAGTTTTGTTCGCTGCTCAGTGATGTTAAAATAGCAGGACTTTCTGTTTGCAATTACTACTGCGCATGTCCGAATCCCTTAAGCTGCAGAGAAGTAACCATCTACCTGGCAAGCGGAAACAACCGGGAACCCTGGTCCTTATGTGAAGTGTTTGCATCCAATCTATAACTGAACATTGCTTTTACTGAAACAGAACAATGATCCTATTGGAAGAAAACAATTCTCCTACTTCTAAAGTTGAAAAATGTCCCTGCTACTGGTGCTGAAAATTTTTTTATTATGTTTTGACAATTGACGATGTAGTTATAACATAAAACGTGTCTTTCAAGCAAAAAAAATCTCCATGTAAATTAGGTAAATAGATCCACACAAATAAAAAAAAAATTGGTCCGTGAATATTGGCTCTTGATGAAGTATAATTTACAGATTATCTATCTGAATAATTTCCCTCTTTTACTTGGATGTATAATAGTACACATTTTCGTTAATACATGCAGTTTCTGCCATAATTATCTTTAATGCAACGAATCCAGAAAAGAGAAAATGCTACTTTTTATCATTGTTGAGTTACGATTGGTATACTACTGTTATTTTTATGGCTCAATTTTATATGATGACATTCTATTTTTGTAAAAAATGCACTTATGTGTAACTTTAATATTCAAGTTTTGAATGAATATTGCTATTTTCACTCAGATCATGATCCCAAGGCAATTGTAACATATGTACACATTATTTTTGCAATTGCCAGTTTACCCCCCCTCTCTCTCTCTCTCTCTTTGAAGGCATGGTAGTTTTTATGTGTCTTGTATGTAATGAGTGATCAAACGTCAAGCATTCCAAGAACTGGTATTTACATAAATAAAGGGCATAAACATATGGGACTATTTATCAAGAATGTGTGTCAGGGGCATTTCACGATAATAGAAAATGCATCATTTAATTAATATGTAAAATAAAATTCTACATTGGGACGTTAATATAACCAAACTATTTTTGACATCATTTTATGGCATATACACCTTACAAACACGTCATTTCTCTTCATATTTTGGATGTCGTTGGTCATATAACACATCTGGCTGTGCCAACAAATTATCATACCGCGCTAACGTATGAATTCAAATTGAATGCTTAAAAATAACACACACGATCCTAGTCACCGCGCGGTAGAAATACAGTAGGAACTACATTATTTTCAATACGCTATGAACACCTTCAAGTAAGGGGTATATTGATTTTACCCACTTCAATAAAAACAATTATTTTGTTGAATTAACGTAAAAATACAACATCTGTGTGTTTAAAAATAATTAGTCATTTTCTTTGCTCACAATGCTCATTTGTGTTAGTATAAAGCTTTCCAACGTCACAAACGGCTGTTGCGTCTAATAAGCACAAGAGTTATGAAATCGCAAACGCGCGGTATTCAATTTATCGGCACAGCCTGGTATGGTATAGGACCGAGCGATATCAAAAATTTTAAAAAGCAATGTTTAAATATGAAGTGTCTGATTTTTTTTCATGAATATTTCCAATTAAACATTTTTATTGTTAGTATGCACAGTTTTATTTGCTATACATATATATCTGAAACTTTGCAGAGTGAAACATACAACTAAAAAAAGTGATAGTTATTGAGTCAAATGCTGACTGGCGTATTTCATACTAATTGTTAGTCCTTTATTTATACACTGAATTGACGACGGATTTTTCACTTATCACCCGATCATGACAAGGAGCACAGGGCGGGTGTGACCGGTCACCAGGGGATGCTCACTCCTCCAGGGAACCTGATCCCATCTCTGATGTTTCGGAGGTCCGTATTTGCTCTTCTCTTTTTTGTGTTTTACGGACTTTGAAATTGAATATTGATCGTTATCTCCATATCCTTCTTTCACATGTATCAATGGTTTATCCATTAATTAAACAATCAAATTATTCTTTTGTTTTTTTTTTTTGTTTTTTTTTTTTTTTGTTTTTGGTTTGTTCTTTTTTTGTAACAAAAATGGCCCTTGTTATGTGTATAAATTATATAATGCATATATATTAATCAGCATACTGATAAATATGGCTCCAATGGTTGTTTTTTTATAAATTATGCAATCCCCTTTTTCTGTGTAATTTTAACTCGACAATAACGAGGATTTTCCAGATAGGAACAGTATGAACGAGGCTTCCACCGACACTATTGACACGAATGTAAGGAAGACTTGCAGGTAAGGTTAATATGAGCTTTTTTCAGTCTAGATTTCTTTTGTCTGTTTTCTGGTTGAGATGCGAGAAATGTCAGTCAAAATTTATCAGTGATAAATTTTTCAGAATCCTGTTTGAAATATTTCGATGTGCAAGTTTGAAACCATTTCGACATCTGTCATTATATTTCAATTCCAAAATTTTTAAGAGGGCAAATAAAAAAAATGCTGAATATTTAAGCTGATTACAGGATTGTCGTCGTGAGATCAGTTGTTTTTCGTCCCATTCAATAATTTTTCACTCGTATAAAACATGTCACCGTATTTCGATGAGGAACCTCAAATTTTGACCTTTACTCGGCACTCATGGCCATTGAGCATTAAGGATTCTTTATCGTGCCAATGCATTTCGTGACACGGGACTTCAGGTTATAAGGTCTTATCCACAGCATTTACTTCCAGTTGCCGAGCGCTTGGTGAAGGAGCAGTTGCTACTTAATTTTTATAGATTTTGGTCAGTCACTGCCGGGATTTGAATGCAAAATCTTCAAAACTTGGAGAGATCGCTTTTTGCCTTAGGTGAGTCGCAGCCCTGATATGACCTCACGAGCATCCTATGAAACACAAAAGATATGGGGATAAAAACAAAGCAAAGAAAATGGCCAAATAATGGCTTGATGATAAGCCTAAGTTTTCCCCGTGTTGGCAAAGTGTTTAGATTTTGAGACAGAGAGGATTTGATATTCTTTGAACCCAATGTACGATAAAAAATGCTAGAATATACCTTTATCAAGTAACAACATGAAAGCGAGTCATTGTGTGTGAAACGTTAAGACGACAAGATGGAATGTACTCTAGTTGAATCAGGAAACGATAACGAAAATCGAGCGAGTTAAAAATGTAAAGAAAATAAACAACGTCTCTAGAGTAAATGAAAACTAGAGGTACTGTGAGCAATGAGCTCACTAAATGATACCCCCCGCCTCCCATAAACTAGAGGTACTGTGAGCAATGAGCTCACTAAATGATACCCCCGCCTCCCATATGTATAAAATGGCAGTGCCCATGTTTTGCTATGGGAAACCCAGAATGTGTCGGATCAAAAAGTAAAATAGAAGGTGCACAATGGTAATATGTAATAAAGATTCTGTTAAAGTTTCATTACATTTCACTCAGTGGTATGAGAGAAGTTTTGGAAAAGAGATGGGTACCCGAAAGACGGGTAAAAGATGGACGGACAGACAGACAGAGAGACGGACGGACGGACATACCGATTACTATATACCCTCCCGCTTTTCAATCGGGGGTATAAAAATATATATCCCAAAATGCAGGATCGAGTTTCGAAAAGAGAACTCGCTATATTTGTTTTAGATGTTCTGTTAACATTTCTATATCAACTCAAAATAAACAGTGGAATGATCGAATTAAATACAAAATGTTTGGTTAGAAGACTATTGATTTTTTTTAACAAACGACTGATATGTTTCACTTCTCAAAATTCTTTTAAATAATTAGTTATTAATGATGCCTCAATAACGTTGTAGGTTCAAGACAAATAAATTTTGTGATATTAAATGCCCACATGAACAATTTATCATATATAATGCAGTGAAAACCGACACTAGTGAGTAAAGAATAGAAGGATATAATGAACAGTATTCAAGCTAAAAAGTCTATTAAACAGTACAAATTAGGAGCAGAGCAAACACGGACGACCAAAACATCAGAGATGGGATCTGGTGCCCTAGAGGAGTGAGCATCCCCTGCCGACCGGTCACACCCGCCGTGTGTACCCTGTCATGATCGAAAAAACAACAGAAAAACCGTCGATAATTTAGTATGTAAATAATGGAATAACAATTTGTACGAAGAACGTCCTTTATCTCAAACGTTCTGTGCAACAGTATAGTCGAGGATTGGTGAAAATCTTATGTGAATACTAAACCATTCCGAGGAATTTCTCAGAAAAATTTGATATCACAAAATGTTACCAAAAATAATGATATATAAAATCTATGGGACTTTTTATCTTAAGCAGGTGAAGAAGTTATATGTAATTCAATCATACTATTAAAAATGATACGACATACGATTTTAATGAGAAGAGAATTAAACTCATTATTTTGCTTGTCAGGTCACAGTATTGAAAGCCAAAATAAAATGAAATGTAATAATATTTTCAACAAAATGAGTCTCTATTGAAAATCAATCACTGTTTGATAGGCAGATATTGACCAAAAATACATTTTTTATGAATATTTCATTTCAGTAACATTGTTGCTAAACAGTTTTATTCAGTCTATTGATTTCTGACAAATATGTTTGAATATTATCAAATATGCTCCTTTTAACTGTTACATACTCAGAAAGTTTTAAATTTAGGCATTAAAATTTAAACAGATGGTAGAATTTAAACAAAAGAGATGTGTTGCACATTTGCCATTTTCATAAGATTTAAAGGTAACAAAAGGGGTAAGGAGAATAGCAGGAGAATAGAGAATACGGACTTCTAAGTAGTGAGAGGTGGGATCAGATCTAACGACTTAATTGATAATACACATGGAGACTTTAATTTTTCAATCGTCAGCTTCCCTTATCTTGCAACACTGCACCCTACATACCTGTTGATGGATTTTATGATGGCATCTTATGATGGCAAAGGTGTAATCTCTCCAGGATCCTAATTTCTTTTTATATATATGATCTCTTGAAATTTTTTTTTTTTTAATTTACTAAACTTTAAATTTATTTATTTATCGATTTTTATTTATTTGATTTTTATTTTTATTAATAGTACAATTAGTTATTTTTAATCTGACTTTAAGGGTTAAACGTAGTGCTTAATTTTTATTACCGTCATTACCGTCTTCCTTGGAAGACGGTATTGTATAGTTGAAGTTTTTTACAGTCTTCGGACTATGCACTTCCTCTCTTTTGTGATTGGTAGAAAATGCATGATGAGAAAATTTTCAATTATTTCATTGGTTGAAATGCTGTTCAAGGCAAGGGAGATAACTTTCTGATGATCTAATTTTCGTACGACTTAAAACAATTTTGCAAGATTTTCAATCATAAAAAAAAATGACAAAACGAACAACAAAATCAGCAGTAATTAATTCCTAATAACATGATTTTTTGTATAGCAAAAAATAAAAATATCTCTTTAACGTCATTATAAATAAAATTTGATTTTTATTGCTTGCAGGCTTTACAATTTGTTATTATTCTTTTCCCCTTTCTTGTTTGAAGAAGGAAATGGAATCAGCCGAGGTTTGCCGAAAGCTCTCGGCGAGTTTACGGAGATGACCGAGCGACAACCGTGGTAGGGCTAATGCCAGTAAAAAGCTAATGTAGAAATACAAAATCAAGAAATTCAAAAGAATTATACGGCCTGATAGGTGTAGATCGGTATACAGTTTAAGATTGTTGCTAAAGACGGGAAGCTTTTTCAAAAAGCTCTACTTGTATGACTTTTATTTATTTATTTATAATACTCACGTTATATTTATTTTTGTTCCTCTTAATGCAATCATATTACTTTTCAAGTTTTTTTTTTCTTTAACTAATTCTAAAGAAATTATAAATTCTTAACATTTGTTTAATTCTTAAAATTCGTTTTATCTGCCATATGTATGTGTATATATGTACATGTGTTTTTGCATGTTAATTTATGTTGTAAATGTTTTTCTTGTGATATTTTACTGTGATAGTCGGTTTAAGAGCTCTACAGAGCTCATGTTTATTGTTATGTAATGTATACAATGCCGACTTTAAATAAAATTTACTTACTTACTTACTTACTATTTTATAGATTGTTAGCCTATGATTTACTCGTATACACTGAATTGACAACGGATTTTCCGGGTTTTGACATGGACCACACGGAGAGTGTGACCGGTCGGCAGGTGATGCTCACTCCTCCGTGGTACCTGATCCTACCTCTGATGTTTCGGTGGTCCGTGTTTGCTCTGCTCCTATTTTGTGTTTTTTATGGACTTTGATAATAAATACTGTTCGTTATCTCCATATCCTTTATCCCAGTTTATTCGACAGGAAGGGTTGTAATCTATTGACAAACAAGTTCATGAAACAAGAATATGGACAGTCTTGTTTAAATCTTAAACTTGATAATTTTGTAAGTTATATGGTCGTTACTATGAATATTTTGTACAGCAAGCGTCAGACAGAATTCGATTCATAGATTGCATTTGCCAACATGATTATTTTATCGACAGTAGACGTTCCCTTTTAAACGAGGTTGAAATATAACGTAGAAATGACTCTTAGTGTTTGATTAGCAAATACATATCACCATTTTGTTGATTGATGCATATTTATATTTTATGTGAATTCTTTTCTTTTGAGCACTTTTGTAACGGACAGTATGAATGTAAAATAAATAAAAAGCAACAAAAAATGTTCCAGATTAAGTAAACTGTTATGAGATTCTACGACAAAATACTTATATAAGGATATAAATTTTGGTTTGTCATTTGAAAATAATGGAGCGGAACTTGGATATGCTTAATTTCTAATATTCCTACAATTTTTCATTAAGTCAAATGCTGATTGACGTTTTTTTTTATAGTAATTGTTTAGCTATTCTTTACCCACTGAATTGTTGACAGATTTTTTACCGTTATTCCCAAATCATGACAAGGAGTCACCCATCGACAGGGGACACTCTCTCCTCCATTACACACCATCCCATCCCTGTTGTTTAGAGGTCCGAATTCGTTCTGCTCTTGCTTTGTCGTGTTTAATGAACTCATATATCATACTCATTTACCTTTGATATTTATTATCTTCACCAGATCTCCCATTTTTGTTTTTTGTCTCTTTTAGGGATGCAGTATTACCTTAGAGAAAACAGAAGGATACTGTTGATTATCTTATTATTTGTTCAGGGTAAATTTATTGTTAATTTCTATTCATTTAAACGTTCGTTTGTAATCCACGCCTGATATTTTAATCTTAATTAAATTGACATATTTTTAAAAATGAAAGATTTATTCTATAATTGCCACAAGTTTAACTGTGCACATCGATATTTTTTCCTTATCCAATTCTTTTTACTCCAAAAATTTGTCAATTGATTTTCGTAGCAAGACCAGTTAAAATTATCCTTAGATGAATCATCCCTGGAAATATGGTCTATATTGGGTACATGTACAATGACTGTTAAAGGGAGGTTCTCGAAACAAGACCATTTACTGGGAACATGTTCCCTTCTTGCCTTTTTCTTTTTATCGAACTCGAGTTATTTATACTGATTTTAAAAAACAGATATACATGGGCAGGATCCCTGTTTGGGTGGAAACCACGGCACTCCATCCTTCCTGGAGAAGCGAAGCCCTTCGTACGAGATGGATTCGTCGCCGATCTGTGACCGGTACATCCTCGAGGGCTGGTACGGGGCGAGGGGATACAATATGTCTACCTCTCCTCCCTCTCTTACATATTGTGGTACACTGTATCCAGTCTGGTCGAATGGTAGGTTTTACAATTCATATATCTTTATAAACAAAGCAAATATACGAGGGTTGTTAGAAAAGTTCGCGGATAAGTTCTATTGTGAGCGTATTGCTTTCCATGAAACCGGAAAAACTCTCCAGATAAAAACTTCACCTATTTTTCAAAAAAATATACAAAGATTACTGTTTTCCGATGATCCTTAAAAAATATACACTATATAATCTTTATAAAACATGCTTTACGTAGCATGCTACTTTTGCGCACCTTTACATTACAAAGACCTTTTAATGAAATTAAAAATTGCACAGTTATAGTGCAAAAAAAGATATTTTTCATTGCCTACACTTAGTTTAAGGACAAAGTATTCAAATAGTAGTAACTTTATAGTACACATGTAATGAAAGGATTAACATTTTTAATTTTCCACTCCAGCGATACGTGGTAACCCTCTTGTCGCTTGGACGTTGCCCCTATGGATTTTGCACTGTTTCTATACCCGATCGCTTATCTGCGAAGACATTTATTTTTAAGCTCTCAATAATATTCGAAACAACACAAAAGACATTGTATAAAAAAAGTAACATGACTTGATATAGATATTTAATTTTTAATTAAAATAATACAAAATAGGAGCAGAGCAAACACGGACCTCCAAAACATCAGGTGTGATCATTAGCATGAAAAACTTCATTCAGCATTCAGCTGAAAAATGTCATCGTATCGACTATAAAATTTACAAAATGATGACTTTAAAAAATACTGCTGATATTCTTGTTTCAGCAACTTCTTTGCCAATAATTTACCTCGTTTTAGAATTTGTTCATACGTACAGCATGCTCTTGCGTATCGAATCAACTGAGAAATTTAAAATTCGTGCAGGTGATGATGGTATATTGCTGCATAAATAAGGAAAGTTGACGATTGAAAATTCACGTTTATGATAAAGCTTGGTTGTTAGATCACTATTTACGTCTTTTCAAGTAAAATATCCAAATATGACACAGATGTGTCAGACTCTGTGATTTATGTAATCTCAAGCTCACCAGGATATATCGTATCGACCTAAGAATGAAAATTACCATAGTTACTTGTCAATATACCTAAACGTCCCGTTGAAGGCCACAAGTAATTTCTTCTTTTCAAGCACAAGATTTTGCACAAATTCTGCTTCATCTAATCATACATGGGTCATACGTCATAATTCACAATAGATAAAAATCAAAATTAACTAACAACCCTCGTATTTTGAAAAAAAAAAATGCAAAATTAATGACAATGAAAGGATATGTATAATTCTATCTACTTATATTAAATTGTTTTTCTCTTAAGAATCTCTTTTTTGATTAAGCTTTCTGTGAACTAAGTAAAAATAAATTTGATCCTTTTTGCATCAAACAATTTTGATTCACAATAATTGCAAAAATTTGTCCCAACTGAATTATGATTCTAACATTTTCCACTGTCATTTTTTATTGTCTATGCATCAGAAATACATAAAGTAAATTATTTTTGTTATATAAGATCAGCCACCCAGTGATGGGCAAACTGGATTTGTATCTGCCTGTCAGGTTGGATTTAGCGCTAACTGTGACAAAAGTTACAACATTGAAGTAAAGAACTGTGGAGATTTCATAGTGTATAAATTGAAGCCAGTGGATTTATGTGATTCCGCATATTGTTTTGGTATGTGCCCCGGTAAACAGTGGTGGTTTTTGTTGGAGTGAAAATTTTCAGTCTTACACTCAACTACGTGTAGTATTTATATACATGTATTACTATTTTATTTAGAAACACCAACAGTTATAACATCTTCGGTCGCAATCACAACTTTTTATGCAGCAGCAGACGAAACCTCACCGGACGTAACATACAGTATTCACAACACAGCTTCGACCATTGTTTCTACCACGGAGCCAATTAAAGATGTAACATTACAACCGACCTACTCCATTTCTGAGTCAAGTAAAGATGTAACAAATCCACCAACTAACCCCTCTACTGAGTCAAGTAAAGATGTATCATATCCACCAACTAACCCCTCTACTGAGACAAGTATAGATGTATCAAATTCATCGACTAACCCCTCTACTGAGTCAAGTAAAGATGTAACAAATCCACCAACTAACCCCTCTACTGAGTCAAGTAAAGATGTATCAAATTCATCGACTAACCCCTCTACTGAGTCAAGTAAAGAAGTCACATTACAACCAGATAACCCCTCTGCTGAGTCAAGTAAAGATGTAACATATACACCAAGTAAACCTACTACGGAGCCAAGTAAAGGTACATGTATATTATTTCAACCAAGCTTTCCATGTACTATAAAGTAGTAAAAATGTTACATTACCTGAAATCATGTCTATTTCTTTATCAAATAAAGATGAAACATTTTACAATGAGAAATCGACAATATATTTAGGCTCCTTTATTTCAGAAAATTATACTGCTCAACTTGTTACTGGAAATTTTTTAAGATGAAAAATACAGAGTGAAATTGTTAATCATTTACTCGGAGTTTAACTTTCTTGTATCGAACTGATCATAATGAATGGAATTATATTTTAATGTTTATATAGCAATAAGCTTCAGAAAAAAAAATTAACAAGCTAATTCAGAGAATTCGTGTCCCCCGCTTAGGGAAAAAGTCGGATCCCCCTGACTGAATTTGTAGAATTATTAAATGTATACATGTATACTGAGGCAAATAAAATACATGTATGTCAATATGCATATACAGATTTGATTGCTTATTCTTTATTATGTGTATAGAAGATTCTTTTTATATGGAATATTTATCACACTGTAATGATGATTTTATAACCTCATAAATTTTTCATTTCACATGCTCAATACTATCACTTAGTAAAAAAAAAAAAAGAAAAGTACATGTATTTAAAAAAAAAAAAAGAAAAGAAAAAAGAAAGGATCGATCGGGATTCGATCCCGGGACCTCTCGCATGTGAAGCGAGAGACATAACCACTAGACCACGGAATCGCTTTACACAGCCGGAAGTATATGCAGAACTGAAGTCACATGTATACAATGTATATTCATGTTCGGTATTCTCAAAATTTTACACAATCCATGGTGTTTGATTTATTTAGCCTTTATTAAACAGTTCTAATAGATGTAACAAGAACATAAAGTCCGCCGATAACCTGTTTCATACGCAATAACTCGCCTCATGCCCCTGCGCTAAAAATAGCGACATGTAATACTATAAATACTAATAAAACAAACGGGACGGGGCACTTTGAGAGGGGCGAGAGAGGTCCTAGGGAGTTTTGGTATAAAATTACATTGCATAAGCTCAAAATCTTCCTGAAATATCGCCCGGAAATGATAGTGTTACACACAGACAGAATGTATAAATTTTCGACCTTGAACTTTGACCTTTTGACCTCAAAATCAATAGGGGTCTTCACTAGGCCACAGGGAGTTGTTATGTAAAATTTCATTGCAATAGCTCAAATGGTTCTAGAGATATCGTGTGGAAACGAAAGTGTTTTCACAGACAGAATTTGCTTATTTATGACCTTGACCTTTGACTTTTTGACCTCAAAATCAATAGGGGTCTTCTTTAGTCCATAGGGAGTTGCTATGCTAAATTTCATCGCAAAAGCTCAAAGGGTTCTCGAGATATCGTGTGGAAACGAAAGCGTTACAGACAGACAGAAAGACGGACGGACGGACGGACAGACGGACGGACGGACAAACCCAAATTAATATCCCCCACTTTTCAAGCGGGGGACAACAAAAAATGTTTGCCAAAAACAATATACATTTACATATGATTTAAAGTCTCGTCTGTTTCTCATTTTAGCTGGAACTCCTGTCTTGTCCAGTGTACAGTGCAAAGGTAAAGCATTGAAAATATATTATCATTTTATTAATGAAATATATGGAATTTACGAATAGTAATGAAGTTCAGAAGTACATATTTAACAACACAAATCAGGAGCAGAGCAACACAGACCTACCTCTAAAACATCAGAGGTGGGATCAAGTGCCCTACGTTGAGGACGAAACTTAAATCAGTCGTCAATTCAGTGAATAAATAATGGACTCGGATTACTTTTTAGGTGTCGATCACATTGATGTATTTAATGATCACTCTGGGGACATGAAATCAAAGATGAGTAGGGCATTAGACGGAAACAACATGACCTGCTTTCAGCTACCCCTCCAGGATGACCAAACCCCCTTCTTTCTGGTCAGGATATCCGTACCTGAAACCTTTGGGACTAAGGCTATTCCGTATGACATTACCATAGCAGGAAATGGACTGTCGTGTAATAGACACTCCATCGCGAGGATGAGTCAGGTAAGATTTTTGGAATAAAATATTGTGAAAGCTTAATATTGTATTATAAAACTTGCTGTAACTGTAAAGGTTTGATTTTTTCAATTATTTGTAAAAATGGTATTTCAAATTTAACTTTAAATATGCTTAAAAATAAATTCCGCCAAACTAGTAAAGTAATTCTTTGATGGATTTTTATTGTTATCAACGGAATTAGAACTTTGATTTTTTTCTCACAAATGTAGGTCTCCTATCGCGTTGTTGGACAACCAACGCAGTTTTGTTCGTTGCTCAGTGATGTTAAAATATCAGGACTTTCTGTCTGCAAGCTCTATTGCGCATGTCCGAATCCCGTTAGCTGTAGAGATGTAACCATCTACCTTGCAAGTGGAAAGAACCGGGAACCCTGGTCCTTATGTGAAGTGTTTGTATCTACCTAGTATCCCGAGCCCGATCTCCTACTGAACCGGGAACCCTGGTCCTTATGTGAAATGTTTGCATCCAATCTATAACTGAACATTGCTTTTCCTGAATCAGAACAATTCTTATATTGGAAGAAAACAAGTCTCCTACTTCTGGATAATTATATAAGAGCATTTTTTCTACTGAAACAAAAGAATGTCCCAGATACTGGTGCTGACAATTTTTATTTATATTCAGTATTTTGACAATTGACGTATGTAGTTATTTCATAAAAGAAAAAGCATCTTTAAAAAAACAAAAAAAAACTCCATGTTTATTGGGTGAATACAAATGTAGATCCACACAAATGGTAAAGGTTGGTCTGTGAATATTTACAGCTCATTTATCTGAATTATTATTTCCCTCCTGAACTTGGCTGTGCACATTTCTGTTTGTGCATGCAGTTTCTGTCATTACAATCTATAATGTACTGTAACGATGCCAGGAAATAGAATGCCCTACTTTATAACACTTATTGAGTAACAATCTGAAAACTACTATTGTTTTCAAGGCTTGAAGTTTGAATGATGGCATTTTATTCATATAAAGAAATCCATGGAGGAAACTGCACTATGTTAGGAGTAACTCTTATCTAAGTTTTAAATTCACTCTAATCATGAAACAAAGGAATTGTAACACATTAACACATTACTTTTTTCATTTAACATTTTACTCTCTCTGAAGGCATGGTATTTTTTATGTGTCTTGTATATAGTGGGTGATCAAAAGTTTCAAAATATCTCTTGCACATAATCACAATCCGGAATTATAAAAAAAAGCTATTGGCGTCCAATGTAAGTACATTCCTTCGCTCTGAAATAATCAGTATTTTTACGATTTCATCACGCATAAGTTCTGGTTTTAATATTTAAAAAAAAAATGCTTTTGTTTCTGATTGAGAATATCAATTTACATTATGGAGACCAGACCCTCAAACAATTTGTCGGAAACATTATGGTCAATACAAATACTATCCATCATAAACTCAAATGCTGACTGACGTTCTTCTATTTTTTGTCATTTTTACAGGCTAAATATTTCATGGATCGTTTTCATGACGGGAAATTTTACTGATAGGTCTGCATTCTATTCTTATAAAGCAGATCCCACCTCTGATGCTATAGAGGCCCATGTTTGATTTGTTTTGGATTTGCTTTGTTTGAATAAATTTTGCAAATTTCACTATAATCTTGATATTCCAAGGTTTCTAACATATCAACACATTATTTTTGCATTGTTTGATTTTTTCCAATGAAGAAAAGTTTTGCATTTTAGTTTCTTATGTGTGTTCTATATAATGTAATACACAAGTTTCAAAAGTATTATCTATATAAAGAGCATATGTTACGTAATATTTTACACTATGCCTTTAATATGAAAATGATGTCAAAATGCAGACAACCCATCGCTATGAGAAAATCAATATTTTTATAAATTCAACACGCCTAAGTTCTGGTTTAAATTTTGATAAAAATGCTTTTGTTTCTGAAAAAGAATATCACTTATATACTGTAGATTAAGGAGGCACAAAGCGATCTTTAATTACATTTTTATGTCGGAAACTTTATGGTTAATACAAATACCATTCATAATACACTCAAAAGCTGACTGACGTACTTCTATAACATTTTTTGTCATTTTTACGCACTGAGTATTTAACGGATTTTCCCATTTTCTCCGATCATGACAGAGGGCTGAAGCCGTTACTGATAGGACGGAAGAGGAAGCTTACCCTCACATGGCACCCGATCCCACTTCTGATGATTTAGAGGTCCGTGTTTGATTTGCTTCGAATTTGATTTGTTTGAATGGTGTTTTAGCTAGAATGGTGTTTGTTATATCTATATTGCATTTCAAAGTGTACGAATAATGACTTTTTTTTAAAATGAAGAATGTGAGACGCCTCCACTCTTTATAATACACAAAGTCAAAGGTATTATCTATATTAAGAGCATATGTTATGTAATATTATACACCATGCCTTTAATGTGAAAATACTATCAAAATGTAGATGTCATGTGATTAAAAAAAGTAAGTTTTTTTTAATCCAAAACGAAACGGTGTTTCCAATTTCACATAAAT
Source organism: Saccostrea cuccullata (assembly GCF_032062105.1). Lineage (NCBI taxonomy): Eukaryota > Metazoa > Mollusca > Bivalvia > Ostreida > Ostreidae > Saccostrea > Saccostrea cuccullata. The sequence continues at coordinate 135,646 of NW_026929671.1, read as the reverse complement.
CCTAGAGAGATGACTTGCAATAATACAAAGAATGATTTTGTAAAAAAAAAAATGAATAAATAAAAATTAGAAGGAATATAGACTTCTCAAAAGATCAATTTGAATTTGGAATGGTTGTTTTAGTTAAGAAAAATAAATTCAGTATAATGTTACTGGAAGGAAGACCGAGAAATAAAATTTTTATTTGCTTATTTATAAATAAATTCAAATTTTTCTATGTCAGAAAACTTTGAAAAATAATTTACTTCTGTCTCGTTCAACGTATATATATCATGTTCTATGTACAACTTATGATAAGTCGATATATATGGTCTTTTTTTTATCCAAAAGCATTCCAAGAACTGGGATTTTTATTTTACATATTAATTAATTGATGCATTTTCTCCCAGCGTGAAATGCCCTTGACACACATTCTTGATAGATACATTGGGACGTCCATATAACCAAGCTATTCTTGACATTATTTTATGGCTGTTCAAGATACGAGATATTTTATTTACTAATCAAGGGCCCCGAAGGGCATTTCAACATACATAAATGTACAATTTAAACATTCTTTTTTTTTTACCATATCATTTTTTAAACAGTTATATAAATGACCAAGTTACATAATAATATGTTCTCAGTGTCAATGATCATACATAAAAAACTGTCCAGAAGAATGTCAATGATCACAAATACAAATGCATTAACCTGTAAAAGCGTCTGAACCACCAGCAGATTCGATTACACCAATATAAGTACGACAACTCCTTTACGTTGAGGCTGTAGCTTTTTCTCCACTGAATTTTATTTATAATTGATGTTAAATAACTACAACATGAGGAACTTTTGATATTTGTTTTTGTAATATATCTGTGTAGTATGAACGCCTGTCGTGGATAAGTTTAATACATGTATGACATTATTCAAGCGCTAATATTTCCTCATTGAAATACTTAGTGAGTTTTATAAATGACGAAAGACAGCAAATCTTCTTTATAATTTCGATATTTAGTTAACATGAAAATTGACAAATCTTAGTAGATCCCCTCTGTCTATCAGAAACATCGCCGTTGAGCGGTTGACCCGAGGGCATTTTATTACAAACAGACCTTTTATATTGAAGGTTTGCATGAAAACCATTCGAGTATTACTTGTATTACAAATTCAGAATAAAATAAAACTAAAGGATATTGAAGTATTAAGTTATACATGTTTTATTTGCTTTATTATGAGGGCAAGACTGAGTACAATCAATTTTGAAACCGATCTACTCTACCAAAATATTGGAAAGTTGATGCTATAGCGTTTTCAAAAACCTTACTTAAAGTCGGAGTTTCGTAAATGAGATATAGGGAGATAACGAATAGTTCTTATGGTCAATATAATTGCCGTATTAGCACATATCTAGCGTATGTTTCCTACATGTATTATTGGTTCGAATTGTTTCCATGTTCTATAGTAAATATGAAATTTGATTAGGGAATGCTCCGTCTACTAGATTCGTGTGAGGAGCTCGGTTAACAGGGATGGTTAATCATCTAAGACACATGATTACACCTTTGGGATTTCATCGGTTCCTGTTTTTGCTCTTTCTACAGATTTGTATTCTTTAAAGATTTTTAAGATCGATCAGTGTTTGTCATCTTTATCCCCAAATCGAAAGATCCCCGAGGTGTAATGATTTTCTCTTGTGTGTCTGTTTGTCTGTCAAATTAAACCTGGCTCAAAACTGTTGCACTGTCAAGGGTAACTTTATACTACTGTAGTCTACGTCCCACTCCAGAGAATTGTGTTACCATCGGGAGCATAGTGTTATCATTCATATTTGTTGTGAGAGGACAGGGTGTTTTCGTGGAATACAGAATTTTTGTCAATTCAAATGCCCGTCAGCACTGTTTATAAATGATCATGCATAATTGGCATATAGCGGCTTATTTTAGAGGGGTGCTAATTTTTGCTTATTTTGGCGGTTTGATGATACTCCGCTACACTTTTTATAGCTAATACTAAAAAAGCAAGTACTCCTGTTAGTGTCCATCTGCAAAGAGTTGAAACCCTTTGTTCGCTAGAATAGATTACGTCAAAATTATTGGCATACCTTTGAGCAGGCAAAACGTCAAATTTTACACCTACCAATAAAACCCGCTATATGGTATAATGCGGACTTACGATTTTCATACTAATTTTTAGATCATTTTATTCGCATTGAATTTTTGGCTAGAATTTCCGTTAATGTGAAGACACTTATTTTCGTGGAGGGATAATTTTCGTTGTTTTCGGGGCATGAAGATTACCACTAATTTATGACCACCACGAAGGGTACAATTTCGAACACTAAACTGCAAAATAATTCTTTCGCCACGAATTTTAATCCCCACAAACATTTTTTGCCCCAAAGCTCATAATTATGACCCGCCGAAAATATGTGACTTTTCAATATTTGCAGATGATTACGAGAAGCACATAATTGGTGAGGCCGGTGGGCAGAGGATGCTCACATCTCTATGACAACTGATCCAGCCTCTGATCTGTATGAGGTCTACGTTTGCTCCGCTACTGATTTGTATTGTTTAAATGAATGCATCGGGTGGATACAATGACGTTGTCAGCAAATTAAAATTATCATTGAGTCAAATGCTGACTGACGTTTTCCAAACTAATTATTGGACTTTAATCCATTCAGTGAATTGACAACGGATATTTTTCGTTATTTTCCGATCATGACATGGAGCACACGGCGGGTGTGACCGGTCGAAAAAGGGATGCTTACTCCTCTGTGGCACATGATCCCACCTCTGTTGTTTTGGAAGTTTCCTCTGCTCCTTATTGTATTATTTTATGAACTTTTTATTTCAAATAATGTTTGATATATATATTTATCATTTTACTGTGCAATTAATAGCTTTGTGATTTTCTTCTGTCCTGAGGAAAATCATTATATTCAAAAAAATGTCTTAAAATTAATTTTAAACATCATGATGAACTTTAATCTCCATATACTTCATTGTCCACTTTCATTATTTTTCGAAAGATACAGTCTTTAAACTGCAAAGATGTGCAAAAACAAATTGAGAAACGCAAGTTTTTGTTAGCACACAACGTTGCAGTTATGAGACTATATTTTTCAATGAAGGATATGGAGATAACGAACAGTATTCAATACCAAAGTCCATAAAACAAAACAAATTAGGAGCAGAGCAATCACGGATCTCTAAAACATTAGAGATGGGATCAGGTACCATGGGATTGAGAATCCCATCCTTACCCGTTAAACCCAACGGGTGCTCGTTGTCATAATCGGGAAATAACGGAAAAATCCGTCGTCAATTACGTGTATAAATAATTGACTATGAATAAGTATGTAAAACGTCAGTCATCATTTGACTCAATGATAACTTGTATTTGCTAGCAAGGTAATTGTATCGATTAAAGAACTAAGGAAATCGTGATTATAAACGAGACTACTGATATTCTTGCTTCATCAACTTGTTTGTCAATAATTTACCTCGTTTAAAAATTGTTCATACGTAGATAATTAAACCACAATGACTCCTTGCTTATATCTTAAATTTTTCAACTCTCTGCATGATCGCAAATGAGATTTGTATTTTAAAATCCCAATAGTGTACTGCGTGTAAGCTACAGTTAATGCAGGACGCAACACGACAGCTTCAGGTCAAATTTAATGTGCTTTTTTATTTTCGCTTATGACGTTGCACTTCCTCGGCGTTCCATGATTATGTCGTCAAAATGAAATGTATGTTTAACCTTTTGACACATTTTCTTTGATATGGTATTTTGAATGCAATATCTTTCCATTCACTTAAGATGCAAATAAATATATATAATGTAAATATAATATTAATGGTTAGTTTAAAACGTGCAGAAAAAAAGAATAAGCTTCTGATTTTAATCCTGATTTAAGCTTACTGTTAATTGTTTATCGAAAGGTACATTCGAAATATAAATGAATGTTATAGCTTTTTTGTGAAGGAAATGATAAGATTTATATGTTTTGGATTCCCCAGAATGATTAAACAATCTTTTAATATGCAGTGAACTGTAGCTTGTGACGAAATTTTATTATGAAATAGGCCACTTAAAAGGTCCTTTTTTAAATACAGTGCACGTGTCTTATATTTTCTTAAATCCCTAGGTAAACAAGACCGAGCTATGGTAAGTAGGAGATGTCTAGAATTCTGACAGAGGTTTGACAATCATGTGAAAAATACAAAACATAACAATGCATGTAGCGCCAAAAAAAGGGGAATGCATGTAAATATATATTTTTTTAACTTAAAAAGGAGAATCTACAATGAAGTTTTCTGGATGAAGCTGAATCTTTACAGAATTCTTTTCTTTTGATATTTGTCTTAAGATGGACGTCTGTTTACTCTGTGGATTCGCTGTTCTGACCTCACTGAGTCTCAGTATTCAGGTATGTATTAAGTTTTATACATATCAAACTTTGTTAGAAAAGGGACAAACTATTTATTAAGACTTTGATGAATACAGAATATCTACAGTTATGTTTGAAGTCATCAAGATCGATACATGTACACCGACTTTGTGTGCAAATGTTGTCTATCACTAGCTCAAATGCTTACTTACAATTTTGATAGTAATTATTAAGACATTATTTACTTCTGAGATTTTTGATGCCTATTTCTGTTTACCCAGGAGCATACGGTGGGTTTGATTGGAAAACATTGGATTATAACTCTTTTTTTGCATCTGATCCCATTTTTCATGTGCTAAGACCCTCCTGTTTTGTTTTGTTTAAATTGGCTTTAATCATGATAAGTATTTTTTATCTCTATACATCCTTTCTTAAGATATTACAGTTTTTCATTTTGTCCAATAAAATAAAAAATATATTATTTCTGTTTAATAGAATTAACAGAATGTGTCATATTTAGCTAAATTTTGAAAATTAAGTTAAAGACTAAAGTCAAAAGTTTGAATAAGCATCAGATACATTTAATAAATGTCATTTATATAACTGTATTTTAATTTGACATTTTCAGTCCATAGGTTAAATATGTTTAAATGCTTTTATTTTTTACCTTTGACAGCAATGTACCAAGTATTCTAATTTATGCATGATTACTTTTGCATAGCAAAACTGAAAGGTCGAAGAAAAATAGGCAACATCGTCCTAAATCTTAAAGAAATGTCATCTACTTCTAAAAACAAAAATCAGAAAGTGTCACAACGTAAAGATTCGAGTTTCTCTGACGATGATTAAACACATTGAAAAAAAAAGGAAATCTTGATACCAGCTGCAATTCAGCTTTCATCTATTTGTTAACATATAATATATCTGCACGGAAAATTAATAAAATATCCATTTCCCGGACAAGTATCTGGCATTTTCTAGACCGTACTGTCGATATATTTATATAAAGGCCTTATTAGTATGTTACACATATTGCTGGGTCGTAAGTTGTTAGGTTTTATACTTATTTCAAGGCAATTGCCTTTATGTTTATTTTAAACACGGATTTTTCTGTCTGTCCGACTTATATTCTAAAACAAGGCAAGCCATTGAAAAACATGTTGATGAAACAAGAATGCCAGCATTCTCGTTTGAAGTCATCAACTCGTAGGTTCTATGGTCGATACAATGACTTTGTCAGCAATTACAATTTATCTTCGAGTCAAATGCAGATTGATGTTTTTCATAGTAATTGTTAGTCCATTATTTATTCACTTAATTGACTAAAGAGTTTTCGTTATTTCCCGATCATGAAAAGTAAATCACGCGGGTGTAAGTAAGTAAGTAAATTTTATTTAAAGTCGCAAATTTTTACATAGCATATCAATAAACATGGGATACTCACTCCTACATGGCAACTGATCCCATCTCTAATGCTTTGGAGGTCCGTGTTTGCTTTGCTTCTATTTTGTATAGTTTTATTAACTTTTGATTTTGAATATTGTTCCTTATATCCATATGTATCATGTAGTACTCACGAGGAATGCCTAATCGTAACACACCATGTTTATCCCACTTAGGTATACAATTCCATTTCCAGTGTTTCTAGATATTAAAGTTTAATGGCTTGTTGCCCTGTAAAAGATGAAATATTTACCATCAGTAATAATTTTAAAATTTGTTGTTAAAATGATATTTTTCAGGCAGAACACTTTAATTTGGACATGTGTTGAAAGGAATTCTTTTTTTTTTAAAAAACACCCAATAAATGTATTTTTTTACAATACGTACATTTACAGGTCATAGATATTAAAAGGTAAATGATATCATAAGAGAAATAACAATAAACAACCAACCTTAATCAATGTTACAGGCGAAAACCTGGGTATTTGCAGTGAATGGAAATAGAAGACCGTGGAATTTTATGTAAGTGAATATAGACGTGTTTATATTGTATAAGTGTATTCTAAACCAAATAAAAAGGAAACATGTTTGTATAATCCATATGGCGTTAAATAATTTAATTGTTTGAAATACATTTATCATGTGCCTGGAATAGGTAGCCAAGCCTGTAATCTGAAAATTAATGTTGCATTTTTTATCTTGCACTCTTAAATTATTTTGCTGTTGGTTGCCTAAGAGAGATCTTTCAACTTAATTAGGCTCTTTTAATGAAAGAGAATGCATATTTGCTTAATTACATAATAAATCAAATGCAGAAATCCGGACACAAAATTTCTATATATATAAAACTGCTTATAATTTATTTCATTTTTATTTCCCTTAAAAGTGACAGTGATGGAATATTAAAAGGCGCGGATCTAGACCTGGTGCAAGCAGGTAAGTCAGTGGTTTTAGTATCATTCACAATTTCGAAAAATTCATGTCTATCCCGACAAAATATTTATATTCTTATAAAAATATATGAAGTATTATTTGAACAAAATCATTTGCCTTGGCATAAAACAATCCTAAAATTTCTTTTGCTCAATTTTTTTTCAGTATGTGACATTGCCAATCAGAAATGTGCTATGACTTTAGCTCCTATCGGTGCATGTGTAGAAACAATAGAGGGTCGATTTTTTCCAGGCGAGGGTAGGAAGTTAAAGAATGAAATTTGGAAGTAGGAAATACAAAAAAACCTCTACGACTCACCTTACAACTACATGTACCTGAACATAGAGAACATTAAGTTAATATCATATATTTTTTTTAATTTCTGAATTTTTTTTTTAAAAAGTGTTGCTTGAAATAAAAACAAATCAATCACACAGAAGAACTCGGCCTTGAAAATAAAAATGTCAACTGATTGGATTATGTCAATCAGATGTTCGAGATATTTTTCAAAAAAGAATTGTTGACACCAAAATTCTAAGAACAGCCCAACATGTGTCTTTTTAAAAGTCTAACTACATTTGCCAGGTTTAATGGAAAGATGGTTTGATGCATGCACTGGATATGTAAGTTCAGTGGAGCGTGTCAATGCGCTACAGTTCACTGATCCTATACGGACTACAACCTCTACATTTACTGTTCTAAAGGGAAACCCCAGGAATTTCCATCCACGGAATTTACAGAGCGCGGTGATAGGTCAGTAAGACGCTTCTCTTGATTTGTATAAAAGGACAGGGGATGCTTACCCTTTCTAGGCTTCTTATCCCTCTTATGAAATGTCCAGGACTGCTCCTGTTTATTGACTCAAATTCTTTTGCGATCGACCTATGTTAGTTTTCCTCGCACGTCTCATTATGAGGTTGGTTATTTAATGGAACACAGAGAAGTTTGGAATCGACTTCTAAACATAATCTGCGTGTTCCTACAATGGCATTTAGGTGTATAATTCAACGATAATAATTTTCTGCACATGCTATATAACATACATGCTAATGCTGGTATTATAAGGTCGATTTTTAATTAAGCACAGTTTTAGTTCTCTCTCCATCTTTCTGTCTTGTTTGTGTCATTAAAGGTTTTTATGTTTTTCATCAATTTTGAAAAAAAAAAATAATGTCACCAGATAGAAAAAATGCTAAGAATACATAAATTAGAAAAAAAAATATTCCAATGGTTTTAGGAGACCATAGCGAAATCTGGAGGCTCCTTGGTTATCAATTGAAAGTTAATGACTGTGAAAGCTGTTAGGAAAAATCCTTCTTCTATTATCCAATACTTTTGCTTCCCCTTCTTCTTCCCTCTCCTTTTTAAATACAGGAAAGCTAATGTCTAAATAGTGACATGCTCTCTTCTCTAGGCTTCTGATTCTAATCGTCTTTCTAATGTCATGAAACTTTTTTACATCATAAAGTCTCAAGGAATAAGAGACCAGGTTTGTATTGTTTTACTCAAATTTTAAGTTAAATGACTGCGAACTGCTTTTAGTTGCATTGATTATCAGTCACTTGCCTAAAGGCCAACCGAAAGACGCAACTAAATCACATGTCTCTCCCTTCTGAAGGCAAAACAGAATATTCTTGAAATTATATGCTTTTATCCAATATTAACAATGATTCTTTGCTTTAGTGCATCTGAATGGAGCTTTTACAAATGAGCAGTGTGCTGTTAGGATCGGGCTCGGGAAACCTAAACAGGTTGTGGTTGCTTCCGGAATAGCAGAGGCCAAAGAACTGTTGAAAAACTATACTGTAAGTTAAAGATTCACAGTCAAATGTTTTTCGTTCATATTTAATTTGTGATTTTATTTCGAAAAAGTATTTTGAAGAATACAAATTAATTGAATCAATCAGACAAAAAGATATAGTCTGCAAGGATAAAAATAACCAAAAATTATTTTCAAGTTTCTAAGATGCATACTTTTATCTAAAACGTATACGGAGAGATTGAAGTAAATACTGCAGCTTTTGCTTTGCATGTATTAGAAAGAAAAAAAAAACCTTTTTATGAATTCGAATTTTCAAATGCTCTAGGAAAATATTGGCCTTGGAAGAACCCATTTCAAACGAAATGATAAATAAGATTCTTAGGGTAAATCACGTGTCTAAGTATATCGAGTATCATCTTGACATTGAATACTGTTCGTTATCTCCATATCCTTCTCAGAATTTAAATCCAAAAAGGAGCCCATTAAAACAGCAGACAAGGAAAGATAAAAGAAAAAAATTGCTGCGAAAAACTTCCCGTTCGACAGGAACATCTTACTTAAATGCTACACATAAATAACTCATATCTTTAATCAGACAACATTGTTTGTGTTAAGGCAGATGCGCTTTATTCCCCGAAGACTCGTTTTGACGACTTGGAGGTTCTCCCAGGGAGGTATAAATGTGACGTCAGCGGTGTGGGAATGATGGTCAAGAAGGAGAGTGAGCTCCCTTTGTGGTGGAATCCCGCCTTCCAGAAATATTATCTGTCTGGAAAATACAACGACGACTGTGAAAAAATAACACAAAGATACGGCGGTAAGACTTTAAATGAGCATGGACACAGTTTCAACTGAATTTTTTAAAACCAATTTTTAAGGATTACAATTCCTACCTAAGGCATCATCTAATGATTAGCCAAACTTTGAAAATCATTTGTTGATACAAAAATTAAAGTTCTTCATAGTGTAAACGACACCTGTGCCTTGTTTTTGTTCACATATAGAAATTTATTTATAACAAAATGAAATTCAGCAAATCAATAGAAACTGCCGAATTGTATTTAGAATTATCTTTTTATTGAAATTATCTACTTTTAGCGAACACATATTAGTATGTTAACGTATGTAAACAAAAACAGGACACGGACCTTGTTTACATAACAAAGGTTTGGAGATCTAAATCTGTCTTGTATCTCGACAGCTGAAGTTCAACATTTTTATGATCATAAGAAATACCCTAAATAAATATTTGTAAAAATCTAGAAATAAATTTTCAAATTTTAGCTGAAACTGTGTCCATGCCCCTTTGATTTAAATATCACCATATTCTACATACATTGATTATATTACTCTGTAAAACATCAATGAATTCAAGACTAACATGTAACACTGTAGCTCTAAAAAGATAAAATTTGAAAAAGAAATAAAACTAACAAAGTCATCAAGTATTTATACGACAATATTTTGAATAAACATGTTAACATTTTTCTGAAGGATATTGTATAATTATGGTATATATGGAACAACTGAAATACGTATTATAAGAAATTGTATAGGCAAAATAGACTACAGGAAAAAGGTCAGGAAAGTTTTAATCTAAACCAAGATTTTTTTGACAGCTGACGATTCAGAAACGTGTGTTCCTCGTGAACTACAGGCGAACTCTACAGGCCACAAGCATACGATCTACTCCCAGGGCTATTTTTTAATCTGTCTCTGTCTTAGTTTTTTCTCTCTTTCGCTCTAAGTACAGGTTAGCATAAATGTAACCAATAACCAGCTGCTTAGGAGGGAGAGGGTGTTAGATGTATGACATTTTCGCAAAGTACGACGGTTACTTTTTGTTTTGCTTTTCTTTTACATCTATTTTTTGTAAAGTCTCTTGGAATGCAGGCGTTTTATAATTATATATTTAAAGGATATCAGATAATCAAGACTGATAGGTTGGTGAAAATGTAAAATAAGTATGTGTTTGTAACATTATATATTTATATATTAGCGTAACCAAACTCTATTAGAAATATTGAAATTGAAAATATATAGAAATATATGTATGCCTGCTTTATCGAAATTTTGGAGTACCTATTTCTTAAAAAATTTCTTCCAATTAATTTTAATTAGTTTGATTTTGCCTTTTCACAGGGAAGTGCGTTTCACATTTCTAAATAAAAACAAAAAAAACTTTGATGTATATTGTTCATGTTGCTTGTGTTTCCACATCAAATTTATTCAAAAATAGAAATATGATTAATTTTATTGAACCTTTATTAAGGAATTTTGTGCTTTACACATTATGTGGAATATAGGGAAGTGGAAACCAGGAACGTCTCTTACAAAAATTAGTAGACCCATCTTGTAGAATATTTTACAATCTGATAAAAATATGACAAGAAATGAAATATGCAAAGAAGTGTCTGATTTAGTTATTTTTGGATATTGGATACCGACATACAGAGTATTAATCTAAAAGGCATGTATCCTATGGATACTATAAACATTTTAACTTCTACACTACTTAATTCCAAACACCAAAAGCGCTCATGTAGAATTTGACCCATCCTACAAACTCACAGACCTAGTGCTATAACAAATCTCAATTCATGTGAGACCAAAAAATCATAACTCTACATCATTATTATTATTTTTTATCACTTGAAGACAAGTCTGTCTCACCGAGAGAAGTCTGGAGAAGTCTGGAGATAACAAACATATTCAAGTTCATTCAACATAATAAATCAGGAACAGAGCAAAGGCGAACCTCCAAAACATCAGAGGTGGGATCAGGGGCCATGGAGGAGTAAGCATCCCCAGCCGACCAGTCAAATCCGCCGTGTATATGCTATGTAAAATTGAGTAAAATGAACAAGTTTAACCGCGTAGTTTTCATATTTTCATTCAAACTTTAACAAAAATGGAATTTGAAGTGAAAAATATTTGTATAGAAAGAAGGATATGGAGCTAACGAACAGTATTAAACCTCAAAGTCCATAAAACAATATTAAATAAGAGCAGAGCAAACAGGGCCCCCCGAAACATCAGAGGTGCGATCAGGTGCGATGGAGGAGTGAGCTTCCCCTGCTGACCAGTCACACCCGCTGTGTGCTCCTTGTCATGATCAGGAAATGACTGAAAAAATCACTCGTCAATCGTTTGATATTTTATTGTATTAACAATTAATAATATTGTATTAATAATTGTATAGATTTATAAGGATGGCTACATTAAGGTAGAATTTTGAACATCATAGAAGGTTTACAAATTCTTTATATTTTGAAAATTTATAAGTTGCATCATTTGCGACAAAAATAGAGCCAGAAATATATACCAATCCAGGCATCTGTTTTTTTTTTGTTTCTAAAATCTGTCTTTAATGATAGATTGTATTTGCTGACAAGGTCATTGAATTGTTAAGGGAATATTTGAAAGGATAACAAACTTTAATTTTATGATAAAAACACTGAAGGTCAGTGTTAACAAGGCGTCAGTATTCACAAGGAATCACTAAATCACAAATTCCGAGGGACGTTTTTCATATTAATTTTAAGACTACTATTTACGGATCATCTACAGATTTTCCAGGGGGCAGGGGGGTCAAGACAAAGAGCATAGTGTGGATATTACCGGCTGGCAGGGGTTGGTACTTCCTTCATGGGACCTGATCCCACAATAATAAGATATATAGTTTGTGTATGCTCTGATCCTCGACAGAATTTTTAATTGAAACTTAATTATATAACCAATTGAAAGATCAGTGCCTGATAATTTAATTTCTAATCTTTTCAAAACAATATAAAATAAACCATTGCAACAACAAACTATACTGTGTTATGTTTTTAGTCTATGTTTGTACAGTTAATCAAAGTTTTTACCATAGTAAATTAATTTTTAATAGTTATTACTTAAATAAATCAAAGTATGAAAGTTATCACTATAGTAAATCAAAGTTTTCATAGCGATAGAATCATCACTTTTGTAACTATGGTTAACCAAAGTAAACTATAATTAACTATAGTAATTTATAGTTATCCATAGTATTTTTTTAATATGGGTTTTCGTGACTTTTGCTGCGCCATGAAAATTTTCTTGGTCCATGAATAATATTTAGTGATGTGAATTATCGTCCATTAATTATTACGTCATCAGTGATGAAACAACTTTAAGTATGACAAATGAAAGAGAGGAAGAAAGATGAAGACTTTACTCGTGTTTTTTTTTTCTTTTTTTTTTGAAATTCTTTTAGACTTATGGTGCAGTGCACAGCTTGATATGTAATGAAAAATCAGGACAGTGTTTACTTAATTTCTTTTCTTTTAGGAACCAACATTGGCCGTGCTATTCGACATGGTCTATAATACAGTAAATTTACAAACATCTGCAAATTTTCAATTTTTTAATTAAATTCAGTGAATTTAGTTCACGTAGTTAAAAACAAATAAAGACAGAGTGACCAATACAATAAAGCATAATTATTTCTATAGAGACAAATATACTTTATTATATTTTTTATTGGACATACCAAGAATACGGAGAATTATTATTAAAAAATATAGGCATCACATCCGGTAAAGAAAGAAGGATTTTTTCCCGGCATTTTAGTACAATACTTATGAATAACAGTTTCAAAACCTTGAAAACCCAAAATATTGTTAAAATTTTATCAAAAATGGAAAATTTTGAATTCTGTTAAGAGGGCAACTTCCGGTAATGGAAAGAAATTCATTCAATCGTTAAATAACTGATTTGGCAAAGTAAAAGATGTCCTAACTTTTTTAGTACATAGTTATAACCTGTATATAATTTTCAACCTAAAATTCAGGTGTTGCGTTTCTATAGACGGCGAGTATAGTTTTTCTTTTCCAGTATGTTATAAAAGTGTTCAATACTAAGGAAGTTTCCTTAATTACCAAAAGGTATTTGGTATACAGTATATTACTTTAATTGAGTTTTCAAAGCAGAGAGGTTTAGAATCATCAAAGGTTCCCTTATATATCATGCCAAATGATATGCAACAATGACATGCTGCTAAAATTGGCACCAATAGTTAACTTAAAACTAGTATTCTAAAAATAAAAAAAATATGAAACCAGTTGGGTTCTTTGTACGTAAATCAACGCCTATTTAATTCGTGCATATCAGTTATTCTTTGTTTTGTTATTTGGGAATAGCAGAGGTATTTATTGTATCGGTGTATCGGGATGGCAGCAGGTTTGCGCGCTTTTTTGCTAACAGCTCAAATTTTATTTGTTTTACTGGTTTTTAGACTTTTTAAAGATCAAAGTGAATTGGACAAGCATAAAAGTAGTTATATTCTTGTGAACAACACTTTTGTTTCATCGGAAAATATAATACATGCCGAACTTTCCACATATGTGATCTCGACATCATCGAGGAAATTCGAACTACATGTATATACAAACAAACATGTATCAAGAACTGTTCAATATATCAGTCCATCTCCAAAGTCATTACTTAAGTTGCTGTTAATAATTAGTGGTGATGTTCAGTTAAACCCAGGGCCTCCAAATCCTAAAAAACATGAAGATAAAGGAGAATCTAATACTTTTCCAGATGAGCAATTCGAGTGTTTTGATTTGAAAGGAATGCACTTCATTCATTTAAATGCACGATCTCTTTTACCAAAAATGGCTGAGCTGCGTATAATTGCCAGTAAATCTAAGTCCTCAGTTATAGCTATTTCAGAAACCTGGATCGACAACTCGGTTACAGATAATGAGATTTCCATCGAAGACTACTATGTTCTAAGGAAGGACAGGAATAGATCAGGGGGTGGTGTCTGTGTTTATGTACGATCCAATCTTGCGTTTGCCAGAAGAACTAATATAGACAACGAAAATATTGAGTCTCTTTGGTTAGAACTTTATTTACCAAAAACTAAACCTATTATTGTTGGAGTTTGCTATCGTCCTCCTACCCAAACTTCTTTTATAGACTACTGGGAAGAAGATTTCCGCAAATTACGCACCGACTGTGAAACAATCATACTGGGTGACTTCAATATTTGTACATCTAGAAAAGGCAACCCATTATACAAACCTTATATGAACATTTGAAGTTTATTTAGCTTATGCCAAACTATACTTGACCCTACAAGAGTTACATGTGAAACAGAGTCTATTATTAATCACATTTTATGTAATTTTAAAGAAAATATTGTTAACTCTGGTGTTATAACCACTGGTATTAGTGATCATTTTTTGACATTTTGTACTAGAAAAGTCCCAAAGGGCCATTTTTAAAGTCATAATATTATCAAGATAAGATGTTTGAAGAATTATTCCATCGAATCGTTACAGTTTCTTTTATCAAGTGTAGATTGGAGTGAATGTTTAAATACATTGTGTGTCAATAAAGCCTGGTCTATTTTTAAACAGATATTTACCAATATTTTAGATACATTAGCTCCTATTGTTGAAATAAGGGTTAAGCAAAGAACGGAGCCATGGATGACTTCATATATTTTAGGCCTCATTAGAGATAGAGATAAACATTTGTATTTATATAGAAATCCTAAAAGTCAGGAAGACAATAAGATATTTTGTAAATTAAGAAATCAAGTGCAGAGAGAAGTAAGGAAAGCTAGATCCTCTTACTTTCAAGATAAAATTGAAGAAAATAGGTCAGAGCCTAAAAAAATGTGGCAACAACTCAAGAACATAGGATATAAATATAAACAAAAAAGTAGTGAAAACATTGTCTTAAACATAGATGGTACAGTACAACATGAAGGGAAAACTTTAGCAGATTATTTTAATGGTTTTTTTACAACTATTGCATTAAAACTTGTAAGCAAATTACCTAATCCTTCATACATGTTTTCTGTCACCTCAAGGGGTTTTAAACAGTTTTATGCAGATAAAAGCATAGAAAACAAAACTTTTGTACTTCAACCTGTGACTGAAGATTTTATATACAAAGAACTAAAAAGTTTGAATGTAAAAAAAAGTACTGGTTTAGATAATATACCAGCAAGGTTTTTAAAAGATGGTGCTTTTTATATTAAGGAACCTATAATGTCCATTGTGAACAAATCTATTACCACCGGTATTGTACCAGATGATTTTAAAATGGCAAGAGTCAAGCCTCTGTTCAAGAAAGAAAACTCCCTTATAGTGGGAAATTATAGGCCAGTCAGTATATTATGTATACATAGTTTCAAAGATTTTAGAAAAATGTGTCCATGTTCAACTTTTAGATTTTTTAAAACAATAATCACTTGTTATATTCTTACAAATCAGGATTTAGAAACAAATTTTCAACAGATAGTTGTTTAATACATATGTTAGATTTTATTAAAAGTAATACATCCAAAGGGCTTTTTACAGGTATGGTAATGTTGGATGTACAAAAAGCTTTTGACACTGTCGACCATACAATTTTATGTGATAAGTTAAAAGTTTTAGGAGTTTTATCCACTGAGTGGTTCAAATCTTATCTGTCTTGTAGACAACAACAAGTTCATGTCAACAATACTTCTTCAGACTTTAATACTGTAAATTGTGATGTTCCTCAAGGCAGCATCTTAGGACCTCTTTTATTTTTAATATATGTCAACGACATGACTGTCAGTATTGATGAAGACTGTAAATTAATTTTATATGCGGATGACAGTGCAATTTTTTATGCACACAGAGATCCTGTTATTATTGCTCAAAAACTGGGCATTGTTCTTGACAAATGTTCTTCTTGGTTAGTTGACAATAGATTGTCAATCCATCTAGGTAAGACAGAATCTATTTTATTTGGTCCTCCAAGAAAGCTTAAAAGTATTACAGATTTTAAAATTGTGTGTAATGGTCACATTATTAAAGGTTCTGACAGTGTTAAATATTTAGGAATCTGTATTGACAAGTTTCTTTCATGTGAAAATATTGTTTTAAGTGTCATACAAGAAGTTGATGCTACACTTAAGTTTTTATATAGAAATGCATCCTGTCTTAGTACTCATTCTAGAAAGACCCTATGTTCTGCCTTGATACAATGTTATTTTGACTTTGCCAGTTCTTCTTGGTATTGTGGAATAAACAAGAAACTTAAACACAGATTACAAGTAACCCAGAACAAAGTAGTACGGTTCATTTTAAACCTTAGTCCTAGAGAGAGTATTTCTAACAATATTTTAAACTCTCTAAATATGTTAAGAGTGGAGGATAGAGCTATACAATTAAGATTAAATCATGTTTTTAATATATATTATGGTAATGCACCAGCTTACCTCCATGAATATTTTGTTTTAAATAATAATATCACAAGAAGTGCAACAAATAAAAATTTTATTATACCAAAGATAAAAGGGAAAGAGTCCTCATGTTTTTTCTATAATGCTATCAAAGATTGGAATACATTGCCACTGGAGATTAAAGAGGTGAAAACAAAACAAAGTTTTAAGAAAGCTGTAAAATCTTTTTTATCTACAAATGCTAGTGTTACTACATAAAAAGCTTGTCTAATTTTATCGCTTATTTATTATTTTAGTATCATAAGCATTTTGTGATAATTATCAAGACAAAATATGCTACCGTAAACATGTCATTTTTCAGAGCATTATGCTATACTCATAAAAGTACCTGTCTAAATTTCAATGTTTATGTAATTTTGTTATTTTTTGTTTACTAACATGGCTGTTATTTGAGGACCCCATTGGAAATAAGCTTTTTCAATAAGGCTTTTATGGGCTATCCTTAGGTAATATCTATCAACTGTATGTCATGCAATGTATTTAATAATAATTACTTATATATGTTAAATTGGATCTTCCTTAATTAGCATAGTGCTGAGATAATGTGTGTGTATTTCTTTTTTTCTAGTAGTTTGCTAGTCTGTGATGTTTTAATTTGTGAATCATGACATTCTGTGATATTTTTACCTGAATAAAATGAAATGAAATGAAAGTGTATTTAGTGACATAATGATCTCAAAAGATTTTTTTCTTTAAAAAAATGTGTTTACGGACCTTCAAAAATTAGAATGTTCTGGTTTCATGATATCGAGTGACAAGGATATAACATTTTTTGCCCAAATTCATCTTATTGCTGAGAAAATTCTAACAGTTTGAATGCAGTATTGAAAAATTTTTAAGTCAATAATACAAGAATGTACAAAAAAAGAATAAAAAAGAAATAACAGGTATATTTGTACGTGTAAACTAATAAGGCATTCACATGTTTAAGTAGAAAGCAGCGAACCAAAATACTGGAGGGCTGTGAAATACACAATGTACAATATTCATTTAACTTTTCTATTCGATTAATGCCGATACAGTTTATACGAAATGTATAATTGAGATTACAAATATAATTTAAGTATACATGTGTATTTCAAAATAAAATTCATCATATTGATCATTTTAATTATTCTTGAAAACCTGTTTATACATCATAAATATTCATTAAAATTCATATTTTTGACTCGAAATTAACCTTTACTTAAAATTTGTTTTGCAGGAGTGTTAAAGAAGCACTAAAACTTGAGAAGGATATGGAGATAACGAACAGTATTCAATATCAAAGTCCATAAAACAATACAAAATAGGGCAAGAGCAGGTACCATGGAAGAGTGAGCACCCCCAGGTTGATAGACAAATGCATGTTTATAATTTCACCAGACCTTATCTAGCTATACCATAAATTTTAAATTTGGAAATTTGAAGTTTTATCCTTTTTCTCTAAAATGTTGACGAATTTTCCTGAATGAATCACTGCTCTTTCTAAAGTTAAAGTAAATATCTCAATAATTTCCGAACAGTATTTGCATTGCTTCATTTGTTTAAGAAAGTTCACGATTTAAAAGTTTAATTCATCACGTTTACAATGAAGCTTTCTTGTTTTATTATTACCGCGGTCTTTTTCTATTAATACATTACATCTTAAAAGGGAAAAAAATTGTAAGACTATGTGGTATCTTGTATTTCAAGTTCATCAAGATATATCATGTCGATATAAGAATGGAAATAACAACTGTTGATTGATTGACAAAACGTAGTTAATATATATTTTTCTTTTTCGCATGTAGAATTTTAAACCAAATTCACTTCATATGAATACACAAGTACGTCTGCTAATCACGGAGCGCTATTGGTCTCCATAGAATTTTAATAGATTTTTGGAGGACTTGGCCTCAAAAACCACATAGATATTGTCTTGCAGAAACTTAATTGTCTTTTTAATATTAAAGTTAGAGTGCGTGTGTGTACAATCAGATTGTTTTGCAAATGACCAATAATAGGGTACATTTACAATTTCGATATCTTTCTGAATTTACAATTTCGATATCTATCTAAAAACAAAGTTGTCAATGATGTCAAAGAGCCAGGATTTTTGTAAAATATTGTGATTTTAAACGTTCTTCATGGATTTTCAAATATGAAATGCGTGCATTATTCTGTAAATGAAGAAATTGTGAATTCGTCATGTATCAAAAGTAAACTGCAGATTTGAATACAGACAGCCAAGAAAGCTTTATAATAATCAAGAGCATGTTTTAAAATATGTCAGTGATATCAAATTTTAAGTCTGCACAAGAACATTAAGTTAGGGTTTATTTTTTTTAGGAAATTGAAATATATTTCCATAAATTTAAAATCCGGGTTCAATTATGTAATGTCAAATAATATGCAACAATGACATGCTGCTAAAATTGACGCCCATAGTTAATTCAAAACTGGTCTTCTAAAAAGATTAATATGAAACTAATTGAGTTCTTTGTACGTTAATTCACGAACATAGACACATGAATTTCAGTTACGTCCTGTGTCTTTATATGAAAATAGTAGATGGCATTTATTGTATTCGTGTATTTAGAGACGTTTAGAGACGCATATTATTTGACATTACATAATTGAACCCGGATTTTAAATTTATGGAAATATATTTCAAAAAACTGTGATAATGAACCTTAAAAACTGACACATCCTGGTTTCAATATATCGAGTGACAAGGATATGACAGTTTTTATCTAATTGCACATTATAGCTCAAAAAAATTGTGGAGACCAATTTTCGCAATGAATACGCGGGTTGATCCAAAAGTATTGTCACAGTGTCCATATCTTTTATATTTGGCGTCATACTTTCACAAATTATATACCAAAAGATGCATAACTTTAAATCTAATTAAACTTAATTTAATTTAAAAATGTTTTACCTGAATTTATTTTATTTATGTTTAAAACATAAAACATAGGGGGTGTCACCACGTCTCAACCGAACGTCACAAATTAAAGTGTACCTTTTTTAGAATAAAAAAAAATAAAACCACTAGAAAGCATCCTTTAAATGCGACTAATCGCCAAACATTTAAAAAGACAAAAATTTGCATCATTTTCTTGTCTAAAGTTGAAAATTATATGACATAATTGCTATTTTTGATCAAACCTCGTTGTTTTACTCCGGTGAATTGTAAAAAGGAAATGTCGAAATGGACAAACAAAGCTAAAACAAACCGTAATGCATTTTTTGCTGAAAATAGAGAAATCGTCAGTAGAGAGTGTTACGTTGATTCACCAGAGTCACAGAGGAAAGAATGTAAATAAGAGACTTGCTAAGATGGTTTCAGCAATTTTGCGCGGGTGGTGGATCATTCAATGCTAAGCAGATGACAAGAAATATGGGAGATCAGACAGAAACGTTAAATGGTGTCTGACGTTGTAAGAGCGATATTTGAAATTTTAAGTTGGTCTTACTTAAACTACTGTTCAAAGAATTTTGACAGAATATTTAATTATGAAAAGATTGAGTGAACGATGAGTGAGTGCTAACTTATCTTTAAGAAAGTCAAAGAATGTTTCCACTTAAGCATAGTGCTCTGACCCCTTTTTTGGACCCCTCTACTTTATCTAATTAACTATAATCTTAATAATTTTACACCTAACTGATATTTTGTTATCAGTGTGGTACATTATTTGCAAAAACATTCATTGAAAACGGCCCTGTAGTTTTATTTCAGGTAATTAAAAAAGCCCTCTAGTGGATGTTAATTCCGGTGTATCTGATAGTCGATATTGTTTTTAATTTAAACAACCAGAACTTCGTTTTAGAAGGTTACACTTTTTTAACATGGAAAAAACTTGAAAAAATTAGAATTTGAGAATTTATCTTTGCTTAAAAGAAAAAGCGACTGACCTTATTGCTATGACCACCCCCCCCCCCTTTTCTTCATACTATGAGCCGAAGATAAAAAGTGGAAGTAAGATAACTTTTCTGATACCGTCTCCGTTTTGTATGAATAATTGCATTCTCAATACTTTATTGAAGAAATTATGCCAAATGATAAGATAATAAGGCATTGTTTATTTTTCAAAAAACTAAATTGTTAAGGAAAGTTATTTTACAATTATGGCTGAAGTTTAAAGTGTTGCGGTGTCATGTATCTTTTATGGTGCTAGTCTTCTGAAAGTAACTCTAAAAATAATGCCAGTTTCTTTTAACACAGAAAGCAGTCGAACAGATGAGAGATACTATTATCATCTTGCGCTTTAAAGTCAACAGAAAATATAGAAGTTACATGTACGTATACATGATATGTTTCTTAATTTAGACAAGTCATAGAACTGCTTTTAAAAGAACAGATACAAATACGGCTGCATTTGACGAGAAACCATGAGAAACCATTTGGGAACTGTCATCTTATATAAGTATATAAAAATTGCACCAATTATTATTTGTAATTTATGTTTTCAGTTAGTGAAATAAAATTTATAATTTTAAATTTATATTCAAAGCTAATTCACTCTGAATTAGCTGCTTTTATCGAAGGAAGTGCATATTTAAATGCTTCACCTAAATCTCGGTACTTATTCCTAGTGATTATCGTTCTTGTCAAATATTTTAGTTGATTATTCCCCTTTTAATAAAAACAATTGAGGGCGCTTTGGTTGCAACTTCCTTTTTTCAATATTCCAGCATCATCTTGGGTCGGTAAACATTTTCCAGCTTGTTATTGTGTATTATTAATTTGAAACAGTCATTGAAATTATTAACTGATTTTGGAGAAGGCATTTGTAAAAGTGATTTTTCAGTTTTTAATATAGGATTAGGTATAGTTAGCCTATTTCCCCCGATGTTAATGGATTTCCTGGGGGGGGGGGGGGTAGCGTGGCCATTTTGTAAACAAGCATGTAAGGTGGGGACTTAGTTATAAATAGAGGGTCTAGTTAGATAAAAATGTATTTAAAATACATAGTTTAATGGCTGGGGGGGGGGGGGCGATTGTCGCCAAGCCTAATATTCAATATTAAAATTGGGCTTAACTCTAAAAATTAACGTTACATGTCGATGCGGATGGCTATGATCGGTATATTAACACTAGGGTCGATCGCACTTACTAGATTGATTAAATAACTAATATTTTAACTCGATTTTTCTATACCCTGCAATTATCCGAGCATTTGCTGAGCGATCTGACAAGTGATTGTTTTCCGGATTTGGTTTTGTAGATTAGTTTAAACATTCAACTTCCAGTTAAGAAAAACACTCTATGTTTACTTTCAGTTTTAGTCCACTAATTGACTAAATATTTTATTACCTGTGAATCGATTTCATAAAAGGTAAGCGGGATCAACAATAACAAAGATATTTCTGTTCTTTAAGTCAATATCAGAATTGAAACTTTATAAATTTAGTTAAATTTAAAATTGCTCATATTCTTGTTTTGCTCGTCGATGAACAACAATTCAGGGGTTTCATTTTAATGGTAAAATTCAGGACATAAAGTAAGTTATTTATTGTTAATTTTTTTTAAATAAAGTCATGACTTCTTGTAAAGCAGTCTGACATGGGGAATTTAAATTCACTTGTTACTTACATATTGTTAATTTTATAAAATACAAATAGGTAACATTTGTATTATGATCACTTAAATTACCATAATTGACAATTGACATGGTTCTCAACAGTGTTTGAAATAACCGTGCTCCTGACCGCCCAAGATGCACAAATTTATATGTATTGACGCCCAGCTGGACGAGTAATCTAAAAATTTCTCATAAATTACAATTCAGATCGATATTTAAAATTCTGTAATCAACAATTATTGGTTGCAAATTGTAACAAGCAAATGGGTACAATTTATCAAGCAGCCTATAGGTCAGGAATCGAATATGTACCGAATCAGCCCTATATTCACATTTTTGCTGTTTAAAAATTTTCAAACACAAATTATTTTTAAAAAGGATTTCAGATAAAAATAAGGTACATTCTAAATACAATTTAAAATTTTTCTCTCTTAAATATTTTGGATGGTTTTATCAAATTCTAGCCAGATAAATTTATACCCGCTTCCAGCAGGACTGTCGTGCTCACGTAGAAATCTGGAACACATCATACATCATAGAAGTCTTATGATAATTTCTGGTGTAGGGTTTTGCCTAACTTAGTGTAAACAGTTTTATTTCTGCTATATCTCCTTTTAAACTCTCTTTAAATTTATAGGTAGTGTCTTACGAGTTTAGGCACCATACAGTGTTTTCCCTTTATTTCAATGTAAGGGGTTAGAGATCAGTTGTAACAGGCTAGGAGCTGATGTTTATGAACAAAATCTCTGTGGACCTAACAATAAATTTTTTTCAAAGCAGCATTTTTGTCAATCGAAGCGGTCAATTTGCCTGATAACCTGTTCTTAAGGAAAACACTGAATCATACTTTTAATGCAACTTTGATGTGCTAGACTGTAAAGACGGCCTAAACAGTTTAACAAAATGGACAATTTCAATTCATGACAATATAGATCTAGCTAGCTGATTCCTTTGTAAGCAACGATGGTTTTTTTTTTAAATAACATTCATGAATGTTCTAGATATGCATACATCTATAGGTTGCACATTGCACAGGTTTTATGATAGCCTTTTCACTAAAATCAATTTAAATACATTAATCCTCCAAAATATAGCCCGTTGTCCATCTAACATTTTTTATAAATTTATAAGACAATTACTCACACAGAGCATTTTACACTTTCATCTTGCATCATGAAACATACACATTCAAAAAAAAAAAAAAAAAAAAAAAAAACTGATCATGAACTCCCAGCTACATTGTTGTATGTGTAGCTTATGAATTATGTTGAATATTGTGAATATGTGTTGTTTGATGTTGTTTGAATATTTGATTTGGGGCATGCTCTTGTTGGCTGCCCATTGCCTTGTATTTTAATCCATACAGCCCATAATTTACATACATTAAGCATACACAATGCATTAAAACCCGATCATAACTCCCAGCTACATTATTGTATGTGTAGCTTATAAAATATGTTGAATGTTGTGAATATGTGTTTGAATATTTGATTTGGGGCATGCTCGTTGTTGGCTGCTCATTGCCCTTGTTTTATTTAATTCATACAGCCCTTAATTTACATACATTAAGCATACACAATGCACTGATCATAACTCCCAGCTACATTATTGTATGTGTAGCTTATAAATTATGTTGAATGTTGTGAATATGTGTTGTTTGAATATTTGATTTGGGGCATGCTCTTGTTGGCTGCCCATTGCCCTTGTTGTATTTGAATTCATACAGCCCTTAATTTACATACACTAAACATACACAATGCTTTTTTACAACAAAAAAAAAATGTGAATCATTTTAATCATGACCTGTAGATACAATATGTTGAATGTCTTGAATATGTGTTTGTTGATGTTTGATGATTTGATTTGGGGCATGCTCATTGCTGGCTGCCCATTGCCCTTGGTGTATTTGAATTCATACAGCCCTTAATTTACATACACTAATTTAAACATACACAACAAATTTTTACAAAAAAAAAATAAATAAATAAAATTAAAAAAAAAATTTTAAAAAATGGCCCATTGCCCTTATATTTGAATTATAGCCCTTAATTTACATTATACAGACTGCATGATCAAATGAAAAAAATAAAACTACTGATCATGACCTGCATGTAGCTGCATGGTTGTATATGTATAATTGATTCCATCCTTTACATACACTAAACATTCAAAATGTACACACTACAAAATTACTAGATCTGCACCTATTTCATTGTAGTCTTTTACATGTTCTAATTATTTTTCAATTTTTATGAAAATGAAACTTAACACATACATGTACATAATGTACATCATACAATCAGAATATGATGTGCAGCTGATTATCATTTAATTTATTTAGAAAACAAATAATTTAACAATTTATTATGCTTTGTACAAATATTTACAACCTTTAATTTCATATACTACAAGAATATATTATTTAATCAGCGAAACATGAAAGATCACTAGTGTTCACAAAGTCTACAATTGTTTATTTGAATTAATTTTTGGCAAAACCTTGAAATCACAAAAATGCTTGAGTATTAATTTTTATGGCTCCAACTGGTCATTGATTTGACATACTTCTCGCACGGATTCTAATTTGAACATTATTTACTTTCTTGCTGGAAGTGTGGCATATTTCCCAACTCTGAATATTAGTGGTAGGCCTAAGGGTGTCCTAAGCTAGCTAGCATATGGTATATTAAAACATTATTTCTAAATCAAGGTATTGTGCCATGTTTGCTAATCAGTATAGCTTTAACCAGAATTATAACTTAGTTTGTTAAACACAGATAAACCTTCTTTGAAGTTTAGATTTTGTAAATTCTATTACTGTTATACTGACCGTGTTAGTAAATTTAACCCATAAGTAGGTCATATTTTAACGTTTCGTACCATTTGGTAGGCCCTTGTTCTTATTCTAAATTTCAACACAATGTCCCATTGCACCAATCAATATATATAGGGCTTGAGGCAAATTTCAACAGGCATTAGGGAATGCTTTCTCTCAAGCACATGATCCTACCCACAGAAATTCAAGGGGTACTTGTTCAATAAAATGTTCACCTTGTATGGTTATACATGTACACTTATCCGAGTTGGATCGACAACGTTCGTTTTCTCCAGTTTTCTCATATGGTTAATTTGATATACATGTACAGCTGTATTCCAATAAATAGGTAATAATGTTTCCAGTAATAAGATTAGTACAGTTTCCTTTTAATACAGATATAAAATAGATTTTAAATATTTAAGCTGTTTCTCGTTTATATATTTTGCTTATATATTCCTGGTTTCTACATGTGTAGTGATAGACATGCGTACATGTTTCTTTGATCAACTCATCACCAAAATCTTTGATACTATTTTATTCGGGTCATAACATCGAATCCATGTATAATTGGGGTTAGGTTTAATTTTACAGGGAATCAATTTCATCAATCATGATAGGTATTGGCTTGGGCATGGCTACTTCTGCCGCTCTACCCCCACCCATATGGTGGCGGAGTTCCCTACCACAATAACTTGTGGTTGGGAACTTGTGGCGTAAACGAGCGGCACTAAGTAACTATCCTTATATGCAGTCATGTAACTCATGAAAGTTGAAAAGTAAACTTTGGATTTAGATATACATAAATAAGTGCTTGACCTCTGCACCTCCCAGGGTCAAGGCTTTTACCACTTTCTGATATGGTGTTTGTAAACTTTGACCTTTGAACTTTGAACCTGAGTTTGAATATTTAATATGTAATATTTGCTTTGTTGTGTTGCCAGAGACACCAATAGCTCTTCATAATTTGTGTCTCCGGATAAACAGCCGTGCCCAATTTTCGCCACAATAAAATATATTAAATACATACTTGATGTTTTTATATGCACTTATCTGAGATAATAATTTATACATCACTTTTAAAATCAATTTTGTTGTCTCGCCACTGATATTTGTTTTATAACTATGTGATGTTAATTTGTGCCAAAAACCAAATGAGCTTAAAAGTGCGCGAAGCTGTACTTATTAAAGTACGTACAATCAAAATACAAAGGAAATTATTTTTGATCCGCTAAAATTTTTATAAGATGGTACTGTAAACCAACTTTCATTCGCGTGTGATAACTACCCGCGAATTTCGCTTCCAACGAATAATCATCACTACGAACCATTTTGCTTTGTATTTGTAGAGAATGTTTCCTCAGTCGCGAAAATTAATCGTGAATCATTAATTGATTTCGACTGACCAACTAAGCGAATACAAATTGTTTACATTATCGAAACTAACACTTTTTGCATCCTTTGCTCTTAAAAATTACTGATATAATGATGATTTCAAAATACAGATAACACTGCATTAGCATTCGTTTCATTAAGCAACCTACATTTCATTTTATTTAAGGAATGAAGCTTATTTCAACTTATCTTATACGATATAACATAACTTGGGGCAGTTTACGCTTTATAAACCGCGAAGCGGTTTATAAAAGAGCGTAAACTGCCCCAAGTTTTGTTATATCGTATAATATAAGTTGATTGATTGATTGTATTTTGTTTAACGTCCCTCTTGAGAATTTTTCACTCATATGGAGACGTCACCGTATGCCGGTGAAGGGCTTCAAATTTAGACCTATACTCGGCACTCAGGGGCATTGAGCAGTGAGGGTTCTTTATCGTGACAGCGCCTACCGTGACACGGGACCTACGTTTTTAAGGTCATATCCGAAAGACCCGTGACTTTCACTTCTGATGCCGAGCGCTTGACGAAGGAACAGTCACTACCTATTTTTACGTCTTAGGTTTGACGCGGCGCCGGGAACGAGAATCGAACCTGGGCCTCCCGATCACGAAGCGAACGCTCTACCACAAGGCTACCGTGAACGGTCTAATATAAGTTGAAATAAGCTTCATTCTTTATAATTTAATTTCAGCGCAGATAATGAGACAATTTTATTCCAGAATAAGGCTTCACATTGATAAAATTTTTAAAGTAACGTCAAGCGGAGTAATACGTTTTTTGACGTAACTCATTGTGACGTAGGCACGTTATGTAATACAAAATAGATAAAATCTTCTATCCAATCAAATGGCGTGTTTTAAGTAAAATTAAATTATACATGTATATCTTGAAAATAACAATTAATATATTTTGAAAAAAAAATGTGTCGTTTTAAAAACCTACAACAATATTTTCCAGGACACATTCAATTTTAATACTTCAGATATTTTCCACATAATTTGTTTGAGTTCAGGCATTCTATAATTAAAAGTTTAATATATTCTTCTTTTCCGCAACGTGTAAAAATTTTCCTACCTCTTTATTCCATTTACTTACCTTATTTTTATAATTTAGTTAGTTTCGTTAAAGTTTATAATTAAATTCTGCTATCTGTTTATCAATGACATTTATATCTTATTTAGATGTATATAAGCTGTATATATATTTTTCATTGACCATTTGAATTCTTTTAACAATTTCGTTTCCATTATTGGCTTATGCTTCTATAAAAAGTAGAATTTCTAACAAAACTTTGATTATTCAGATTCTGGGTCTTTGTTTTCCTTTTCCTTGAAAATAAAAATAAGGTTTTTATAT
This sequence comes from Saccostrea cuccullata, assembly GCF_032062105.1. Taxonomy (NCBI): domain Eukaryota; kingdom Metazoa; phylum Mollusca; class Bivalvia; order Ostreida; family Ostreidae; genus Saccostrea; species Saccostrea cuccullata. The sequence continues at coordinate 107,748 of NW_026929671.1, read as the reverse complement.
AATAGTGTTCTTAACATTACATTAAACTATATATGTCTTTTTAATTATTTTTTTTCATTATTATTTCTTCACATAAGTAATTATTCTTTGATTTAATGATTCTTTACTTTCGTAACATATTTCAAAAATATACTTTTTGTTGTCAACAAATCTTTAACATATAAAATACCACTTCTTACCCATTTTTGGGGTATATTGGTAAAACTTATAAAATAAATAATTTATTGACTCTGCCATGGATGACGGAGTCCACTTTTATATTGAATGTAAAATATCTACTTTATGTAACACGGACGTTTTGAAAATAAACCTTATTTTTTTTTATTCAAACGTGGAAATCATGTGCTCAGCCATTAAAATCAATTTCTGCCTTTTCATTGGCTATGCCGAGAACATAAAATTATATATGTGTGTATATATATGTGTGTTATTGTGTGTAAAAAGATGAGTTGCCCACATCATTTTATGGAAGGTGGTATTTGAAAACTTCGTTTCAACAATGGCTGGCAAGCATAGGAGAGCAAGAGATATTTTACAAATCTTGCTGTTATTTTATTCTCTTATCCATTTATCCCGGGCTTACACCATGGACGATGAAGTGCGACTCCATAAAGCATTCAATGGCTCTGGATACGATAGGAACGTTCGACCTAAACCAAACAGAAACACCCCATTAAAAATTGACTGCAACTTCATCTTACAAGACATACGGGAGCTGGATGAAAACCTCGGTAAATTCTCAATAACTGGAGCTTTGGCCGCTAGTTGGATTGACGAACGTTTAATTTGGAAACCACAAGACTACGGCGGGGTAACATACACTGTTATCCCTCAGAAGATGCTATGGATTCCATATTTTATAAATATGCACGTTTACAGTGAACCAAAATATCATGGACACGAGGAGTTGACTGTACTAGTATGGTACAATGGAAATGTAAATTGGACCATTCCTAACCTTTACGAGAGTACGTGTGACTTCGATTTGACAAAATATCCCTTTGATTCTCAGACGTGCATGCTAACATTTTTTGCAATGGGGTCAAGTTCAAACGATCTTTTTTTTAATCCCTTGAAGAAAACCGCTGACATGTCAATATATAGAGAGAATGGTCTTTGGCAAGTGACAGGTACGCATATGAACACATCAACCAATATATTAGATTTTCACGAGTTACGCTTGACCGTCAGTATGAAGAGAAGATCTGCGTACTATATATCTAGTTTGATCCTTCCGATCTGAGTTCTCGAAATCTTACAATTGTTGGTTTTTGTGATGCCGCATGACGAACGTGTTGGGTTTGCTGTCACCGTCATGTTGGCTATAGCTGTCTATCTGACGCTCATACAAGAAAAATTACCAGAAGCCGCGGAGCCCAGCGTGGCTTCTCTTAGCTATAAACTTCTTGCGGATTTCGTTATAGGAGCTTTCATCGTTGTCGGAGTTATCATTGGATTGCACTTTAACGAGAAAGAAAATAAGAACTTGAAAGAAAATGAGAACGAGAGAGAAAATAAGAACGAGAAAGAAACCAAAATTCTTGGGTCTTGGGATCGTTTCTGTTTAATTTTATCATTTTTGTCCTTGGTATTATGCAACTCCGTGTATTTCATTGTTGTTGTTATTTTATAAATCTACTTAATTTTGATAATATTCAGAGAATGTCATTTACCCAATCAAATATATGTTTCTGACTCTAATATTTGTATTTTGTGTAAATATTTTAAGTAGTCATATCACCCATTCTGAATTATTACGTATATTATTTCTGAGATTAGCACATTATTTTGTATACTGTATCCAAGATTAGATTTTGTAGAACTTCCTACATTACTGTGATAATGTAAAAAAAAAAAAAAAACATACTCTCTGAATTCTAGACAAATATTATTTAAATGATTGTACGATGTTAATTCACTTTTCATAATGTAATATATTCAATTTAGAATAAATCAACATGATATTTTCCTATCGTTGGTCAATAACAAACTAAATAACTTGTATTGTTCTAACAAAAAAGTGTAAATTTATCTATATTAATATTTATATTTAACACACATTTATCTTGTGGAATAAAATCATTCATATTTATTTTTTACTAAATAAAAAATGTACAGCATTGCTTTCCATTAATTTGAATCACATCTGAGCATCTTATCTTACGGATTTAACAAATAAAGAGTAAAAAGGATTTTAGTATTTGTTCATTGATTTTTTACCCCAACCAAGTATATTTTCATATGCGTTTAGCGTTTCTTTTATTTTAAAAAGAAGTTTTAAATCCACCTTTAGAGACAGAGAGGAATTTCCTAATTACAAAATCTACAATTCTTATTATACAACAGTATGACGTGATTTGCTATTTTAGCCCGTAGGAAACTATCAAAGTATATCAAAACTAAAAACAGCATGAAATAAACAAGTCACTTATGTACCCGTCGACTTTACATCATTTCGTAAGACATGACGCAATTTGTATGAAGTGAGAGGCAAATAAAGTAATATTTTCTCATAGAAATATGCATTCTATTAGTAAATGATATATTATTTAAAGATATTTTATGAGACCATTAACTAAAATCCAATGTCTTCTTTACGATTTTATCAATGTAGTTTCCTTATATTCCCTATTTAATTGATACTGCCGTAAATTTGTATAAAGGTACAGTCGACCTGTCAACCCGTCGACCTGTCTACCTGTCAACTTGTCTACCCGACTTCCTGTAGATCTAATGGAAAAATTCATCTAATTTCCTTTTTCATTATCCAACAACTCGCATTCAATCGAATTTGGCGTATAAATCCGATTATAAAGCAAGGCGCATTAATTCAAATTTGGCGTATGGAAATATTTTTACGGAACTACTTATCCATAAATCCTAGTTGAGCCACACATAGACGTCAGCGTAGTCATTGGAATCGGTCGTACAATAAACCTACAATACACGACGTCTCTTTTGATTAATTATAACCTTATATAAATCAGCAGTTAGGTCTACATCACATTCACACCAAACTTACTCTGTCCCTTTTAAAGTTTTAAATAGTCTTCTTGAGAAGGCCAAGGAAAGTCCCATTTTTGATTCCTCGACACAAAAATATAGGCTCGGATCTGTAATTATGGATATTGCATATCATAAGCTTTTTAAACCCGCACGTTTTGTGGAGGAAAATGCAGCTTTAACAATCTTTTCCTCAAAATTCATTATGCCAAGAAAAGAAATGACGCAGCTAATATTCTTAATCACAAAAGGGTCTAGTCTATTATTCTACCATATTTCAAGTTAAAGACTACACCATGTATTTCCTACAAATAATCATCGACCATTGCATCCGAACTTTTCGATTACAAAAACCTTACATGGCCTGGATATCGAGTATCTGAAACATAATCCTCCATCGTGTTCACGTTCTTCTTTGGCCTATAACCGTAGTCCTGCTGGACATGTTATCAAAGGTGACGAAAATATAGTTAATAATGAGGACCTTAGATCACTTAGATCCTTCAACTGGCGTCGGAAAACATATATTGGATTCTGAAACTTCATAAAATCCCTACAAACAAAGATATATTGCGGGTTCCAGTAAATGTTCTAACAAGCCTATTTCGTTACTTCTCACTAAAATATTGAAGTAGCGAAGGAAAAACCTCAAGAGTACTGTGCAACAATATATTCAAGAAGTGGTCTGAATCAGATGTGAATACTCAAAAATTCCAAATAACTTTTAGACAATTTGAAATCACAAGAATTTACCAAAATCAACGGCTTAAAACTTACGACTTTTCAACTATATAAAAAAACCATTCCCCAAGATAAATTAAAGTCCAGGCTTTTTTGATATCATTGACAACTGCTTTTTCAATAAAAATGGAACTCGTAAATTTACTTACCTGGCCATTGGTCATTTGCAAAATTATTTTGTTAAAACATTCTGATTGCACACACAAGTACTCTGAAGTTGACATCAAAGAAATGCTGGAATTTCTGATTGAAAATATCTAAGTGGTTTTTTGGAGACCAGGTATTCCAACAATTTATTGAAATTCCCATGGGTACCAATTGCGTTCTGTAATTAGCAGACCCATTTTTATATTCATATGAAGCAAGTTTGTGCAAGATCGTATGCGTGAAAAGAAGAAAACACTAGCTGTGGCCTTCAACTCGACATTTGGATATGTCGATGACGTATTGTCAATTAGCAATGGTAATTTCCATTCCTACGTCGTTACGATATATTCTGATGAGCTTGAGGTAGAAGATACCGCAGAGTCTGACACATCTGTTTTATACTTGGATATTTTACTTGAAATAGACGTAAATGGTAATATAACAACCAAGCTTTCTGAAAAACGTGATGATTTGAACTTTTCTATCATCAACGTCCCTTACTTATGCAACAATATACAACATCTTTGCATACAGAGTATATATATCTCAGTTGATTCGATATGCAAGAGCATGCTTTACGTATGAACAATTTCTAAAACGAGGTAAATTATTGACAAGCAAGTTGATGAAACAAAAATATCAGCAGTCTCGTTTAAAGTCATCATTTCGAAATTCTATGGTCGATACAATGACCTTGTCAGCAAACACAATTTATCGTTGAGTGAAATACTGACTGACGTTTTTCTTACGAATTATTACTCCATTAATTATAGACTGAATTGATGACGGATTTTTTTAGCTTATTTCCTGAATTTGACATGGAGCACACGGCATGTGTATCCGGTCAGCAGGGGATGCTCACTCACCCATGGTACCTGATCCCACCTCTGATGTTTCGATGGTCCGTGTTTGCTCTGCTCCTGTTTTGTATTGTTGTGTGCTTTCGTGTTTCTATTGCGCACCTTCACTGTTACTCGTATTATCAAAGATTGTTTTTATTCATATTTCCACTCAATATATTTATATATCCCATGAAATAAAATATACTACAGAGAGTCTGACACATCTGTTTCATATATAGATATTTTTTATAAAAAGATAAGTTAATGGTAACTTTATAATATTAACGAAGCATTTTGATAAATATGTGATGACTTTAACATCTCCTTTATCATCTTCCATATGCATCAATATACCTTAATTAGTTATATTAGGAGGTTCATTAATTAATTATCATTAAGCCATTATTTACACACCAAATTTTCGACGTATTTTCCCATTATTTCCGAGTCGTGAAAAAGAGTGGTCGACAGGAGCTGGTCACTTCTCCACTATATCCCGCCTCCGATGTTTTAGAGAGCAGTGTTTTCTCCTCTCCAGGTTTGTATAGTTTGACAGAACTTTGGAATACCGTTCGTTATATCTATATACTAAGTATATAAAAATCATCTTGTTCTTATCTATGAATATTTATTAAAATTTGAGGAAGATATGAAAAAACGCTCAAATGCCAACTATATTTAATCAAGTGCATGAAACGTGGAGATAAATCTCTCAAAACAAATCGGGAGAAGAGGAAACACTGACCTCTAAAATCAGGCGGATTTAATGCCTCGGAAGGGAATGAATCCCATGTCGCCTGATCACATCCGTCGCTTGATCTTTGTCATGATGGGATAAACGAAAAAAAAAAATCGGCTGAAATTTCATGTGCAAATAATATTAATAATATATCCAATTCATCCAAAATATCATTGTGCATATTTTTTAAGTAGCCGTATTATGCCATTCACATTTCCCACCCACGGGGGATATCTATAGACTCGAATTCCGAGTTCTGCATTATAAAGATCGCACGTATCCGTTATCTGTGCGTATATTTTGTGTTTATCTTATTGTATATGCTAACATCCATGATGTTATAATAGATTAAAAATCTGACATGAAAGAATAATGCTAAGCATAGTAATTACAAAAGAAAAAAAACATTGTTTTGATATGTGATGAACAGATCTTTTCATTGAAAGAATCAAAAAAGTCGTTAATATAGTTCACAGAATCCATCCCATGCAAGACCCTATATTACTATATAAACCGCCCCGTGTTGCACAAATTGCTAAAACGAAAACGACCCCTCTCTGCATAAAGGCCGTAAGTGTTGCCTACAGGTCAAAATTTACTATCTCCACTTGCAAGTGATGACGTCTTAATACAGTGTATGAGCAAAAATTTTATAAGGGACTTTTAGAAAGCAACAACACATACAGCAATTACAATGAAACAGCACAGCTAAAGAATAATATTGCCGCATTCATGTAATAATCATTTTTGTGTGTTTTCATGTTGTTTACAGTCGCTTGAGAATTGTTCATCCATATGGAGGCCCCACCACTTGCTGAAGCTTAGGTGTGCTGAAAATTTTAACCCATAGTTATCAATTAGGGCCATTGGGAAGTAAGGGATCTTTTTCGTGTTAACACCTACTGTAACACGGGAATTTGGTTAATACACTCTCATTAGAAGAACTAACCAATAGCATAAACGACAAAAAAACTTTAATATGTCAAAAATATATATCCAGTTATAAGAAACTATGGACATTTACAAAATATCATTTATATTAGATTTTAAATGGATATTAAACTTAAATATTGACAGTTTCCGATAGTCCTCGTGTATATTCTAGTGCATTTTTTTGTTATTATCTAACAACCATGACCTTTCAGATAGTCCTGTTTCCGTATGAATATGTGTAAATGTTAAAAACATACTAATTACTAATTACTCAGACATATCAGCGAGTCTTGAGTCTGTTCAAGTATTTATTGAATATAAGCATTTACTCTTCAGATATTTTCTCCTTTCCAAGTAACGAAAGACACATACATTGCTATTATTCCTTTCTCCCATCCACATAGGGTAAGTTTTGTTATATCCAACCCACATCTGCTGCCCTACTTTCTTATATCGTCTGGTTACCGCTGTCCATAATTCGGTATTTAACATACCAACCAGGACGTCTCCATTAGACACATCGCGGCTTCCATGGTTCTGTGTACTTTATCAGTGTAGATTTTGTTCTGTCATCTTTAGAGAGTATATTTATATTGTAATTCTTGTCTATGTAAATAAGATCCCCTGTTGTGTCTACTGTCTGAATACCTCATTCATTTAGTATATTTGTCATAACATACAATAGTTTACCGTCTTTGTTTCTCAAAATGAGATTGCTGTATGAATCATTGATCCAGACTAGGTCTGATGTTACTAAGGAGATGTGTTTAACATCAAAAATACTTTCGATTGTGAGATGATATTGTAACGCCTAACGAGATGTTTGACATCATATTCAACAGACAATCGTTTCTTATTTGTCTTTTTCTCGCCTTTCTGAGTTTGATTTCACACAGTAGACTAGTCACAGGCCCCATGTTGATTTCATTAGTCGAGTAGAGTACGGCATGTTTAGCAACCCTAAAAATACTTTTTTCCAAAGAGTGACAAATTTCGTTTCGGTAAACGATAAATTTTATAGGTCTGTTTGTTAGGTTATCAGTTCTATTTTCATAATTCTCTATCCTGGATAGTTTTCGCCTTTGTTGTTGAAATCTTTGAATAAAACTTTTATGCTTGATTCCAATATCATACATAATAGAGTCCACGATATCCTTTAGTCTCTCGGCTTTTTTTTTTATATCTTTGATTGACAGAGGATGGTAATGTTGTAAGATTTGATACTAGATTTCATTTCCTCTAGAAGGAAAGTACTCCTAAAGAGAGTTTCACTTCTAATTTTGTGAATGTTGTCTTTGTGTTGTTGTCGCTTTGTTTTATATGCTTCTCTAATGTCTACTCTTTGGTGATGTTTGTGTTCTGTACATTGGTCACAAACAGGTAGCTTACACAGAAGACAGAAAATGTCCAAGTTTTGGTCTGGATGTCTCTCACAGGTCTCTTGTTTTGTAATGTAGTCATAACATCATGGTATATATTATCTAGATCAATGAGGTGCCCCCTGTAGACACAGATCATGTTTACACGTGTTACAGTAGAATTCTGTGTGTCCCTGACACTGGAAACACTGTAGTATTTTACATTGTGGGCTAAATCCTGATGTCTCCATGAAGTTAAGAATCTGAAGTGCAAATACAAATGTAACACAAAAAGTCTCACTATAAAAAAAGCTTGAAAAAAAAATAAATTCAGCCTTTTAATGAAAAAACAGTTAAAAAATAAAATGCTTCTCGATACTTTTTATTTTAAGAAAAACAAATAGACTTGAGGCTTAGAATGTGATCAACAAAGTCAAATAGAGCGGAATTATTTTTAAAAAATAATAATATGCTTTGCCAGTATCACAAATCGTAAAGACTGTGTTGCTTTTTTTACACGTGTCATTTAAAATCTCAATCCTTTTGTTCTCTATATGTTTTATTTAAAACAATATTTCGTAAAATCACTGGAAAATGATCAATATTTATGCTTCTGTATTAATTCAGTTGTTTGTTCTTTTTAATACAGGACAAAAATTGGATATTAGCCTTTTTATGACCAAATCCTAAAATTAGGGTTAAAATGTTTTAAAAACACTAAGATAGCAAACAGTAATAAAGCTCAAATTTCATTTGAAAAAAAATACATCTTGGGAACAGAGCGACAAAACGTACCACTATAAAGTACAGAAGTGGGATTAATAGTAAGTATCCACCGTCAAACAATCTATAGATATATTTAGATGTCAATATAAAAATGAAAAATCGCTCAAATATATTAATTATTAGAAATTGACTTAAAGGAAGCCAGGAGAACAGTTTAATTTTAAGAAGTATTTTATTCATAACATACAAAGTGTACAATATGAATATGGATTGAACAGCAGGTCAAAGGCCTATATTAGTTCTCTCCATCGAGGAGTACTAATTACCAGTACGAGGAGTACTATAACCATCCAGGAGAACAATACTATCGTTTGTAATTCTTCGGATTTAATTGGATAATAAATGTTCTGTTTTATTGGCTGATTTGATTTTATATTAATATGAGGAAAAATTTATCGAAAGACTTCCACATAAGAAGAAAAAACTTGATGTTGTATTCCAATCGATAAATCGAAAAGTTTAATCAATTAACAACAGTTTATAATATTTAAATGTCGACTGGATATATTCCACTGTTTGTAGACAGTAAAGTACTTATTATATTCAAAAGGTTTTTTTTATTAAGAAATAACATTTTCGAATACAAAATACGTACGTGATGAAATCAAGATAATATTAGAATGAGTATTATGAAAATATGACAACATAAAAGTGGGATTCAAGATATATATTAAAAGTATGAAAAATAAAACGTCTTACCATGTAGTAGATACACTTTAATTTCTAAAGGAAAAATTAAGAAAAAAATGATCATAAAGATATCCACAGAACAGTCATCAAAAGTTTTAAATCAGCAAACAATATAACTCGTGCGGAAAACAAGAACTTATAAAACACCATTAAGTGTGTAGAATTAGGATGTTCTAATCAATGATATTATGTGCACATTGGTACACATGACTAAAGCTACTTTTAAAGTCTGGATGTCTCGCTCTTCTATATGAAAAACTGCCAAAATTCTGTTTATGTTGCATAAACTTTGATTTGACAATATATTATTATACGACTAAATTGTGTTATCTACATTTAACAATACAACTAGTACAAAGTACATCTAGTACATATCTACCCAATTGTTGGGATTTAAGTTTCCTTTTATATGACGATTGTTGTAAGAATCTGCAGTAGACAAAAGTTTGTCTAGATGTGAAGAGTTTGAAAAACAGATACATTACCTAAAGTTCCATGAAATAACAATACAAAATAGATAAAATTTTACTGTAAATGCGGGTGGGGGTGGACGATATATGGACAGGAGTTTAAAGTGTTATCGTAAAAAAAAAATCCGGAAAAAAATTCCTAACCTCAACTTAAAAAAACACCGGAATGGCTGTGTTTTCAAATTTGTGGGGACCCACCTAAACAAATAGATCTGGGCTTGGTGAAAAAAATCTTATTCAGTATCTAGAGTGTGCTTTATATTCAATGCAATCTGCTTGACCACTACTGGCCATGCATGGACTTTTTCCACATTCACAGCTCATCCTAGACTCCATACCACTAAACCGAAAGTTAATATTGCAGTGTATATTGACGTCTATAAAAACTTGTTCAAATAAAGTGAAATAAATAATTGCATGAACCCTGAGGCCCACGCAGTAAATATATAAGCAAGTTTAAACCGAATGCAATGGGAAAACGACAGGCTACGCATGCGCGAGAATGCTGGAGCGTTCGCACCTTAGGTAAATTGCCCGTAGAATAATTCACTCTATTCAAATTAGAATATGCAAATCACTGGCAAATCGCGCTTTTAAATCTGCATATTGCATTTACAGGTTGACTGGCAGATCTTTTGAACATAAACTTTTAAATACAAACTAAACTTTAATTCTATGGTACAAGCATTAAAAAAAGTGGGAAGAACTTGCAATATATAGATACATGTAACTTAACAACTCGATTGAAAAAAACGTCATTTAACGACTAGTTCTAGATTTTAAAATATGGAACAAGTTTTCTCCGGCATTAGTTTTGTGCAGCAAGGCTCTGCAAATTTTTTTTTTTGTTTCAACAATCCAATACCGTTTGATAGAGGTAACGGCTTTTAAAATCTGTTTGGGGGGGGGGGGGCGACAAAAAACTCTGCGTGCTATAAAGCTGTTATACATGTGAACCATCAGATCTCTATTTTTCCCCTGATAGTTTTCTTTTGAGTAAATCCAGAACAGGTATCAATCCCGGCCATTTTGGTTACATGACCTTAGAGATTTCCGTACTTATGAAAAATCTTTAACTTTGACCGCAACTTTTGGATGGTAATGGACAGGACCTTCATACTTACATATGTAATCCTTGTGGAAAGACCGTTAATTGGATATTGAGAACTTTGACCCTTTGACCTTGAAGTTCTTATTACTTTTTAAAAACGTTTACCTTCGTCACAACTTTTAAACGTTAGATACTAGGACTTTCATATTTCACATATGTTTTTTTTTGCGGGAAGACCTTTCATTGGATACTGAAAACTTTGACCTTTTGACCTTGACCTTGGAGATTTCCGTTGCTAGGAAAAAATTTAACCTTGACCAAAACTTTTGAATAGTAAGGGCTAGGGCTTTTGTTATTCATATATGTAATCCTTGTAAGAAGACCTTTCATTAGATACCAAGAACTTTAACCCTTTGGCCTAGACTTTGGAGTTAACCTACTTTTAAAAACCTTTAGCCTTGGCCATAACATTCGAACGGTTAGGGTTTTCATCCTTCACATATGTATTACTTGTGACAAGACCCTTTCACCTTAGATTTTGACCCACCTTTCAAACATTTATCCTAGACTATAACTTTTGACCAGGTGGTGCAAGGGATTTTGTATTCCACAATCCTATTTCTTGTGATGACAAGATGTGTTTGTGAAACACTTATGCCCCCGTATGGCTACATAGCAAAGATTAAACTTTTCTTGCATGCAAATTTGATTAATTGGTACCAAAAAGGAAAAACAAGTGTGAAATTTGAAAGCAAAAACAATGTTTAAGTTTTTTCAATAAGCATAAAAATCTCCCATGTCAAAGGTCAAAAGGTCAAGATAATTGGTATCCAATGAAAATTTTTGTCACATAGAATACTTATGTAGAGTATGGAAGTCCTATTCCTGACTGTTCAGAAGATATGGTCAAGGATGTTTTTTTTTAAAAGTAGGTCAGACTCCAAGGTCAAAGGGTTAAAGTTCTTGTTATCAAATGATTGATTGATTGATTGTATATTGTTTAACGTCCCTCTCGAGAATTTTTCACTCATATGAGACATCATATGAGTGATGATATGAGTGATGAGTATATGCCGCTGAAGGGCTACAATTTTTTACCTTTACTTGGCACTCAGGGCCATTGAGCAGTGAGGGATCTTTATCGTCCCAACGCCTGCCGCTGACACGGGCCCTCGGTTTTTAAGGTCTCATCCGAAGGACCCGCAACTTTCACTTCAAAGTGCCGAGCGCATGGCGAAGGAACAGTTGCTACAAATTTTATCGACTGGGTCTGTTGCGGCCGAGATACGAACTCACGACCTCCCGATCACGAAGCGAGCGCTCTACCGACTGAGCTACCGTGAACGGTGTTATCAAATGAAAGTCTTGTCCCAAGAATTAAAGATGTAAAGTATGAAAGCATTAGCCCTAACTCTTTAAAAGTTATGATCAAGGTCTGCTTTTTTGAAAATTGTCAAGGTCAAAGGGACAAAGTTATTGGTATTCAATGAAGGGTCACAAGGATTACATCTATGAAGTATGAAAGCCTTATACCTTACCGTTCAAAAGTTAGGGCTCAGGTTAAAAGTTTTCACAAGTTTTCACAAATACGGAAATCTACAAGGTCAAGGTCAAAGGTTCCAGGTTGTTGGTATCCAATGAAAGTTCCTCCAACAAGAAATACATATGTGAAGTATAAATGTCCTGGTATCTACTGTTCAAAAGATATTACCAAAGTAAAAGTTAAAAATTTTCATGTAAAAGTGGGTCAAACTCCAAGGTTTAGATCAAAAGGTCAAATTTGGTGGTACTCAAAGAAAGTTCTTGTCACAAGGAATACACATGTGAAATATTTATTAAAAGTCATGGCTCCACTAAATCAAAAGTTATGGGCAAGGTCAAAGTTTTTGCGGACAAGCAGACAGACAGACGGACACGACAAAAACTATATACCCCCAAAACTTCGTTTACGGGGGCATAAAAACCCTACTTTGGCAAATTATATATTTAATTTTCATTTAAGAAAAGTTTAATCTTTGTTATGTTGCCATAACGGGTCATCAGTGTTTCACAAACACATATTGTTCCTAATATATTGAGAGTAAATAGGGCTTTCATATTTGACATGTGCATTACCTTTGACAAGATAATTCCGAGCATGCTATGATTTCTTATCCCTTGACCTTGACGATTGATCTTAATTTAAAAAAAAAATCAACTTCAGTGATTATTTCTAAATAAATGACATATGATAGGGTGTTCATATTAGACACAATATGTAATAAACATCAGTCAATAACAAATAACATCTATCCCACAATGACACCAAAAGCGGGGAACCACAATTTTTTGAATTTGCTTGTTTTAAATATATTTATGAGAACTTAAGTTATCGGTTCTTTTCCTAACGTGTATAACGATATGTACAAGGTACAGATAATCTGGCACGTACCGTTTTGTTTGGGTTTTCGAATGTTATGTTTGTGTGAAGGGCATATAATATCTAAAATAATTTGCTGGCATATAATAGCGACATTCTATTCTGATATTTCAAGAAAAAAAAACTGTTACATGACAGTTTATTTCAAATATTGATCATTAACCGTAATAATGTCAATAGCAGCATGAATGAAAACAATGCAGACCTTTATAAATGATCTTTCTCTATTCCCCGTACCATGTCTGCAGTGTGTTTAATTCACAATATAAAATGGAACTATAGAATAACAAATTTGACAATCAATAAAGGAGAAATTACAGAATGTAGGCATTGAATTCTTTGGGGGGAGGGGTCTTCCAATTACAATATCTGTCCTTGCCGACAAATTATTATACCTCAGCTCCTATTGCAAAGGTTGTCCATGCCGCAAAAGACTTAATCCTTGTTCTCTTTTCGCTTAGAACGTCTTTACAGCTCTAATACAAACACAAGTTTGGCTCTATCGCATGCTTTTAGCACGATTTCAGCACCATTAAATTCACGTTATCATGAGCGGTCAGTTTTCTCAGATGTAAACAAGAAAATACAGGACACTTGCTCAAATATAAAACCAATTTCATAAATCGACTTACAGCTACGACATCTGTTGTAGTCATCTTGGTTTTTTTTTTTTTTTTTTTTTTTTTTGATTTGACATCATCGGGATCAACATGATCTCCATCGATGGTCAAGATATAGACCACAATTTTAACAAAACTTCAGCTTATTTGAAGATTCATGAGGACATGAACTTTGACGCTTCACGCAGGCATATTTCATGAAGCGCGTTATTATAGCCTAATTGGGCTTTTTAATTGAGCCTCGATATGGCATTTTTGACTGAGCCTCAATGGGACTTTTGTCATAAAGTCTAGGTGAGACATCATTTTTAATTAGCCTTAATGTGGCTTTTGTAATTTAGCCTTGGTGGGGCATTTTTAAATGAGCCTTCATGGCGCTTTTGTATCTTAGCCTTGATTGGGAAATTTTAAGTAGGCCTTGATTGAACATTTTTGAATAAGCCTTAATGGGGCTTTTGCACGTTGCCTTGTTTGAGCAATTTTGACCAAGCCTTTATGTATATTAGCATTAATAGGGCCAGTGATTTAATGTGAAGTGGTCCGTAAGTGGCATTGTAAAATTTAACCTGAATAGGGCATTGGGAATTATTTTATATTGTTTAATAATGTATTAATTAGTTAAGTTAAGGATAGCCTTAAGTTGTTTTGATCTTATTTTTACTCATCACTAATATAATACCATATGCAATTACTTTATTTATTTTTATTTAAGCTTTTCGCATAGTATAGAAATTAAAGATTCAAGTTCCTAGACTTATGGACAGGGAACTCAAAATAAAGGATTTAGTATTCCATTTTAGAGTGGTAAGCATACAAATACAGACATTATTTTTGCAATTTTTTTAAGTCCTGGGTAAAAATTTAATTTGAAGCTATAACTGTATCCTCACATTCTGTTAATGAGGAGAAAACATCACATATACCTCTATCTTTAAAGAGGAAAGTTTCATGAAATTACCTTTGTCTACAGATAGATTAATATCATCATTCGACACTTATTTAGAAGTATAAGAATTTTCATAGAAATCACACATTATCGTCTTCTTCACTAAGCACATCTTTATCGTTTAAAATTTCGTAAATGAGGTAAATTACTGACAAACAAGTTGAAGGAACAAGAATATCAGCAGTCTCGTTTAAAGTAATCATTTCTTTATTTTAATTTTTCTTTTCATTAATACACCACATGTTCAAGATTGCCACTTTTTCAAAATATTAAGAATAAAATAAAAATTGAGAAAGTGCAAGCATGTGTTAATCAAATCCATTCAAAAATTTGAAGGTTCAATATCATTTATCTGGAATAAGATTTTAAAATACATATTCGTGAGGAATGTTATTGCATTATCAGAGATGTGATATTACATAGAAAATGTGAGAAAATATAAACTTCAAATCTGTGTCTATGCACCGTTAAATATAAATATATAATTAAGTATAAGTATTCCAAGAAGTGTTCACACTCAAGTCCTTTTTAGAAAGCAAAATTTCTCACACAATATAATGTTAATTCTCGTTGAGAATTTTTTCTAAATTTATGTGAGATCCAAATGTGTTGCGTTTCCGAATCTCTATCAGCAGAAACCACACAGTATATCTCAAGCTGAGATGTGTTCTTTCAAAAGCACAGTGTGGAACTCACCTGCAAGGAATGAGAGAAAATGACGTTTCCGAGGTTTATTCCTTACTTATTTTGGCCAGATGATGCTGAGGGAATTGTGTAGATGGTACCGTCTTTGTCCAACCCGGATGCCTAATATTCATCAGAGATAGCTTCAGTGAAGATTGTCGACTTTTTTTCTTTTCGAACAGCTCTGGAAAATCTTACACTTGATCGAATTTAGCCTCGGTTATTCCGGTCATTAGAGCCACTTTGTTGGATTCAATCCTTTCACATGGTGATTTCATCTAACCAATCCGTTATGCATCAAGAGCAGAAGACTGGATGGCGTTGGTTCTGAGTATGTCTAATGGCTTTAAAAAACTTTGAAGACGTGTTCATGTGATTTGTATTTAACACAATGCATTGTCAGTGCCTTCAAACGACACAAGATTGGGGGAGGCTTCTGTGTATCGGTCACAAGTTTATTCTCCAGAAAAATGACCCTACTTTTTGCACACTTTGCATTTGGACTGGTTCGTGCAATATCGTTTATCATTGGACACTTTCCAGCAATTCATACATTGTGGAGTACGCTTGTTAGAAGACTGTCCTAAATGGTAGATTTAGCACTGCAGACCAGCACATCTGCATGTGCGAGAAAGACATTGTCCTTCTGGGAGCGCACTAAGATAAATGTAAATAAAACGATTCCCATTTAAATCTTTATGTGTGCAAAAACTTTTTCTCATATGGGTAGATAACAGTCAAAATATGAGGCTAGACGGGGCTAAGCTAATGAACAGTTAAACACAAATACATGAGTGATACGATATATTAAGTGTACACGGTAATCACTGATCACTACTCACGGTGTTTTATCAAGTGTTCACACGTTAAAGTTCCAAACATGAAATTAAATCAACCCTTCAAATTCAAAAAAAAAAACAAAAAGAAAAAATATGTACACAAATGCAAATATACAAATGCAAAGAACGCGTAAGAAAAAGTGGTCGAATAGACATTCACTACAAGAGTATCTTAACTTCCAAAAATAAGCTAAAATACACGGAGAGTCGACAAAACAAGTCCTTTTGTTCAGAGTCAGGTGTCTAAAAACTTGATTAAATCATCACCTTGATACACGGTTTATGTATCTCAGTTGTTTCGATATGTCAAAAACATTGTGTACGTATGAATAACTTTTAAAGCAAAGTAAAATATTAACAAACAAATTGATGAAACAAGAATATCAGTAATCTCGTTTAAAGTCTTCATTTTGCAAATTATACGGTCGATAAAATGAACTTGTCAGCAAATACATTTTATCACAGACTCATTTGTGTGGCCCTTTTTTACACACTGAATTGCCAACGGATTTTTCAGAGGGTTTTCCAGATAATGACGAGGAGCACATGTGACCGGTCGGCAGGGGACGCTCACTTCTCTAGGGCACCTGATCCCACCTCTGATGATTTAGAGGTCTGTGTTTGCTCTGACACAAGTTGTATTGCATTTTTAAATCATTGCTTTTGTATCATACTGCTTTGGAAAAATATTCAAAACTCAGATATGCTTAATTTCAGGCCTGCTTATGTGTCTATAAACACAAACACAGTTGTTGTTGATTGATCCTACCCAACGAAGATGAGTAATATCATTATAACTGAGACTACATGGTTTGTTTATCCCGTCTTCTTGTGTCAGCAACACTGACAGAAATTTGCCATCTTTGTCAATCGTCTGAACTATGTTAGAGTTTTGATCACGAATAAGTATATGTGACAGCGCATCTATACATAATTCGTATGGTAATATCATAAATCCTGGTTCAGATCCTGTGTAAAAGAAGCGATGTCTTTCTCTGTAGTCTACCACCACAACGGCACGACGGAGAAAGTCAGACACAATAATATCTCCATTCCAGTTCTTTGTGATGTATCTAGAAAAACTGTATATAAGTTGACCATCGCTGTTGTATTGTATTGTCGGTATGTGTTGACCAGTCTCGCTATACCGTACGACCTTCCCCTCCTTAAATATGTCAGTATTTCACATTCCGACCAGAAGATCTCCATTTGAAGCGGAGCAGTGAATACACTGTGGTTCTCAAGATTCGGTTTTCTTCACTATTGTAGTTTTTCATGTGTTAACTTGTGATAGGTTGACAATGTGATGATTCTTGCCTATGTGAATAAAATCACGGGTCATGTTCACTGTGTGAACTCCCCAATAAGTACTCATATCTGGCACTTGACATAGGATGTCTCTTACAATGTTTGTTAGTTTGAGGTTGTTACATGTAGTATCACTATTCTAATTTTCTTTGTGTGTCTTAATGGTTATATGTTTTACACAGTTAACAACTTGTGCTGTGAAGGATCTTTGCAATACGGGTGCAGGCATCTGTTTTAGAAGATATTTATTATTCACTTGTCTTTTTCCCGTCCCCATGATTTCTGCTCTTTTTATCATTTGGAATCTACTTAGAGTTATAATCAGATCCTCAAAATTGATTTCCTTTGTCAGTATAGGCAGGACGTGCTGGGTAAATTTAGGAGTGTTCTTTATTTTGGAAACACAGAATTTTTTCAGGAGCAATAAAAATCTTAAAGGTCTTTTTGCTGACTGTTCAAACTTATGTTGATATTTCTCTATAATGACTTGATGTGAGTTCATTTCCCTCTTAAATGTTTGGAATCTATGAAGGTAATTTCTACATCTGATTTTAGCATCTTGTACTTCTGTGTCAATGATGCTATTCAGTTTCAGGGCTCTTTTTGACATTCCTGATTGACAGTTATAGATTTCTATGTGAAAAGTTTTGATTCCTATAAGGAGAAAACTGTTTACATAGAGGGTATCACTTCTGATGTTATGAAGAATTCCCATGTATTTAAAGCGGTTAATCATATATGCTGTTCCTATGTCCGTTAATGTGTGTTTAAGGTGTTTTTTACATTTAAAACAGACAGGAAGTTTACACAAATTACAGTAAAATGTATAAATTCTGTCTGGATGTTTCGCACAGATCTCTTGACATTGGACGCATTCATACTTCTCGCGGTAGATCACTACATCATGGTATATGGTATCCAGATCTATAAAGTGTCTCTCTTTACACTGTAGACACGGTCCATATTTACACGTGTTGCAGTAAAATTCTGTGTCCCCTTGACATTGGAAACACTGTCGTTCTTTACACTGGGTGCTGAATTTCAGTTTGTCCATGTTGTTAGCATTCACAAACGTGATGAACAAAGCTATATAAAAGTAGTATGTATAATATTTATAAAGTATAAAAGTAATTCAATAAACCATTTCATACAATCTTTTAGAGTGAAAGCACCTTGAAAAGATTATCATGATATTTCAAATCGAATTACAATAACTTTGATATTGGTATTATGAACATGGTCAATTTTTTAGGGAGAAAGCATCTTGAAAAGATTATTATGATATTTCAAATTAAATTACAATAACTTTGATACGAAAAGTAATCCAACTCAAAAGTTAACTGAAACAATACAAAACGAAAAAAGAGCAAAGAAGGAGTTCTGAAAACACCAGAAATGGGATCAGGTGCCATGGAGGAGTGAGAATCCCTTGTCAACCTGATACATCTATCGTTTATCCAACTTATGAGATTAAAGCAAACAGCCACCTCCAAGGAGAGGGGATCAGGTGGAGGAGTAAGCAATCCCTTCCGAACGATCACACCCGCGTTTGTTCCTAGTTTTGATCGGGAAATAATGAGAAACTTCATCAACAATTCAGTGTGTAAATACGGGCTAACAATTACTTTAGAAAATATCAGTCAGCATTTGGATTTTATGTTGAACGTTTCCATTGTGTCGACTAAAAACTTGCAAAATTATTTTTGTTTTCCTCATTTTGAAATTTATTGATATTTATTTTGATTCTACGCTGTATTAATGGTTCTGTCTGCCTGGTAAAAACAAGGCTTGTTAATTTTATACGAAAAGGGATAAAAACCTCCTACAATGATTACAAAGGAGATTTGAAAAATGCAGATGACATTTCTATTACTATCGGTGTATAATATTCAAGCAAGGATATACAGTACTGGCTTTCCAATGCACGGGACAAAAACAGTTTTATTTGAAGTGCACAACATATATATATATATATATATACCTACAACTTTTAATGAATTTCAAACATCATATCTCTCAAACCTATTTTTATTAATTTTTGAAAACGATGACACATAATTTTTTAATTCATTGGAATTATAAATGGCTGAATGTAATTGTCGTCAATAGGGACTGAATTTACCTTAATTTTTTATGAGAGTCATTAGTTAAACATACCTATAAAACTTAAATGCGTTCAACCATCTATATTCTTCACAAATAAACATGTTCTTAGTCTCATTTACGAACGCAAATTTCAATCTAGTTAATATTTATATTTCAATTTATTCCGATTGCCTATTGTTGACGATGATTTCTAGGTACAATGGGATATACAGAGCTCAGAGCGCGCATAGAAGAGACTGTATTATGTTGGCAAATATTCAAAATAGTTAACAATAACGTAAGGGGGGAATAAAAGGCTGACAGAAATAGTGCATCGACTTCTTTAAAGGGACGTTGAGCATTATTTGAGGGTTTAGTTATATACTAGGGGTTCATTACGGTAATTAGTTTTTGAATTGTGACCTTTTTATCAGCTTTAGCTTCTTTCAATATTCTGCAGGTTTGTGCATTTAAAATAAGATGGTAAATGCAAGATTTATCGAAATGAATAAACATGTGAATTACTATCCCTATGATGTAAAAAAAAATAGTAATAAAGTTTTTATATACTCTGTAGACGTACTTTTTTCCACGTGGTCATAATTCCGCGAAATCTCAATTTCTGTTTAATCCAATGGTAAAAAATTAAGCGGATTTCTGAGTCTGTCGCTGTATTCTTACATTTATTTCAAGTACGCCTGGACAACTTTCCGCGGAAAATTTGTTACCGCGTACATAGCGTAAATTAATACCACGCGTAAAGAAGTACTTTTACAATATTTTCACTTCCAAGTTTCAATTTGAATTTTTTTGTTCATTTAATGTTTTAAATACATGTGTTTATCCGGGGTACTAGAGCATTAAAATTTTCATAAATGCAAGTTGATCATCATTCCTTAAAGGACTTTGCCCTAAATATTCCTTTTTCCTGTTTTTTACCTGAGTTCCTTATATAAGCCATTCACTAAGTCAATAAGGCACGATCAGTGTAATCAGGGTTCACCAGTGTACGACAGAGGTAATATATATAGATAAGTACAAAAGTTATTACCTGCTTCAATGGCAGGAGAGAAGTGACAATATGAAAATAAAAAACAATGATCCATCCAATGAAAATTTACAAATACACATTTTTGAACAGGGCATAAAACACAGATTCCTGGAAAATTCAGAAGTAAAATAAGGTGCTTAGGAGAAATAAGCATTCCTTGCTGACATGTTATATCCACTGTGAGCCTTATATATTGATCAGGGAGACGAAACATTTCGTATTAAAAATAAGTATGAGAACAAGGGTCTAACAATTAGTATGAAACATGCCATCCAAGATACGACTCACTGATATATTATATTTGTAAACAAGCTTTATAACGGTATAACGAGCATGCTAACTTTAACAGAGGTTGTTGGAATCCCTGCAACATCAACTTATCTGTCAATAAACTGCATCAGCTTAAAAAAACTGTAGAATCACAAATTTTCGTTGGGATAAAATTTTGTTGATTTGTCATCAAAAATAGTTTCGTTGGCATTTAATTTCGTTGTTTTGAAAGTAACCCATTTAATATATAGTCATTTAAAATTTCGTGTTGGATTTAATTTCGTTGATAATTGTTACTGTAAATCACTTTTCATTCGCGAGAACTTTAATTTCGCGTAATTACGCAAGACGGAGTGCTCGCGAAAATTTCTTTTTCGCGTATTATAGATTTCCATAAGATTATATAGAGCAATGACCAGAATTCGTGAAAATTTTGTCTCGCTAATAAAGAGTCAATGACTTTCTCGCGAAAATAAGGTGTCGCGAAAATTAAGTGATCTACAGTAACAACGAAATAAACGAAATTTAATCCACCACGAATATTTGTGCTTTTACAGTATATCATACTCGATACTTGTGTGTCCAATAGGTTTTGAGACGTAAATAATATATACAGATGAGAGCGGAATATTAATATTACTACACAAATAGGCAAAGATGACTATGGAAAAGCTGAAGTCATCAAGTCTGTAACTTTTAGTGTTTGTTAGTCCTTCGTCTTTAGTCCGAAAAGATTTGGCGGACTCTGTGTTTTTTTTTTTTATTACAAAACCATTCTGCTTCATAGTAATATAAAACAGGTAATAAACAAAGGAGTATAATTAGTCTCCATCGAGATTGTTGAAAGAGCAGGCCTAGCCTGGAGCCCATAAAATTTAGACGAGCTCACTCTTGCTCTCAGTCACACTTTTACCAAAGGATTATATGGCAGGAAAGTAAGACTTAGATCAATCAAAGTACTGGAAGTACTGAAAAGCGGTTAGCATGCTTTCATCTAATATGTACCGACAAAATTACATGAAATGATGATATTTAAGTATGCATATCTTTGTCCATTGTCATCAGAGGAAAAAAAAAACAGACATTCTGTTTTTGTAATACTTTACTTATTAGTAAAACCAATAACATTCCAAACTGATGTCACAGATGGATGCAATCTAAATAAAATAAGATTTTCCGAATCCGCTACTGCTTCTCAAACATCTAAAAACATCCTATTTGGGGTCATGTAAGAGTGAATCTTCGATTAGCCAAAGAAAATGGTTCCTCCGAAATCTTGGCTTTCTTGTTTTTACCACCGAACCAAAACACCCAAGGAGTTTTGTAACAAAATATGCTTTGCAAAAGCTGTGTTATGTATGACGTGTGGGGTATCTTGTATAGTTTGTGCTCTTTCGTTTCATTATTCACGTTCAGATGCCAGACTGCAGACTATACATGAAATTATTCCAAAATTACTTTAATTCAACGTAAGACAGTATCAATAATGATGATATGTAGCCGTGGAATTAATTTGAGAATTGTTTACCGAGGCTTGAATTTACATGGCCAATGTGTTTTGTTGACTAGTACATGTATTCTCATAATCGAAAATAATCGAAAGGTCGCTCTGATGTGACTCCGAATGGGATGTTAGATGTTTGAGAAGCGGTATTTGGGATTTGGAACATTTAAATAAATTTTAATTAGATTGAAATGCATGTTTCAAAATTTAAACATGAAATTTCTTCAATTTGAAAGACAGGAAGTGCATTTTGAAAATTTCTCTCTTGGTGGCATCCAATCGTTCTCTGGATAAAAACAATTATGTTGATGTTGAAAATTTAATTGTCTTTCATGATCTATTGAATCTATAATTAGGTAATTGTAAAGCCTACTATAGCAAACAGCTAAAAATGACAAGTTTAATTCTTTAGATTAATGGATTTAGAGTAGTGTAGATCTACAGCTGGCTAGTCAGAGAAAAAAGGATGGCTGAGCAGAGACTTTGTAAATGAATTGATATCAGAGAGCTCCAGATGTGTAGGCTCACTGCGGTTGAAACCTATCAACGAGGGATGCTTACTTTTTCTAGGCAACGGATCCCACGTCTTGAACATTCAGGAGTCAGATTTTCTTCTTAAATCGATCATTGATCATTCTGTATTTTGATACAGATACTGAATACTTCCGTTTAGTAATATTATGAACTACTACTTATACGGGAAGACTGGCGAGTAAACAAGATTATCAAGCTTTATGAAATGTACTTTATTGACTTTTCAAACAAGTAAATGTTTGAATAAAGTAAATGGTGTATAAGAATCATTTAAAAGAAGTCTTGCACAATATGTCTAGAAAAGGACATATAATATGTATTTGACATATACTCTTCATGCAATATTGTTCTCAAATAAAACATATGAAAAGGAAAGTTGTCTAATCAATCAATACTAGTATTTAAAAATTCAAATGTACACTAAAAGTCAGTGTAACTTAAGAAGTTATCAGTGCCACTTTCTTCAACTTCGGTTAAACAATATACACTGATTCCTTTTCTATCAATGTGCCTATAAACACCTGTATTTTAATTTAATTCTTCTCAAACGCTCAAAATAATAATCGACAAATTGGACAAATTCATATTTAAAAAGTATTTTCGCAGGTAATAATACGTTCCCTAGGAATTGATCAAATTTTCAAAACTTATAAATAAGCATTAAGTATATACTAGTATTTTAAATTTTTGCTAATTGATAAGATTTTTGCATACCTCATTCTTCTGTGAATAATAATATCGGTTGATTTTTAGAAGAGGATCACAATGCAGATTAAAATTAATATATATTTATCCATTTTTTCAAAATTAATTTTACTACTTTAAGTGCCCCATTATTTTTTTCAAAACTAAAAGTAAGTGATCCCTTGTGATCGATTGTAATAAATTATTAAAGACGGAGTAGAGAATTTACCCCTTGGAGCAGAGCTTTTATAATCTGTTTATTAGACAGAGAAACAAAGAGAAGACAACAAACGTTTCATTGTGGAGGTAATCCTATTGTTTTCAAAAACGTTACAAAAAGTGTAAAACTTACAGATGTATTCGGTGTTTTAAAAAAGCGTTGTTCAGGTATTACTTAACTTAATAAATGGTGTTTCTTAATACTTTGGCAAGGAAAATCAAACTCGATCGAGAGATTTGCTGATGTTTTTGCAGTCTGTAATAACCTTCAACCTGCTGTATAATTAACCCTATCGTTCAACTCTCAAAAATAAACTAACAGTTACTATAAATAGCTATCTCACGATGTACATCTAATAAGGACCAAATTCTCAGTTCTTTGAAGTCAGTGTTCTAAGTATTGTCAATGCTTTGGTAAATACTAATAAGAATTCGATATAATCGTTATAATAGCCACTCTAAATACACAGCATATTGTCAATCTCTCACCAGGGGGCGTATTACACCAACAGTATACAAATCATAGGAAGCGCTTTGCTGAGGTAACTGTTGTCGATAGGCAGCGCCTTGTGGAAGATTCCGGTTTGGGTTGCAGAACGATAAGGTTACGTGCCATAAAGCGATGTCTTTAGGTAGCGCCTTATGGAAGTTTCCGGTTTCTAGCTAACCGCCTAAAAATGAGCTTGACTTATAATTACTTTTCTAGCCCCTAGGCCTTCATGACCCCCAAAACATCAGAGGTGGGATCAGGTGCCATATAGGAGTGAGCACCTCATGCTGACCGGTCACACCCGCCATGTGCTCCTTGTCATAATCAGGGAAAAACGGAAACAATCCGTTCTCAATTCAGTGTATAAATAATGGACTAAAAATTGGTTTGAAAACCGTTAGTCAGCATTTGACTCAGTGATAAATTGTATTTGCTAACAAGGTCATTGTATCGACCATAGAACTTACAAAATTATGACTTTAAACAAGACTGCTGATATTCTTGTTTCGTCAACTTGCTTGTCAATAATTACCTCGTTTTAGAAATTGTTCATAAGTAGAGCATACTCTTGCGTATCGAATCAACTGAGATATATATACTCCGTATGCAGGTGATGAAGGTATATTGCTGCATAAGTAAGGGTAGCTGACGATAGAAAAGTTAAAGTCATCACGTTTGTCATATAGCTTGCTTGTTAGATTACCATTAGTGTCTTTTTCAAGTAAAATACCCAAGTATGAAACAGAAATGTCGGACTCTGTGGTCTCTTTTATTTCAAGCTCAACAGGATATATCGTATTGACGTAGGAATTGAAATTACTATTTTTATTGACAACACGTCGTCGATAAATCTAAATGTCGAGTTGAAGGCCACAGCAAGTGTTTTCACGCATAAGATTTAGCATAAACTCTCCTTCATATAGATATAAAAATAAGTCTGCTAATAACGGAGTGCAATTGGTATCCATGGGAATTCCAATAGATTGTTGGAATACCTGGTCTCCAAAAAGGAATGTTTTCAAGATTGTGTGAGTTATTGCTGTATAAAGACTTTTACACGCCAATAATTCACACTACACTTAAAAACACCCCATATATTCACATTTCACATCTTAAACACCAATAATAATTATATATGATACTCAATATTTAAATTTCTTGATGGTCATTACCGTTGTATTTTATTTACGTCTTTGTAGCCTCATTGTAACGCCATTTAAGCGAGGATTTAACCTTATACATTGTATATTTCTACAAGTAAGTGTACAAAAAATACTTTCAAGTCGATTTCAAAGTTGACTTTGCAAAAAAAAACACAAATGCGTTTCAGTAAATTAACAATTGACAGTTATTACCGTCTATTTGTCAACAGAATATATCCTAGTTAGCTTCAAATATAAGATACAACAGGGTCTTACGCATCTGTTGTCATATTTGGATATTTTACTAGAAAAAACATTTCTAAAGAAAACCAATGATAATCCTACAACAAAGCTTTATGAAAAATCTGATGACTAACTGTTCAATCGTAAACTTCCTTTACCTATATAGCAATATATCCTTATATTTTTGCCTTTATTTCTTATGAAGACCATTGCCATTTATCAGTGCATAAACAACACTGAGCAAGCCACGTTTGTAGTTTTTCTTGAACAATGGCTGTTTCATCACTTTTACATATGATGAAATATTCATCTTAAAATCAATACTTAACAGATTTTATTTTACTTTGAATGATTTTTAAACATATGTAAATATTAACAATAAAATGTTTCTTACGTGGCTTATGTATTTTTTCTGCAATAGCTGCAAAATTAATCCCCGTACTAACAACTAAAGAAAGCATTTTATTGTTTAAATCCCTTGCATGTGGGGCTTTTATCTCTACGTTGACTCGATATGCAAGGGCAAGCACTACGTAACCATGAACATTTTCTAATAAAAGAAAAAAATTTAGCAAACAAGTTGATACAACAAGAATATTAACAATTTAGTTTAAAATCATTATTTCGTAAGTTATATGGTCAGTATAATGAATTCGTCAGCAAATACAATATATCAGTAAGTCAAATGCTGAGTGGCGTTTTTTCATACTAATTTATAGGCAATTATTCACCCACTAAATTGACGAGGGTTATTCCGTTATTTCCCGATTATGACAAAGAGCACACGGCGAGTGTTAACGGTCGGCAGGGGATGCTCATTCTCCATGGCACTTGATCCCACCTCTGATGCTGTAGAGGTCCGTGTTAGCTTTTCTCCTAATTAATATTGTTGCAATGAACTTTGAATCGTATGATCTTATCTAATGAGTCAAAAAATATTAATTAATGTTTCATAGGACACATTTGAATTAGATATCCACATATATAAATAGTTTTTACAGTTTATTTTACTTCCACTAAAAAGTCAATGATAAGCAATTTCTCTTAAACTAACATCTATAATTTTAAAAAATAGATACAATAAAAGGTTAGTATTAGAACCAGAGTAAAATAAGTATTTATTTTCTTCACCTTAATCCATTTCATACATATAAACTTGGTCCTTCCTGGATTCGACCCTACTCTACATTTTAATAACGGAAACAAACTTCACGTCGTTGTATGACTTCACGTAAGTTTCAGGCACAGAAAATAAAGATAATCAAGGTTGAGTTTCGAATGCCAAGACAAGACTCCAAGTTTATACCAAAATGTTTTATGTTGATTAAATGAAAAAAATAAGTGAAAAGTAGACGTCTTTACGCAAATCATAATATATGAACATCGTGGTTCTTTATTATCATTAATTTAATGCTGAATATATTCGTGTCTGCTTCTTTTAGTACATGTTATCTTGTCTTTTGACGCATACAAGTATTGAGAGAGTGAGGCTCACTCATAACTTTTTTGTCTCCCATGTCTAAATATATATTTAATAATCTTTTATAAATAACCCGGCCTGTCCATGTATCTGCATACAGATAATTTGTTGCTATTTGATCCAATCCATAAAAGATGAGTTTTGTCATCATAACTCAAGCAGCACAGTTTGTTTATCCCTTGTTCGTATGCCAGTATTTTTAACAGAAAGCGGCCGTCCTTGTCAAGCATATGAATTGTGCTAGTAAACCGATCACACAACAAGATGTGTAACAACGCGTCTGTACAGATTCCATATGGTGTCATCGGTAATTCTGAAGGAGGTCTTTGTCTCTTGTAGGAGAAGCGATAACTTCCTCCACGGTCTGTCACCACTACAGCACGGTACCAGTCACAAACAATGCCATCTCCATTGCGGTTCTCTGTGATGTATCTTGGAAACGTGTATAGGTTTTCTTCTGCGTTGTATTGTATTGTCTGTATGCTTTGCCCTGTGCTATCATATCTTGTTACCTTGCCTTCCATAAAAGTTTCAGTATTCCACATCCCGACCAGTAGATCTTCATTTAAGGGGGAGAAGTAAACACACTGTGGGTCCCATGACTTTGGTGTCTTTATAAGTATAGTGTTTGTTTGATTGTCATTAGATAGTTTGTTAATGTGTTTATTCTTACCTATGTATATAAGATCAAAGGTATCGTTCACTGTGTGTACACCTGAATAATAGCTAAATATATCTGAAAGATGATGCAAAGTATCGCCGTCTGTGTTTGTCAAAATAAGATTTCTATCATCACTGATCCAAAACCTATCTGATGTAAGATGGTAGATGTGATTTACACTGTTAACACCTGCCACCGTAACATGTGTGTTAAACACGGGTTTAGACTTCAGGTGCAGTGGAGATTCATTTCTCACTTGTATTTTTACCGTCTCAATGATTTGTATTTCACTCAGTAATTTAATGTTGATTTCGTCGGTCACGGATAACAGGCTATGTTGTGTAAGACGCGGAGTCTTTTTTATATTGGTTTTCTTAAAAAACAAAAGGAAACGTATAGCTTTGTTTGCCGACTGTTCTGATAGATGTTCATACTTCTCTATGATGACATGACCTTCATAAATTGCCATCTTCAGTTTTTGGAATCTGTGAAGGTAAGTTGTATATCCGAATTTAGCTTCACATATCACTGTGTCAATAAGGTTCTTTAATCTTATGGCTTTATTTGGCATGTTTGGTTGATTGTTGAAAATTTCTGTGTGGACAGATTTCATATCAGTTTTGATTCTTTCCAGGAAAAAAAAGCTGTTATAGAGAGTCTCACTTCTGATGCTGTGGATGGTTTCTCTGTGTTGTTGTCGGAATGTTTTATAAGCTGATATTACATCCTGTAGTTTGTGTTTCAAATGATCTCTACATTTAAAACAAACAGGAAGTTTACAGGAATTGCAATATCGTCTTATGATTCTGTCAGGATGTTTTTCACAAATCTCTTGTTTTGGGATACATTGATATTTCTCACGGTAAATCACAACATCATGGTATATGGTATCGAGATCTATAACGTGTTTCTCTTTACACGCTAGACAAAGTCCATGTTTACAAGTGTTACAGTAGAATTCTGTGTCATTCTGACACTGGAAACACTTTCGTACTTTACACTGGTTGCTGAATACTGAAGTGTCCATTTCAAGGTTCATAGGCATTGAGAACACAACATGCTAAAATTAGTATTGAAAAAATCTTTGTATTTGAGTTTACAACATCTTGTAAAATATTAAGATATTTGAATGTAACATTCTCTCTGAATTTAATAATGAATTCAGGAATAGTAAAACCAGCATGTTTTATTATATAAATACACCGAGAGTATTCAAGGGTGTTTTAAGAAATTGTCTTTCCTGCTTAATCAGTAATAAAAATATAGGATAAAGACTTGTCACCGACATAAAGGTCAAGTGGTTGTCATTCTGTATTGTTATATTCCTAAGAAAGCAACAAAACATTTAGATTCTACTGAAATCAATTTGGAAACTCTTAACTATAAAAATGATATTGAATTTGACGTTGGTACTTTTTAGCTCATCTCAACAAAGTTGGGGGAGCTTATATAATACCCTCAATGTTGTCGGCGTGGGTATTAGTGTTAAGGTTAAGTTTTTTTGGAGCAGTTTTCTTTATAAGTACTTCTATGACCTATATTGATTAGACATGCATGAAAGGTGTTTCTAGTGTGTTTCACTGTACCAGTCAAAGTTTCAGATGCTGCAATTTCATCAAAGGAATGACCAGATTAATGTTTTGGGAGCAGGTTAACATTTTAGGTGCAGTTTTTGGTGTAGGACTCATTTCCGAGTAACTATAAGCCATATGTTGACCAATCTTGTATGTATGGTACATCTTAGGATGCACACTACCAGGCTTGCTTCAGATGCTGAATCTGACCTACATTTTCCGCATGAGTAAACAGATTTATGTTTTTGGTGCAGATCTCATTTACAAGTAACTATGAGCACTATAGTGACCACACTTGCACGGATAATACATCTAAGGATGCCTACTACCAGTCATGCTTCGGATGCTGAATCTGACTACATTTTCCGGTTGAGTAAACAGATTAATTAACAGATTTTTGTGCAGGTTTCATTTCCAAGGTACCTGAAGCGTATAATGACTAAACTTGTCTGGATGATACATCTAAGGATGCATACTACCAGACTTGCTTCGGATGCTGAACCTGACCTACATTTTTCTGGACGAGTGAACAGGTTAACGTTTTTGGTGCAGGACTCATTTAGAAAGTAACTTTGAGCCCTATAATCACCAAACTTGCATGGATGGTACATATAAGATGTATTCTTCAAGGCTGGCTAGTAGATGCTGAATCTGACCTACATTTTACGGATAAGTGAAAATATTAGTTTTTATACAGGTTTCATTTACAAGTAATTTTGAGCTCTACGTTGAGCAAACTTGCATGGATGATACATCTTATGATGCACACTAATAAACTTGCTTCAGATGCTGAATTCAACATACATTTTCCAGAAAATGGACCTAGTAAAAGTTATGGGTGAAGGTCTATTACCAAGAGACTATACGTGCACAAATAATGCATCAAGGGATAAAAACTCTCAAACTTGCTTCAGATGCTGGATGTTAATTACGTTTTCATGATGAAGAAATAGTTTGAAGTTTTTATATAGGTCTATTCCAAAGTATCAAATCAAAATTGCATTTTGCATTTTTGGATGTACACTTTTTGAGGGTACAGTACCCGCATCGTTATTCTTTACAATTCTATCGTGTCCTATCGTGCGTGTATCCTGTTCTATAGTGTGTGTATCCTATCGTATCGTGTATCCTATCAAGAATAACGAAGCGGGTACTGTAATTGTGTGATTTTGTCTTACTAAAGTCAACATTCGTTGAGGTGAGCTCTGTAATTTCTTATTACCTATGTTGTCCTATATAAAAAATAATCATATAATAATTTAATGAAATTATCACTCAGAAAGATGAAATGAAAACAAAACATGACAGGATGGTGCGGGACACAATAGCATATCACCTATTCAATAAGTTTTTTGAGATCTAGTTTGTACGGCTGAGATAAAAAGAACAAATTATAAAATTTACACAAAAAAAATATTTTTGAATATAAACCAAAAAATATTTTCTCTCCCTCCTTTCACACCACACCCAAATTAGAAGTATGAAAACAGTAATTAACTTTATAGATATCTGATACACTTTCATTAAATAAATAGTGTTTTGTCTCTTAAAGTGACTAACCAGTCACTTAATACTCACTCTACAACTCATTCATTCTACATCCGTCAACGGTAAGCCATCACTATCAAAAGTAAATCAACAAAAATATACCAAAACTAAACATCCACGCATACAAATAGAAACTAATAATAGAATCAACTTTATTACACAATGGAAAAATGTATTCCTTTTTATTGAGATTAAATGGAGAGACCTTTACATCGCTCATCAACTGACAGTGACCTTGGGCAGTAGTTGATCAAGGCTACTTCAAATACCATTTGGAATAACATTTCGAATATAGATACCGCATCATCAATTAGGTGCCGTTTCATCTTATTTAAAACAAATAATAGGTATAAACGTTAGCGGTATTAGCTATGTGATTTCACCATTGTCTTTAGAATGCACTGAAATCGACGTTTTGAAACATGTACAAATCGTTTGTGAAATATTGTAAGCATTGACATTGACAATGCGTATTGAACATTTTCAAAAAAATAAATTACTTTTATTACGGATATCATTCTGACTTATTTCGACGATTTATCGAGCTTCATCTATAAATAAATATCGGTAAGTGAAAGAAATGTATTTTTTTTTAAAACTATAGTCAAGAACTCTACATATATGAGCAAACGTATAACAAATATAATCAGTGTTAAACCTTAGAGAAAAACCGCCAAATGTGTGAGTCGCCAAAAGCGGCTTCATGTTTTAAATTATCTTCATGTTCTTTTAAGGGGCCGTCTATGGTTATATTGTGTGAAAACTACAATAGCGAAAATCTTCATTTTTATACCATATATAACATACATTAACTTCAGTGTCCGTGCCAAGTTTGGGGGAAATTTATTGTCCAGGTATTTTGAGGAAATGTCTCAAAATACAGGTATATTTACTATTGGATTATATAGGAAAATGTTAATTTTAGCACTTAATAGCAAATTATACAAATACTACAATAGCCTTTTTATTCAAACTATAATATTTGATTAGTTATACTATATTATGCAATATATGTAAGAAACACAAAATTCTACTGTCTTGTTACCAGAGGGGGCATCTCAAAATGCCAAAAACAACGAACTTTCCTGTTTTATAGAGTACTACAAAATACGAAAGGCACAAAAAATTTATATGAAAACATAGTAAAAATAATGGAGATATTTTCAAATTTCTATGTTTTAAATTTCAAGAGCGTATGCTTATTACTTTTTCTTTAATAACATTTTAATCACCCCTTTCTTTTAGAGCTTCAGTTTATCATTACGTCAAAACACACTGTAACGACGTCAAGTAACCTATCAATTGCAAAATCGGTCAAAAAATCAGTTTTATAAATTTCCATTTCAATTTTATACCTATAATTTCTTAATTTTGCGAAATAATTATGCGAAAAAAGTTGCTTTAAAACAGTAAATACGTTTCATTTTACTATGATGCGCGAAATACTGCGCAATGGAAACCATAATCGGCCCCCTTAAATCTAAATGTATGCAGGTTTTTTTTCGCAAGTATGTTTATAGATATCAATACTTGTATTCGGGAAATTAAGAATTTCAAGAACCATTCTTAATCAAATAACCGGCAATTATACAGAACTGCACGGCTTCATAAGTTGTTCAAAGTCAGATTTGTGTTAAAATTGTACAAATACATTGATGAATTTTCATGTTTGACCCCTTTAGTTATACCTTTACTCAGATGACCGATAATTCCACTGATAAGAATGAAAAACTTCCTATTGCACATTGCACACCTTTGATTTTTGTGTTAAATTTCAATTTCAAATAACTAGGTCAATGACCTACTTTTCATGCTAGTGGTCCCTGAGTATTTCTCGGGAAATACCTCAATTTTTCACACAGTGACCAATTTTTTCTTCACACACAAAATATTACAAGCAACTAAACTCTTTAAATAATGAAATATGGTGGAACAGCGTTGCTTCTTATAAACAAATGATAGAGGTTAGGCCATAAATGTGATAATATTCACAGTCCGAATTTCCTCTGTCATATTTATATTTCTTCTCAACTTTTAATCGAATATTTAAAAAATCCGACTGATATGAACTCAAAATTATTTATAGTCTCAGATTACTTTTGCCCTATTTCTCATGGAATTAATATTATATGGGGTCAATGATCAAATTATTGAGTTCTTGTCTGGATTGGTTTTTGTACATATTTTTGAATTCCTTTATTTCACAGTATTCAATTATTTGAAAAAAATTGTGAGCTTTTAACACATATATTATTTGCAAAGTGATGTTTAAAAATACATGTAACCATTACTTTGTGATTTATATGGCAAGAAATAAAATTTTTTGACAAAAATAAAAAGTTCAAATTTTAGTCCGAATTTCCTCTGCATTACCATACATTGACTTTTGTTCCTGTATACTTTCTTTAAATAATAAAATATTAAATTTATAAATTGCTTTTGATTTAAAACTTGCTTATTTTATCCATTTAGAACAATTTTGATTTAACATATTATACTTTATAAAATTTCCTTTCTGTTTTCTGAAACCTGAGTAAACATCATCCTTAAAGATACTTGTATAAACACTAGAAAGATACTAAATAGTCAACAAGAGGCGTCTGAAATGTCACAGAAATCCGAAATGCTAAATCTCAAGTCTATTTATCAATTAGACTTTTCAGCATATGATAGAATAAGTATAAACGTTGGGAATAACAAAGCAATTTTTATAAAACGACTCACAAAGACCCAAAAAGCCACATTAAACTTCAAAAGTTAACTTTAAATTCCACTTTTATATCCAGGCCTTGTAAAACAAGGTATGGTATTATAGGTCTCTCTCTCTCTCTCTCTCTCTCTCTCTCTCTCTCTCTCTCTCTCTCTCTCTCTCTCTCTCTCTCTTGCAATGCTCTTAAAGTATTATTTGCACTGATAATTGGAATACAGTTATAAAATCCTTTAGAATTAACAAGAGTAAAATTCAAGCAAGAATTCAATGACAATACGTACCACTTAAACTTTAACAAATCTAAACGTCCTAAAAACACATCCGTTCAATAGCATAATACTTTCTAAATATTAACGTCAGAAAGAGATTTAAAGCAATAAATCAAGTTGGTCTATCGTCGATAGGAATTGTATACGTGAATTGAAATTCGAGTCTTTTTGTAACTTTCTTTAAAGATATTTCGTCTTATTATTTTTCGTTCTATATTCCTTTAATTTAAACATGCGAAGTCACAATTCACTTTTTCTTTGTCTACAAGTTCTCTTTTTTGAAACAGAATATCATTACCAGTCCAGTGATTCTAAATAATTTGGACGTTCCTAGTTTAAATAGCAAAGACATTGATCATACCCAAACACCAAACACCTGTGTTTGAAAATATAGGCCGGCTATATCTCTGTAAACATTGGAAGTTTACTTTACAGAACACGAATGGGAAATACTGTGTCCTGGTTTCAATTATTTTCTCTCCTCGTCGTTGTTATTATCGACGTCTTAAATCTTTAACATTTTTACTTCTTCAGAACCACTGCGCAAATGTCAACAAAACTTAGCTCAGAAAACTGAGTAATCGGGATTACAATTTTGTCAAACGAAGAGCTTTTCCCTATTGTAAGGGTAGATAATTAATTATAAATGTACCTGTATTTAAGAAACTAAAGAACTTTTAAGTCAGTTAAGGTAAATCATATCTGAAATCTTCCAGGCATAAAATATGATTATAGGTTGGTGAAGTTCATGGTCCAGGGTATGTACTGTAAGGGGATCACCAATACATTTAGAAATATAACTGGAAAATCTATTTCCATAAAAATTGTATATTTATATGCAAGTACATAAAGTAGCGAAGATTCAGGTTTTTTTTTTCAAATTATGACTATTATTATGACTGTCCGTCCTGAAGGGCTATCACATATGCTGTCCGTCCTGAATAAGGCATATGCGGTAGTCCGAGGGCGACTGGGCATCTTACTTAATTCGGTGTTAGTTTAGGACTACCCATTGGTAGGCCAGCCTTTCAATGAACATTTTCAATACTGAAAAGTTGTGTTTTGAAAAATGATACTTTAGTATTTGGTGATAAAATTGCGGATGATTATGTATTATGCATAGATAATTGTAGCTGTAAAACCATCATATTCAAACTATTTTACATAAGTATGAATACATTAATAAGCATAAGCAATACTGTAAAAGTAATACATTATCAGATATAATTATAGTAATTCAACAATAAACAAAATTAGAAATGAATAGGAAAAAAGAACTCGAATGAAAACAATAAAGTCTCCCGTTGAAGACTACAGACTTTTAAACAATTATAGAGAAAAAAGAAAACAAGTAATATTAATAAAGATAACAATGTAAAACATGTAATAAGTTATGACATACAATGGCATAAGTATCCAATTATAAAATATGGAAATACAAAAAAGGCATTTTTTAAATAAAATTGTATACGCAACATTGCTGTACATTGCGTGTCCAATATTTCACAAAGATCGTTTGTAAAAATGGATAATTACTATGTTTACATTTATGGATAGCACATTTATAGCTTAAATTGGTAATAATAATTGTTTGCATAAAGATTTAGCAATTATTTAAACAATAAAATGCTTTCTTTAGTTGAATGTTGCAGCTGTTGCAGAAAAAATACCAAACCCACGTAAGCGGGTTATGTAATTTTTTTCTGAAGTAGCTGCGACATTCATTCCCGTATTAACAACCAAAGAAAGCGTTTTATTGTCTTTATTTATATATGTTTATCATTTTAAAAAGGGTTAAAACAAATAATTATTGTATTAATGATGCGAACGTCTTTGTACGTTTTATTGATGGAACAGCCACTGATCACGAAATCTGTATAGTTGACATGCCTAGTGTAGATCATGCACTGATTAACGCAGTGGGTTTTCTTAACAAATAAAGGAAGAAATATTCAGTTGATGTAAGTATATAACGGTATCTACATAGAACGAATACACATATAAAACATTAGATAAAAAAAACCTTGCCTTTAAGTGACATAAATAATAATTGCGTTTTCTTATCATTTTATTATTTTATTAGTGAAACATTATATATGATTAAATATCAGATTAAATGTTTCATTTGTATACAGTTTTATTTTGAACTTTACCATTTGATTTGTATCTGGAGTTCAGTCGAAACACTAGTTTCCCCTGTTGACCGGTTACATCCCGCGCACGCTCTTTCTCATGACCGGAAAATCGAAATAATCCACAAGGTCATTTTACCTATCACAGAATCTGCAAAAATTTCCTTGAAAAGAAGCTATCAAATGTATTCTTTTGTTTGTCAGCAGTTTGCAATCGGTTCAAATTCACGTGCTACTTCAAGGTTTAGTCTAATAAGGACGTCATTGCCAAGATCATCATCGGATATCACGGTATGATTACGTGTGGTGGGTGTTTGCCAACTTAGTCCATCTTCATCAGGTATATCAGAATCATTGCTAGCCTCAATGTCAAGATCTTCGTCGGATATAAAAGTACCACCTCGCAAACTCGTACCAGCTCCTCTATTGGAAACAGTACCTCCGAGGAGGCTTTGCCAACTCAGACTTTCTTCATTGGGTATATCGGAAACTGTACTTGTTTTGAGCGTTCGCGAACTAACACTTTCTTTCTTTTGTACATCGGAATCAGTGTTGAGCAAACTCGAGTGCCAAATCACACTAAATGAAAGCCCAGATCGGGTATACCCTATATCTCTGTCAAAATCAGCGTAGCTTTGCCTGTTTATGGTTCTATATACATTCACACTGGTATTGCCCCATGATCCAACCAAAAGAAAGTGGGTTTCGTTATCATAACTTATACCTCGTGGATTGTATGTCATTTGTTGTTGCGTAAGTAAGTACATCAAGAAAATACCGTATTTATCAATTATCTGTACATTATTGGAGTTACCATCGCACACAAGGATATGTGACAACGCGTCAGTACAGATTCCATATGGTTCTAGGCAGTAACCCATCTGGGGACCTGTGTAGGAGAAGCGATATCTTCCGTTGCGATCCGTCACCACGACAGCATAACGGCCCCGGTCAGAAACAACTATATCTCCATTTCGGTTCTCCGTGATGTACGTGGGTTCAGTATACAGATCCTGGCCTATGGAATTGAATTGTATTGTCTGTACGGGTAGTCCTATGTCGTTATACCGTGTTACCATTGATGAACCTCTATCAGTACGGCACATCCCTACAAAAAGATCTTTACTGAATGGTGAGCAGTAAACACTTACTGGTATCCATTTTTCTGTGTACCCCCTTAATGTAGACTTTATTCCGTTATCCTTTGATAGTGTGATAATATTATAATGATCATCTATATAAATAAGATCACTGGTGATATCGACTGTGTGAAATCCTCCATAGTAACTTTTTATATCTGTCACTTGTTGCAATATTTCACCTGCATTGTTTATCAACTTGAGACTGTCATAATCACTGATCCAAACGTGGTCTGATGTCACGCAAGAAAGGTGCCTTACAAAACCAACGCCATTCACATTGATAGTTTTTTGTAACACAGGTGTGGACATTTGTTTGAATATAATTTCATTTTCAACTTGTCGTTTTATTTTCTCTGTGACGTGGATTTCTCTCAATATTTTTTTCAAATCATGCCTGTTAATTTCTTCAGTCAGCGAGGGTAAAACGCATTGGAGAGTGTCTTGTAGTTTCGGAAGATAGTTGATCTTGAGAAATGGCAGGAATTTTACCGGTTTGTTTGGTAATTCTTCAGATCTGTATTCACAGTGCTCAATGAAAATAACTTTTTTTCTCTTCTCTTTCAAAAACCTATAGATGAAACTTTTGTGTCCACTTTCAACATCAAATACGATAGAATCTATAAGGTTCTTTAATTTTTGGGCTCTTTCTAACATTCTAAACTGAAGCTTGACTACTGCTTTGTGACAAGATTCTAGATCAGTTATAATTTCTTTAAGAAGAAAACAGCTTTTATAGAGAATTTCACTCCTAATGTTTTGAATGGTTTTTCTGTGTTGTTGGCGGTTTGCCTTATATGATATTTGGATATCCAGTATTTGGTGATTTCTGTGTTCTGTACATTGAGAACAGACAGGAATTTCACATGACTTACAGAACATTTCATATTTTTCGTCTGGATGTCTCACACATGTCTCTTGTTTCGGAATATGTTCATATTTTTCACGATAAATAACAACATAATGGTCAATAAAATCTAGATCAGTAACATGTCCCTCTTTACACTGTAGACAAAAGTCTTGTTTACACGTGTTACAGTAGTATTCTGTGTACCCCTGACATTGAGAACACTGTCGTACTTTAAACTCGGTGCTTATTCCAGCACTTGTAAGGTAGAGGGTCACCAAAATTAGGAACACAATCTGCTGAAATAAAGAATAAATTCAATTGGTATATACTGGAATATACACTAATTTTGGTATATAGAATTAAGAAAAAATACTTACAATGAAGCTTGTTTCTCATTGTTTTTGAAGTTAATTTGGGGAAAAAAACTTAATTGAAACATGCATGGGAAATTGCGCCAAACCATGACAATCATAAATTCTAAACTCTACCTTGAATTTATTTTGTTGTAAGTCTATGTATGTTTATGCATGCTTGTAGATATTTTGAAGTACATGTATGCATTGGCAAGGCAATAGGTAATATCAGCATATGTTAAAGTTACTTCTATAACTAGCCAAAAAAGGATATTGTATCGATAGTATTGTGTGTGCTCACAGTTAATTTTTACATTTCCAGAACAATTTCCATTTCATTTTTTTTTTATCAAAAATAGCTTAAATAATTAAAAAGGTATCTTCAACATTTGATTTTTTTTATTCAGCAGAACGTATGCAACAATAATTCAAATTTTAAATATACATTTCATTAACAAAAAGGGTGAAGATAATGAACAGCGATCGATCTCAAATGTATTTTAACCCATTCATATCTGTGAAAGTGGTATAAACACGATCTTTATAATTTTCAGAGATGGGACCAGGTGCTTATATTAAACTATGGAGATTAAAAAAAACAGTATTCGAGCTCAAAAGTCAATTAAACATTACAAAATAGGAGCGAAGCAAAGACATACCTCCAAAACATTAGAGGTGGGATCAGGTGCCATGGAGGATTGAGCATTATCTGTCGACCGGTCACTTCTTGTCATTTTCGGGAAAATTCATGGACAACTCAGTGTGCAAATAATGACCTAACAATCAGTATGGAAAAAAGTCAGCATTTGACTTAAGGATAAGTTGTATTTGCTGACAAGGTCATTGCATCGAGCATAGAACTTACGAAATGCAGACTTTAAACAAGACTGCTGATAATTTTGCTTCATCAACTTGTTTGTCAATAACTTACCTCGTTTAAGAAATTGTTCAAAGAAATACCTATTCTCCAGCAAAATCAACGTACAAAATGCTGACAGTATTCTTAATTTGACATATTGTAGACAAATAGTAAGGAAAATTGATTGATTGATTGATTGATTGATTGATTGATTGATTGATTGATTGATTGATTTATTGATTGTATACTGTTTAACGTCCCTCTCCAGAATATTTCACTGATATGAAGACGTCACCACCACCGGTGAAGGGCTGTAAATTTAGGCCTATCCTTGGCACTAACGGCCTTTGAGCAGGGATGGATCTTTATCGTGCCACACCTGCTGTGACACGAGGCCTCGATTTATACACTCTCATACGAAGGACCGCTCCATTTAGTCGCCTTTTACAAGCAAGGGGGTACTGAGGACCTTTTCTAACCCGGATCCCCACGGGACGTTTCGAAAATTGAGAGAATTTATTGAGTTCGACCAGTATATTCAATTTCAGAACTCCTGGTTTTGTTTGTTTTTTTTACAGATCGGTGCATGCGGACTCTAAACATAGAAAAAAAACTTTAAATAGCATTATTCTGAAAATTATTTTACCTTTCATATCGTTTGTACGAAAGCCGGATAGGCTTATTTCTGAGAGGATGAAAAAAAAAATTCAACTCGAAATAACGAGTTAATTACAATTTGTTGTTGTTGTTTTTTTTTCTTCTTTTTTTTCTTTTTGCTGAGGTCATACATGTATGTTTATGTGTTAATCTATTTGGGAAAAATTCTTATAAATGTTATTTTGTCACAAATACTAGTTTTTTTTTTTTTGTTTTTTTTTTTTTATTAAATTTCTTCATTCACTGACACGAAAATCCATTTGTTGTTTATTTAGTCCAAATTTATCTAAACACGTCTAAGCTCAAAAATATAGATTTGTTTTACTCTTTAAAGAGTTGTCTACAAATAATTTTTTAAGCTTTATTTGAATTTTCATTATAAATACATTATGCTTTGAAAGAAATTAAATATTTAATTCAACTATTTATAAATGACACAATATTTTTCATCACATTACTTTTAAAAACCCTCGATGTTTTCTTTGAAAATTATTTTTTACAAATGATGTTCCTAGATCACCGTGCACAAAATCCAAAACGTGGAAAATTCCAAATTATTGTCACATGTCTGGTAACTGAATGGATATTTAACAGACGATGATATGCAGGCTATCAGTAAGTAAGTTTGATATTCTAGTTCAAAACATGACGAATGAGCATGTATTACATAAATTGCTATATTTTTTTGGCAAAGGCGAAAATGTTCATATTTTGTCAAAAAACATGCATAGGGTTCCTCTTTATTAATAAAAAACATGACGCCATTGAGTCAAATGCTGACTGAAGTTTTTATGACTAATTGCTAGTCCATTATCTATACACTAAACTGACGACGGATTTTTCCGTTATTTCTTGATCATGACAAAGAGCACACGGTGGGTGTGACAGATCAGCAGGGGATACTCACTCCTTCATGGCACCTGATCCCACCTCTGATGTTTTGGAGGTTTGTGTTTGCTCTGCTCCTATTTTGTATTGTTTTATAGACGGTTGAATATGTTCATTTCCAAATCCTTCTACTTAAAGTAGCACATCATATTTGTAGTTTTTACTATAGAAAAAGAACTTTCGGGGCAAACTAATAAATTACCCTCATGATAAATGGGATATTGTTTATATTTATGTTGCCAACTTCCGCAATATATGTAGCAGCTAGTAATATTGTTCAGTAGATTCGTTTCAGCAAATACAAAAGATCAATTTATCATTAAATTGAATGCCGACTGACATTTTATAATAACTTGTGAGACCACCATTTACCTATAGAATTGTGTATGAAATATTCTGTTCAATTTAATTATTTAGAATTTTATGCAGACCATAAGAAAACAATAAAACGTTGAACTTTTGATGGAGGACTCCAAACAGGATGGTATAGGACTTGGGGTATAGAGTCAAAAGCAAAAGCGTTAAATGTTCAAAGATCTAAAAATAAATCTCTAACGAACTCAGGTTACATAATTTGTGCTATCTTTTCAAAGTAACTTAGAGTGATTTTTTATGTAAGGAAAGTTACAATGTAAATACCTGGCCAATAAATTCCTACATGAAATTCGTTAGCTTTACAAATGAAAAATCGACAATTATGGCACCCTGCCATTGCGTTTTGTTATCAATTTTTAAAAGTTTGAAAACAATGTCCTTGACGGGTTTTTTGGATAAAGAATAAGAAAAGACTCGGTCACGTTTGTCATCAAATTTTTTTTTGATACAACGAGGTTGTTTATGTAACTCGGTGAGGGGAACAGAAACGCTGTGTTTTCCTCATATAAGAACGGAAAGGAGTAGTGGAATAATAAAAAAAAATTTATATAGTAATCGGTATGTCCTTCCGTCTAGCTTTATGTACGTCCGTCTGTTACGCTGTGGGATACCCATCTCTTAATCGCATCTACTCTCATACCACTGAAGAAAATGTAATGAAACGTTCCAGAATCTTTATTACATATTGCCTTTGTGCACCTCCTATTTTACTTTTTGATCTGTCATAAATTTTTGATTTTCCAGAGGAAAACATGGAAACTGTCATTATATTCATTTGGGAGGCGGGGGTACAGTGCAAGGAAATAATTTTGTTACATAAACCAGCATCAGGATAAGCATAGTAGCAGGGGCAGAGGATGCTCATTCCTGCATGGCACCTGATCCCACCTCTAATGTCTCGGAGGTCTGTGTTTGCTCTGCTACTATTTTGTATTGTTTTATGGACTTTGAAATTGAATTCTATTTGTTATCTTCATATCCATCTTCGATCTCGCATTGTGCAATTAATAATAAAAATTAAAAATACCACGAAAACGTATATACCAATAAAACACAAGAGGGGACGGTAATTCAAATGTAACTGAGAAATATATCACATTATTGGAATGTATTTTCAATTACTTGTAATTAGAAACAAACTTAATTACAACTACTTTTAATTACTTTGAAAAAATGCATTTGATTACAGTAAATTAAAATTACTTATTTTTATTACCCGATCCCTGATACAATTATGATAAAGAGATACTTTCGTTCCTTTTATCTTTCGCCTACATGTATAGTCATCTCAAAGTCGCTACACTGATTCGTCATCATCGGGCCATTGTTACAACGCGAAATGTAATAACAACGCAAAATGAAATATTTAAACCGGGATTACTGCATTTCACGGTATTACATTTTGCATACAAATCAACGCAGACTGTTACAACGCAAAATGCAACAGCACATTTTTTAGTATTATAACATTTTGTGTTATTATATTTTACGTCAAAATCAACGCAAAATGTTAATAAACAATGTAATAATCAAAGTTTATTATATTTTGTATTATTAATACATTTTGCGTTTTATCAGACCATTGTTTTATCGGACCACTCACCGTTAATTCAATTTTCGATAGTTCGATAGTGTTGGTCGTATCTGGATCTCATTGATTTCCACTACAAATACTGGATTCGAAAAGTTAAAATTTCGATAAAAAAAAATAACAGCATTACAATTTTGCAAGTTGTTTAATCGTAGCAATGCCTCCTTTGCAATCACTATGAATGCTCATTAGTTTATTTCAAACAAATAGTAGGCCATTTTTTTTTTAGATCTACTGATCAGAGAGCAGAAGAGCTTGTGCAATATTAAGGTTTCCGTCGTATATCTGTCTAGAAACTATTTTTCAAAGCGCTACTTCTGATTTCAATATAATTTGGCATAAAGTTAATTACACATAGATGCATCATTCTATATATCTGAGTTCGGATTTCAGTAATAAACAGTGTTGCCATTGTTACTTAAAATCAAAATATTATGAAAATTTTTCAAGACACTTAATGTTTTCATTTGATATCATTACAACTTGGCACACAAGTATATTGCTCTTAAATACATAATTCTTTATATCAACTTTTGAATTTGTTGAACGATGTTGCCATGATTACTAAAAATAGAAATTTCCTTAAAACCTTTTAAAACCCGACTCCTCCTACACTTTAGTCTTATTTCAGTATAACTTGGCACACAAGAGGACTATACTAAGATACAATATTCCGTATATCTGTTTTAAATTCGACAAATGGTGTTTCCACTGTTATTAAAATAGGAACATGTATCTAATTACTTCTAAAACGCTTCTCCTTCTTAGGTTTTGGTCTAATTTTAATATTACTTGGTAATATTGTAAGTAAAGTAACCTACACATTATTGTTTTTATTGTTTTCTGATTATGTTGAAATATGTTGCCATGGTAACTAAAAATTGTTAAATTCTTTTAAAAGGCTACTCCTCCAACAGTTTAAATTTGATTGCAATAAATTTTGCAAAAAAAAAGAAACTACACTCAGACAGGACCACTATTCTATTTATTGCTGTTGCAAAGGTTCGAGTCCAAGTGCCACTTTAATCTTCCTTTCTTATAAGTATAAACCAGTAGAGCTACAGTCTCCTCAAAGACTTTCTTTCCACAGTAAATTGTGTATGGATAACTTTTATAAGTTTTCATATTTCAACAAGGAATTATCAATCAGAAAATTGTATTAAAATTATATATAGTATATAAAGTATGAAAGTACAATTAGGTTCTGTACCCCTTTTGGAATGTACTTGATAGTAAGCTTTGTCCATTAATAAGAAAGATGAACATTCATATAACTGAAATTTAACTGCATTCTTCCTTTAAATGCATTGTCAACCAAGGTCTATTTCCACCAAAAATGCTCTGTAAAATCAAGAAGTAATCACTATACACACCTTTGCAAGTAATAAATCCATACTTTCCTCCAGAGAAATAAGCACTCTTAAACTTTGAGTTACATGTAAAAAAAAAACATCAAAACATACTTGTATTTGTATTGCTCTGTGAAACGGTTTACAGGG
Organism: Saccostrea cuccullata; assembly: GCF_032062105.1. Lineage (NCBI taxonomy): Eukaryota > Metazoa > Mollusca > Bivalvia > Ostreida > Ostreidae > Saccostrea > Saccostrea cuccullata. The sequence continues at coordinate 63,365 of NW_026929671.1, read as the reverse complement.
TTCTGCTCTCCGATTGCACATTAAATAGGTTATGTTATGTAAACACTGAACTTTTTACAGTTATTTTTGAGACAAATTTTCTCAACCATAAAAATACATGTTTAAACTAGTTGTACATGTAAGGACGACATCAACAGTTACAATCTGGAAATAGCTGAGAGACACCGACAATGTTTGCTATAAACAGGATTCATAAAGGGAAAAAACTAACATTGTCTTGACATGCATTTAGAATAGTTTCTAATCATTTTAAATTTTGGCAAAGTTCCTCCTAGAACCTTTAATGCTATAGCGTAATTTAAATTCATACAAGTGCAAAATTAATGTCATTTTTTAAAAAACTTGTAAAGAAGTAAATAAAAAAGAAGAGGGTAGAAGAAGACTGTAATAAGATCTAGTGGAAAATTTCACTTTCAGTAAAAACAAAACACAGCATTTCGTTAACCACATTAATTAGTGTTTCAATGCCATTTTATATCGCCTCTCGCCCATTCGGCCATGATGGAAGTGTAGTATGAAAAGAGAGATGCGACAAAACAGTAATCTGTTTTTATCACCTCATCTCATAAATTTTGCGCAAAAAGTTAGTTTCATTTATTGACAAAGGTAATTTTTTTACCTATTTTTAGTGATGAAAAAAGATGGCGATAAAGGAAAAGTGATGCACTTATTAAGACTGTTCACAATACAATTCGGTAAAAAGGCAGTCTCTGTGGATAACTGGGGGGGAGGGATGAAGGACCAGATGCCTATAAGGAGAGGCATCCTTGTCAACCGGAGACATTTATTGTGGATCCTCTCTTATGATCAGGTAAATAGTAATCAGTTATTAAAATTAGTTTAAAATTATTTCAGCAAAGATTAATGTCGGAATAACAGATTGATAAACGAAAAATTTAAAGCTGAACTGAATTTACTACCATTTTATTCTAACACTTTCGCTAGAGAAGGAAGGAAAGATGTTTCTAGGACGTTCTTTCGAAGAAAATACGTATAAATCAGGCAAATAATTAATCGACAAAAAGGTATTTCAATGTTGAAGATTTTCTCTATATATATATTTCGTCATTTTTACATTAATAAAATTGCATTACGATAACGTAATATAGCAAATTAAAATAAAAACGAATTATCCATTTACATGTTTGTAGCTGCAGAACTATAGCCTCCAAAAATATTTTGATAAATCAGATTCTGAAACTTCACCTTACTAGCAAAGATCATTGCGGGTTCGAGTAAATGTTAAACCAAGCCTCTTTCGTTACCCCTCACTAAAATATTGACAGTAGTGAAGGAAAAACTTTAAGAGCACTGTGCAACAATATTTTCAAGAAGTGAGGTGGAACAGATGTGAATACTCAAAAAAATCAAAAGAACTTTTGGACAATTTGAAATCACAAAAGTTTACCAAAACATCTGCAGCTCAAAAACTAACTACTTTTCATTTTATACACAACCATTCCCCACGTTAAATTAAAGTCCAGGCTTTTGGATATCATTGATAGCTACTTTTTCGATAAAAATGAAACTCGTAAATTTACTTACCTGATCATTAATCATTTACAAAATTATTTTATTATAAAACATTCTGATTGTGCACAATGCTACTCTGAAGTTGACATCAAGGATATGCTTGAATTTCTGATTGACACTATCTGTGTGATTTTGGAAACCCCCAGTATCTTGAAACAAACTTAGGCTTAAGTCAAAATTTCAGTCTTCTGTCAAATATTTATTATTCATTGAATAAATCTCTATAAATAAATAACAACACTTTTTCTAAAACAATATTGGGAGACATTTTGATTTTGGCCTGTTTAACTTCCACAATATTTTAGTACAGCAGAAAAAAAATTTGACTTAAGCTTAAGATGCTTCATAATCCTGGGGCACTCAACAATCCATTAGACAACTACTGGGTACCGTTTGCGCACCGTTATTAGCAGACCTATTTTTATATTAATATGAAGCAGAATCCGTGCGTAAAATAAGAAAACACTTTCTGTGGCCTTCAACTCGACATTTAGATATATCGATGACGTATAGTCAATTAACAATGGTCAATTCCATCCCTACGTCGATATGATATTACTGGTGAGCTTGAGATAAAAGATACCACAGAGTCTGACACATCTGTTTCATACTTGGATATTTTACTTGAAAAAGACGTTAATAGTAATCTAACAACCAAGCTATATGATAAACAAAAAGACTTCAACTTCCCTTACTTATGCAGCAATATACCTTCATTATCTGCATACGGAGTATATATATCTCAGTTGATTCGATACGCAAGATCATGATATACGTATGAACAATTTCTGAAACGTGGTAAATTATTGACAAGCAAGTTGATGAAACAAGATTATCAACTGTCTCGTTTTAAGTCATCATTTCGTAAATTCTATGGTCGATACAATAACCTTGTCTGCAAATACAATTCATCATTGAGTCAAATGCTGACTGAGGTTTTTCATACCAATTGTTAGTCCATTATTTAAACACTGAATGACATTATATCCCGATCATGACAAGGAGCACACGGCGGGTGTGACCGATCAGCAGGGAATGCTTACTCCTTCATAGCACCTGATCCCACCTCTGATGTTTTGAGGTCTGTGTTTGCTCTGCTCCTATTTTGTATTGTTTTATGGACTTTGAGATTGAATACTGTTCGTTATCTCCATATCTTTCTACTTGAAAATAGCACATCTTATTTGGAGTTTTTACTAGCAAAAGAACTTCATAGCAAACTAATAAATAACCCTTGTGATAAATGGCATGTTGTTTATTTTTCTGTTGCCATCTTCTCCAATATATGTAGCAGCTAGTAATATTGTTCAGTAGATTCGTATCAACAAAATATCAATTTATCATTCTGTTCTGTTATTTAAAATTTTATGTATAACAAAAGAAAACAATAAAACGTTGACCTTTTGAACAGACTGGTATAGGATTTCGGAGTATAGAGTCCAATGCAAAAGTGTCAAATGTTCATGGATCTCAAAATAAATCTCTAACAACTCAGGTTACATAATTTGTGCTACCTTTTCGAAGTAACTAAAGATTGTTCATATACGGAAAGTTAAAAACCAGACCAATAAATCCTTTAATAAAAATCGTTGGCTTTAAACATTAGAAGTCGACAATTATGGCACCTTGCCATTGCTTTTTGCTATCAAGTATTAAAAGTTTGAAACAACGTGTCCTTGACGGGTTTTTCAGATAAAGAATAAGAAAAGACTCGGTAACTTTTGCCATAAATATTTTTTTTTTTCGAATCAACGAGGTTGGATATATGTCGGTGAAAAGAACAGAAACTCGGGGTTTTCCACATATTCATTACCTAAGAAGGGAAAGGAGAAGAGGAATAATGGAGAGATTTTTTTCAATACAGGGTTTTATTTTCTTGTCGAAATGTCCTACATGTACTTTTATGTCTTTCATATTTTACTTTGACAGGAATACATATACTTTGAATAAAGTGTGTGCATGTCTTTAAAATCATTAATCGATGTATTCTCCTTGTATGCCCCCGTGTCATCATCGACAGTGCATGACCTACCAGTTTACATAGAAGTATGTTAAGTATTGAAGTTCAAATCTCCATTCAAGAAATTCAAATCTGGCCCCAGGATCATGAAACTTGAGTCAAATTTTCAAATGTCCGTAAAATGATTATTAATTATTGAACTGATGTAAAAATTGGCAAATATCGATATGCTTATGAATCAGAATTGAAATGCATTTCAATTTTGATCTGTTTGTCTTCTGTATAATTTTAGTATAAAATGAAGATTTTGACTTAAGCTTAAGATGCTTCATGATCCCGGGGCCTGGAGCAAAGAATACACAAATCTATAAAAAGAAACAGGTATTGGATGAAGTGCCATGAAGGAGTGAGTTTCCTATGACGATACGAAAATTTCAGATTTAAATCCCTGCATCTAGAATGTAACACAGCAACAATTTCTATCTTCTTCAGTTAGTCCTTTTTTCCTGGACACCAGAATACAGGCTTGGATCTGTAATTATGGATATTGCAAATCAGAGACTTTTTTAAACCGCCATGTTTTACAGAAGAAAATGCAGCTAAAACAACTCGGTTTTTTTGCTTTAACATCAATATGATGAGAAAGGAATTGACGCGGTTAATATAAGACATATTCATAAACAAAAAAAGTGTCCGGTATAACAAAACTCGGTTATAACGAATTCGCTGGACCTATGATATTAATTCGCTATATCCGTATAACCATTTAAGAAATTCGTTAAATTTACATAGCTGGGGATCCAATATGACTTCGCTATATCCGTGAATTCGCAATATCGCAATACTAAACGAGTTTTACTGTATTGAATTTAAAAATATTTCAAGTTGAGGAATTACGCCATGCATTTTCTACAGATATACATCGACTATTGCTTCCAAACCTTTTAATTACAGGGAAACTTTACATAGCCTAGATATCGAATATTTGAAATATAATCATCCTTCCGGTTCATGTTATTCACCTTACACGTTATCACTGGTGACATAAAGTAAAAAGTAAATTATAAGGACCCTAATAAAATCATTAATTTTAAATTAAAATTAAGGGAACCCTGATCTTTTTTCTACTGGCGTTATAATTTCATTATTAATTTGATTCTGTGGGAGATTTCGCCAGATGATGGGTCAAACATGAGCTTGGCATCCTCAAATTTGTATAGATTTATTTTTGTTCAAAACATGACCCCAGGGGTAGGATGGGGCTATAATTGGGGATCAAAGTTTTACATAAGGATATTTAGGAAAAATTTATTTTAAATTTCTCTCAAGAACAACAGAGCCATAATTGGTCATATTTATTGGAAGCATCCTAGGGTAGTGTAAATTCAATTTTCTCCAGTCATTACCCCAAGAGTAAGGTGGGGGCATAATCGGGGATCAAAGTTTTACACATGAATAAGTAGGGAAAAATCTTTTAAAATCTTCTCTAAAGATTTAAATCTAAAACTGGTCATATTTATATGGATGCAGTGTAGATTCAATTTTTTAAAATCATGTCCCCAGGAGTAGGGGGACAATGGGTGATAAAAATTTTGCATAGAAAAAAAATTAAAATTCTTCACAAATACAGAAAAGTCATGATTGGTCATAATATAAAAGCATCCTTAGGAAGTGTAGATTCAAGTTTATTCAATTCATTACCACAACCACTCCCTCCACCACCACTTTTATTTATTTAAAATTTCAAATACTAAACTGATTTCTGCTTTTTTCCACCCAAATTTCTCGGGTGAGTGATATGACCCCTGTGTCTGTTGTTTTTGTTTTTTTCGTTAAACGTCCCTTTTGAGAAATATCACTCAAATTGAGACGCCACCACTTGCCTGTAGACAGTTGCAAATTTTGTCAAACGCGGTACTTACGAACATTGAAGGATCTTTTTCTTGCCAGCAGCTTCTGGGACCTCGGTTTCATCCAAAGGACCGGTCTCCACGTCCAACATTGGGATTCAAACCCGCGATCAATTCCTTAATTTATGACAGTAAAGCAGATGCCCTAAGTAACCACTGCGTCGTGCGGGTGACAAGAGTATTTTTCTTTCAATGATTGATTAATTGGTTGGTTGATTGATTAATTGATTAATTGTATGTCGATTAACGTCTTTCGAGAATATATATATTTTACTCATATATATATATATATATATATATATATATATATATATATATATATATATATATATATATATATATATATATATATATATATATATATATATATATATATATATATATATATATATATATATATATATATATATATTTTTTTTTTTTTTTTTTTTTTTACACAATTTAAAATGAATCTTTGCTTTAGTGAAACTGAATGGAGCTTTTACAAATGAATAGTGTGCTATTAGGATCGGGCTCGGGAAACCTAACCAGGTTGTGGTTGCTTCCGTAATAGCAGAAGCCAAAGAACTGCTGCAAAACTATACTGTAAGTTTAAGTATCACAGTCAAGCATTTTTCTTTAATTTTCACATTTCATTTGTAATTTTATTTCGAAAAGCATTTTGAAGAATAGAAATACATGTATAATATGTTGACGGTGCGACCGTTAGAGTGAGCGCAAACTCTTCTATTGTTTGGATTTCGATCGGGCTCGTCAAACCGCACTTGCCATTTGGTGTGTCTAGACTCTGACGTCACATGACGTATGTAAGTCGCAATATACCGAGAAAAAGCCTGAACAGTGCTGAAAGTTAATGAAGAACGTTTTGTTTTCTATTTATCTTCAATATATATCCATTAAGTCAAGGCGAGTAAACTTTTTGTTGAAGATTTGCCGTGATTCTTGCGAGAACGTAGCTAAAACAAGTGATGTATTGTGGGTCCAAATTACTGCATCAAAAAATTCTGTCGAATGAATGTGCATAGTCCGAATTTTCTCTTCGCACAGGTGTTGCTTTAAGAGCTGCGCTCGCTATTAAAATTATTAATCAATGAGACAAAAGGATATCGTCTGCATTGATAAATTAAAGAGCCAGCAATTTTTTTTTTTACAAATTTCCAAGATGCATACATTTATTCTAAAACGTGCAAGTAACGAAAATTTACAAATCTGCAGCTTTTGCTTTGCAGTTAAAGAACCAGGCCGAGTCTGATTCGAATGCGCAGGACTTTTTACAGTTTCTTAATTTCATGCAGAGAAATATACAAGCAATGTAAACATTGCTATTTTGCCAAAAAAATCATATGCACCGATAATTCATCCGCACTGATAAATATTTATTCCGTTATAAGGCAATTCATGGGGCATTTGGGCTTTGAAAAAGTAAACTTAGTAATTAATTACAAGACCAACCTAGATGGTGAATTTTTTTTTTTTTTTTTTTTTTTTTTTTTTTTTTTTTTTTTTTTTTTAAATTTCACATTTTGATGCCTTTTTACGATAACTTTAATCTACTTGAATGAAAAAGAATCCTATAGGGCAGAAATACAACAAATATGAAAACATGTGATAATTTGGCGCTTTTCCAAAAAATTCTCAAAGGTTCCAATAGTAAACTTTGACAACTTTTGAAATAGCCCCCTAAGAAATCGGGATGATTAATATGCGATTTTTTAATCTTAAAACAATTAATATAACAGTGAAAATTAATTACCAAAATATTATCAAAATCCCTAGGGCAGAAATTATTAGACTCGGCCTCGATAGATGAAATTAGCAAAAGTTACATTGTTGTCGTGTGGAATATTACATAGATAAAAATTAAAATCCTGTTTTCCATGCGGACTCGTTTTGACGACTTGGAGGTTCTCCCAGGGAGGTATAAATGTGACGTCAGCGGTGTTGGAATGATGGTCAAGAAGGAGAGTGAGCTCCCTTTGTGGTGGAATCCCGCCTTACAGAAATATTACCTGTCTGGAAAATACAACGACTGAGAAAATAACCCAAAGATACAGCAGTAAGACTTTAAGAATTTATCATTCAGTCAAATGCTGACTAATGTTTTTCAAACTCATTGTTAGTCCATTATTTATACACGGAATTGACGACGGATTTTTCCTTTATTTCCTGATCATGTGACCGGTCAGCAGGAGATGCTTAATCCTCAATGTTCTGGAGGTTTGTGTTTCCTCCGCTCCTGTTTTGTATTGTTTATGGACTTTTGATTTTGAATAGTGTTTCATATGTATTTCAAAGTGTTTACTATTGTTTAATGTTTACTATTCATATGTAACCAGGGATATGTATTATTTAATGCCATACTATACTTGCGCTGCGTATATGTGAGAATGTGGTATGAAAGACTTTGTGTGAATGAAGTAGTTATTTTTAGACACTAGACGGACAGTCACATGACTTTATCCCATTCACCAAACTCCCGCTTTCACGCACTAACATCGGGCACTCTTAGCCTAGCCGTCAAACTGGTTAGATGTCAATAACAGACAGTAATATTTGTAAATCCCTGTGTGTGTCCCGGTAAGAAATCTATTCTAAAGTAAAGTCTATTATGTTTTAATTATCTGTCTAAATGTCTGTCTATGTGTCGTCTATATCTTGTGTGTAATTGTAACATTTCAGGTTTTTGACGTTTTATTTCTACGCTTAATAAATTAATTGTTGCACCTGAACCAGATGTTATTTCTGATGTGCTACCACTGGCTACAAATGGCGCCCACGTTGGGACTCGAACCCAAGACCCTCAAATTGCCAGGAGAGCGCTCTATGCACTACAGTGATTCTTGTGTGTGTCCCGGTTTTTTTTTTAGGTTTATTTTAACGTAAATAAATTGTTGAACCTGAACCAGATGTTATTTCTGATGTACTACCACTGGCTACAAATGGCGCCCTCGCAATTCTAATAAACCGGGACATCACACCACAGCTTTATTTCCTTGGAATCTCAATCCCCGGGGGACGGACAAATTGAGACGAGGACCGTGGCTAAGACGAACCGGAGCGGTGACTTATTTTCACGCCAGCATCTATTATGCAAAGCCAAATGAAGAGGTGATTCTGTGTGTTTGTGTGTCTGTGCGTTTATTCCGTTATTTCCAAGGAACAAAGAGTGAAGCAGTTTGTCAAATTTTCGACGTGTTCAATGTTACACCAATGGCGGGAACACGCACGGATCCAAAGACGCGGCGAACCACGTGACCCGCATGAACCCATGTTGATCCGCGAGGAGACTCGAAAGTAATCTACGAGGCCTCAGGTACTGTGAAATTCAGTGTTTATTTGTTCTGATGATGTGAATACAAGTAGTATTTGTGTTGTATTTGTGTCTGTATTTGTGCTGTAATAGATTGAATTTGTTCTGTCATTTTGTCATAAACTTGCATAGGGAATTCCCGAGTTTATGTTTAGATCTAAAGGTAGAACAACCGGAACCTGTAATTGTGTAAACAGCTGATCGATCAATTTTGTTTTTCGATTTGTTTATTTTCAATTTTGTTTAACATTTGAACTTTATTTTTTCTCTTTGATGTTTATAAAAGTAATTTTTTTTTTAATTCAGGCCTGCTATTTATTTACTTGTAAGGTTATTTGTTTATTTTTGTTTTGATTTTTTTTTTCGGAAAAGTTGTAAAGTTTATTTTTTCTGTTTTGGAATTGAATTTTATTTGTGTACTTTTGGAAATTGATTATACCGGGAATTAGTTAAAAAAATCTTTGTATTAGAAATTAGGTCATCATTTCTTTGCACTTCCCTTGCATGCAACTAACCTTTGCACTGACATGGCAACCTTGACCTTTATTGACAGATGTGCATGAGTGTTACTTTGTCTGAGTGTTTGTGTGTGCTTGCCAATGAAATTTTCATGAGCTTTGCATATCTGCGCTGCGTTTTTATGAATTGATATAACAGGTGATTACAGGTTACTTGTACTTTATCAAGTTTATTACTTGTAAGTGATACATTTGAGTGACCATTAGATTTTAGCGTTATTGAAAGTTTGTTTGACTTGTGTACAAAGTTGAAGAGTCTGAAATGGCAGATAAGGTTGAAGAGTCTAAGAAGGTAGATAAGGTGTCTGAAAAACTCAAGAAGTTACTTGATAAGGCTAAAGATGAGGGTGGTTCATTGCATGAGGAAAGTAAGTTGGACTTTGCAGGTGTTTCAGAGGCGGATGTTCCAAAAACAAGTACTCCTGTTGTTAGTAAAGATCAAAAGCCATTAATGTTCCCCAATGCTAAAACTTCTGAACCATACCAATTCCCACCCCCTCCCAGTGTACCTGACATTGGTAAAGGTGACCCCTATGGTGAGGTTAAATGTAAGAGTTTCAGTGGTTTACCCCCTCAAAGCAATCCCTTTAAAGTAAATCAAGAAGGGAACACATCCCATTTTTATGAGGTAACACATTCTCAAATCCCTAGAATTCCCCAGTTTTCTGGAGATGAACCCCCACAAAAGGGTGATGTTACGTATAGAGAATGGCGATATGAGGTTCAGTGTCTAATGAATGATTCTGAAATAAAAGAGACAGTAATTATTCAGAGTATCAGAAGATCTCTGCGGGGTACAGCTAAAACCATGCTTATTCCTCTCGGTGAAAAAGCTAGTGTACAAGAAATACTTGATAAACTAAAAATTTTATTTGGTGAAGTGTCAAATAATGCTATGATCATGCAAAAGTTCTTTAATGCATATCAATTTCAGGGAGAGTGTGCGACATCTTTTGGGTGTAGGTTAGAAAGCATGTTACAGAATGCAATTGACAATGGTTATTTGAACAAATCATCTAAGAATGATTTACTCCGTCATAAATTCTGGACTTCGTTGAGTTCTGATCGGTTAAAATCACAAACGCGTCATAAGTACGATACATTTAAGAACTATGATCAGCTTTTACTTGAAATTAGAAGGGTTGAGAAAGAAATTATGATCAACAAAAAGAGTTCAGAAAAGGTGAGTCAAGGTGTTGATAAAAATCCCAGGTTACATCAACATGGTATAGCAGTAGAAAGTGAAGCTGAGGAAAGAATCAACAAGAGAATTCAGAATTTACAGACAGAGTTAGAGGGTAAGATTGAGGATAAGTTAAGTCAGATTTTGATGAAACTTGATGCACCTAAAGTTGACTCTAGACAAGATTATAGTAGAGGGAGAGGTAGCTTCAGAGGAAGACAAAGTACTAACCGAGGAAGAGGTGAGTATTTTAGGGGACATTCTCACAGTAGTGACTCCTACAGAGGAAGTCGGGGAAACCAGAGAGGTCAGTATAGAGGATATGTTAAGTCCAAGGGACAATATCATAGTTCAGGGGCAGAGAAGCAGGACCCAAACTTTTAGTGGTCTCTACTAGTGGCCAAGGAGAGACCAGTGTACTCAGAGGTAATGGCCAACAAATTAAATGTGACATGATTGGTGAGTCAAATGAAGTTGAAATTGTGTTACAGGGTGTGACTATGTCATAGGGTGTAACTTCTCTAATTAAAGTCACAATACGTGGATACGTCTATCTCCAGACCAAAACACAAACAGCTCACTAGTTCATGTATATATATTTTAATAATGATTTTTCAAATGGAATTATGGCATGGTATATATATCATCAATGGTGGTCTACAATAAATATGAATACCTTACGTACCGTTCATTCACACATTAAACATTTAACTGAAATTTCTATCAAGTATTTAATTCATAATTTAATTTACTGATTATAAAAAAGTTTAATTAAAATAACTTACCATGTAGACATAATTTAACACTCTTATTTATATAAGGTTAAGTTACAAACGTAAGTCCGTAGTAACGTCTGTCTCTGCGAGGGTTTTCATCAGAAGTGATAAAAATATTATTTCATGCAAGGGTTACTAAAATTCGCGCCAGCCATGCGCAGTGACTGGAAAAACCAGTCAAACACACCCATACGCATTCCATACTCACCGTATGACATCAGAGGTCATGAACTTTCACACCATGAATGAATGAATGAATGAAATGACGCATACGCAAATTAAACCATAGTAAATAGTAAATAATGATCCTGTGACAACTATGAATGCTTTATTAGACAGTGGGTCTATGATTACAACATTGTCTGATAAAGAGTACAACAATCTTCTTGACAAACCAGAGTTAAAGAGTTGTTTACCCTTGGACTGCAAATATCTGTAGCGGATGGTTCAGTTCTGCAGTACAAAGGTTACATTGAGTGTACAATCAAGTTACTTGATATTGAACTATTTGTTCCAATTGTGATAGTACCAGATACAGAGTTCAACACATACTGTCCTGTTATTGTTGGGACAAATATTTTGAGAATATGTAGGGATTATTACTCGCATGTGTCTTGTCAGTTACCTGATGCGTGGCGATTGGCTTTTGACAATACACAGTGCAAGTCATATTGTGTCAAGACAACAACCAAGAAAAACATTACTATAGAACCATATCAGTCGCTTGTCAATGGAATAGTAAGAGGTGTTGACAAAAATATTTCTACTTTAGTGACTGAGAATTCTCAGAGTAATGACAGTTATGCAGTGTGTCCGAGAGTTGTCACTTTGTCACCAAATACTGTCAAACCCAAAGTCAGAGTCAAGGTGTGCAATATTTCAGCGAAACCTATTACTCTGAGACCCAATTCAATACTTTGTTCTCTACAGGAGGCAAAAGTTATTGAAAGTGGGAGTACCCTAACGGGGAATAACTCTCAGTCAGATAATGTGAGTCCTATAGAGTTGGGTGTGAAAGTAGATAAGACTTCATTATCAGAACCACAGTATAAAACTGTAAACCAATTACTGACAAAGTACAGTCATGTTTTCTCCAGAGGTCCATGGGATCTAGGGAAGAATGACTTGGTTGGATACTTAGTATCAAACTTGAAGATGAGACTCCATTTAAGTTACCTTACAGGAGAATACCTACTGTTATGTATGATGAAGTGAGACAGCATATCAAAGAAATGCTAGAGGCAGGTGTGATAAGAGAATCCCACAGTAATTATAGTTCTAACGTAGTCTTAGTTAGGAAAACAGACGGTTCTCTTCGTTTTTGTATTGATATGCGCGTTTTGAATTCAAAGACTCGTAAAGACTGTTACATGCTACCGCGCTTTGACGATGTCATTGATACACTGAGTGGTGCCAAATACTTCAGTAAATTAGACTTGCGGTCAGGATACTGGCAGGTGGAGATAGAGGAACAGGACAAACACAAAACAGCTTTCTCAGTAGGTAACTTTGAATTTTACGAATGAAATAGAATGTGTTTTGGCTTGACAATTGCTCCAGCAACGTTTCAAAGACTAATGGAGAAATGCATGGGTGAAATTCATCTCAAAGAGTGTTTGATTTTTCTTGACGATATTTTGATTTTTTCCAAAACTTTCGAAGAACATTGTAAACGTTTAGAAAGAGTGTTTCAGAGATAAGAAGAACATGGCTTAAAACTTAAACCTTCAAAATGTGAATTCTTCAAACAGTCTGTTACATATCTTGGACATATCATTTCAGAGTCAGGAATTTCCACAGACCCAGAAAAAGTTGCTGCTGTTGCGGAATGGCCAACACCTACCAATGTTAAGGAGCTGAGACAGGTTTTTGGGGTTCATTGGCTACTACCGGCGATTTGTGAAGAACTTTGCCAGTATCATTGCTCCATTGAACAACTTGTTGAAAGGCCATGAGACCAAAACTGGTAAAAAGCAGAAGGAACTCAATAAACCAATCTCCAAGAAGAAACCAGTACCGTGGATTTGGACAGAAACAGGAAAAGGCTTTCCGTGACATCAAGGAAAAATTGACAACACCACCAGCTATCTTAGGATATACAGAATACAACAAGCCTTTTATACTACATACTGATGCCAGTTCCAAAGGCCTAGGAGCAATCCTGTATCACGTGCAAGGAGGTCAAAAGAGGGTGAAAGCGTACGCAAGCAGAGGACTGAGACCCAGTGAGAAGAACTACCCTGCACATAAGCTAGAGTTCTTGGCGCTTAAGTGGGCGGTTTGCGACAAGCTACACGACTACTTGTTCGGAAATCAGTTTGAAGATATAACGGACAATAATCCGCTTACTTACATATTCACCAAGGCCAAGCTTGATGCAACAAGTCAGAGATGGGTAGCCAGCCTTACTAATTACAACTTCTAGATTTCATACAGGAGTGGAAACTTAAATACAGATGCTGATGGTCTATCCAGGAAACCAGTTGTTTTTAAGGACACAGTTAAGGCTCTTTGTAATGCTGCTTCAGTACAGATACCATGTTGCCAGAGTGTTTCCGAGGAAGATGCCCCTCAAGCGGCCGATGAGGAGATTTTTCCCTGCGACACACTCAGCAGTCATGACTGGATAGAAGAACAATCCAGGGATCAAGCCATCAACAGAGTTCTACAGATCCTGAAAAACGATTTCAGACCCAGGGGAGGAAATATACGGAAAGAATCTCCAGATGTACAGAGGTATGTGAGAATCTTTAAGAAGCTGCAAGTGGTAGATGGAGTTCTTTGTAAAACCGCTTTCCAGGATGGTAAAAGATCTTTGCAATTAGTTGTGCCAGCGAGTTTTAGATCAGTCGCATTACAGGGAATTCATGATGATGTAGGTCATCCAGGTAAGGATAAGACCCTTTGGTTAGCCAGACAGAGATTTTATTGGCCAGGCATGGAGAATGACATCACTAGGAAGGTAGAGACCTGTAATAGATGCATATGTAGTAAAACACCTGTGAGACCTGCAGCAGAACTTATACCGATTGTGACGACAAGACCCATGGAGTTAGTTTGCATTGATTTTCTGAGTTTAGAACAATCAAAAGGAGGCTTTGAGAGTATTTTAGTTATAACGGACCATTTTTACCAGATTCGCTCAAGCCATTCCATGTAAAAATCAAACTGCTCATACTACAGCTAAAGCTTTATTTGATAAGTTCTTCCTACATTACAGCTTTCCTGAGAAATTACACAGCGACCAGGGACGTAACTTTGAGTCGAAAGTAATCCAAGAACTCTGCAAACTCCTAGGAAGTAAGAAAACAAGGACTACGCCGTATCACCCGATGGGAAATGGCTCAGCTGAGCGATTCAACCAAACACTCATCAAGATGCTCTCAACACTCAACGAGAAGCAGAAGTCAGACGGCAAATCCCATGTTGCTCCACTCGTTCAAGCCTACAATGCGACCAGAAATGATGCAACGGGATACACTCCACACTACCTGATGTTCGGTTGGCAACCTAAGCTTCCCATAGATGTATTCTTTGGTATGGACTTGGAACATGAGATAGGAGATCACCATGGTTATGTTGAGAAACTTAAGGACAGGATGGTGTCAGCTTATAGACATGCCTCTCGAGAAGCTAGGAGAATATCTGACAAAAACAAGAATAAGTATGACCAGAGAGTAAGGTTTCGTAATCTGGAGATTGGAGACAGTGTCCTTGTGCGGAAAGTAGGATTAAAGGGAAAGAATAAACTAGCTGACAGATGGGATTCAGAAGTTTATGCTATCACAGAAATTCCCAATCCCGAGATCCCTGTTTTCAGAGTGAAGAGTACATCAGGACGAGCCACAAAGACACCCAGTATGTGACAGTGATGAACCTGTTGTTAATAGGACACCTGTGACAAGAAGAAATAAGAAGCATAGGAATTCTGATGAACTTCCAGAGTCCAATTCTGAGAGTTCGGACGATGAAGTCACAATTGAAGTGAAATCAAGGATACCTAGAAATAGAGATGAATTCAGCAAAGAATTATCAGATCAGCACAGTATATCAGGATCTAAAGTCTCTAGTGTATCATATGATACTAATCAAAATATTTTTTCTTCATTTCAGAATTCAAGTCCTTCATTTCAGAGTGTGAGTTCTCCCAGACAGTCAACTTACACCAGTGTTTCAGACAGCCGTAGTACCAGAGCTTCTGTGAGCGGTCCACATAGTCAGTTTATTTCAGACCAATCACAGTCGCCTTTACCGATTTTGCCTAGACGGTCGACCAGAATGAAAAAATTCCCAGATCGGTATGGGGAATGGATAACGTAAACGGTTTTTTTATTATATTGCTTTATGCAGAGAACCAATTTTTATGCCAAAAACTGCTTTTATGCCGAAATGTTTTTATAATGCAGTTTACCCGGGATTTTAATAAATTAAAATAA
Source organism: Saccostrea cuccullata (assembly GCF_032062105.1). Lineage (NCBI taxonomy): Eukaryota > Metazoa > Mollusca > Bivalvia > Ostreida > Ostreidae > Saccostrea > Saccostrea cuccullata. Next base: position 47,739 of record NW_026929671.1, on the reverse strand, counting down.
AACAAAAAAAATATCATTATAATGACCATATTCATTATTCCCCTAATCCTTAAACTCGTTGTATATAATAACTTTGACATAAGTTTGTGTCTTGTGTTGATGGGATTAGCTCTTAAAAGTTGTAAAACTTAAATGAGGTATATTGAGATGTATTAACTAAGGTATAAAGAGGTGTGTCATATGGAGGAATTCTTTGGTCAGGTATTCCTATATTGATTGGTACATTTGTGTATTTTATGATTTGTTGGTATTTGAAGTTTGATGGTCATTGATGAGGTTTTAATTGAATTACTTGATGTCAGTATGATGAATTATATCAGGTAAATTGGATTTTATTTATATTTCATGGTTACTATTATTGTACATACTTCTTTTGAAATGTCAGGAGCCATTTCAACGAAGAGGGGGAGTATGTAACCAGGGTTATGTATTATTTAATGCCATACTATACTTGCGCTGCGTATATGTGAGAATGTGGTATGAAAGACTTTGTGTGAATGAGGTAGTTATTTTTAGACACTAGACGGACAGTCACATGACTTTATCCCATTCACCAAACTCCCGCTTTCACGCACTAACATCGGGCACTCTTAGCCTAGCCGTCAAACTGGTTAGATGTCAATAACAGACAGTAATATTTGTAAATCCCTGTGTGTGTCCCGGTAAGAAATCTATTCTAAAGTAAAGTCTATTATGTTTTAATTATCTGTCTAAATGTCGAACGTGAACCAGATGTTATTTCTGATGTACTACCACTGGCTACACATACCTAAGGCATCACCTTATTATTACCAAAAATGTGAACATCATTTGTTGATTATCAAACGAGATAAAGAACTTAAGGTATACCTTTACTCAGAAGACTAAAATTTCCACTGATAAGAACGAAAAACAACCTATTACATATTGTACCCCTACAAATCTGGTGTTAAATTTCAATTTCAAATTATTAGGTCAATGACCTTTTTTTCATGCTAGTGGCTCCTGAGTATTTCGCGGGAAATACCTCAATTTTTCATACTATAACCATTTTTTCTTCACTTACAACATATTAAAAGTAACAAAACTTAAATATTGAAATATTATAGCAATGGAACGAAGTTGCTTCAAATAAAGAAACAATTAGAATTTGGGTCATAAACTTGAAAATTATTACAGTCCGAATTTCACCTGTCATATTTATATTTTTTCCCCATTTTTAATCAAATATTTAAAAAATCTGACTGATAAGAACTCAAGTATTTATAACCTCAGGTTACTTTTGTTGCCTAATTCTCATGGTATTAACATTACATGGGGTCAATGATCAAATATTGAGATATGTTATCTTGACAAATTGCGCTCCATTATTAGCTGACTTATTTTTATATTCATATGAAGCAGAATTTATACAAAATCTGTTACGTGAAAAGAAGAAAACACTTGCTGTGGCCTTCAACTCGACATTTAGATATATCGACGACGTTTTGTCAATTAATAATGATAATTTCCATACCTACGTCGACACGATATAGCCTGATGAGCTTGAGATAAAAGATACCACAGAGTCCGATACTTCTGCTTCATACTTGGATATGTTACTTGAAAAAGACACCAATGGTTATCTAACAACCAAGCTATATGATAAACGTGATGACTTTAACTTTTCTATCGTCAACTTCCATTACTTATGCAGCAATATACCTTCATCACCTGCATACGGAGTATTTATATCTCAGTTGATTCGATACGCAAGAGCATGCTCTACGTATGAACAATTTCTTAAACGAGGTAAATTATTGACAAGCAAGTTTATGAAACAGGAATATCAACAGTCTCGTTTAAAGTCATCATTTCGTAAATTCTACGGTCGATACAATGACCTTGTCAGCCAATACAATTTATCGTTGAATGAAATGCTGACTGACGTTTTTCATACCAATTGTTAGTCCATTATTTATACACTGAATTGACCACGGATTTTTTCCGTTATATCCTGATTATGACAACGAGCACACGGCGGGTGTGACCGGTCGGCAGGGGATGCTCACTCCTCCATGGCACCTGATCCCACCTCTGATGTTTCGGAGGTCCGTGTTTGCTCTGCTCTTATTTTGTATATTTGTTTAATGGACGTTGAGATTGGAAAAAGATTAAAACACATATAATCTTTACATTGTGATTAATATTGCAAGAAATAAAAGATTTTGAAAAAATGAATAATTAAAAATTTAGTCCGAATTACATCTGCACTATCATACACTGACTTTTGTTCCCGTATATTTTCTTCAAATAATAAAATATAAAATTTTTAAATTGATATTGAGTTAGAACTCAGTTATTCTATTCATTTAGAACAATTTTTGATTTAACATATCATATTTTATAAAATTTCCTTTCTGTTTTCTAAAACCTGAGTAAAGGTCATCCTTAACGTTCTTCATAATGTTAACAAGGCCTGTTTATATATACATTGTATTTATAGCAAAAATGAAATTCAGCTAATCAATAGAAATTGTCGAATTGTATTTAAAATTAACTTTTTTTATTGAAATTATCTACTAATATATATTAGTATATAAACCTATCTAAACAAAACACGACACGGACCTTATTTACATAACAAATGTTTGAAGATCTATATCAGTCTTGTATCTCAACAACTGACGTTTTAAATGATCATTAGAGAGACCCTAGTTAAATATTTGTAAAAATGGAAAAATAAATTTTAGCTGAAACTCTGTCCAAGTCCCTTTAATGTAAATTTCAACATGATCTATATTGATTATACAACTCTGATTGATTGCATACTGTTTAACGTCCCTCTTCAGAATATTTCACTAAAATGGAGACGTCACCATTGCTGGTGAAGGGCTGCAAATTAAGGCCTCTGCTCGGCACTTATGGCCTTTGAGCAGGGAGGGATCTTTATCGTGCCTCACCTGCTGTGACACGGGACCTCGGTTAATACGGTCTCATGCGAAGGACCGCCCCATTTAGTCGCCTTTTACGACAAGCAAGGGGCTACTGAGGACCTATTCTAACCCGGATCCCCACGGGGTTATACAACTCTGTATTACATCAATTAACTTAAAAATTACATGTAACACTGTAGCTTTGAAAAATTAAAATTTGAAAAAAAAAATAATCATCAATGTCATCAAGTATTTATAAGAACATATTTTGAATAAAGATGTTAACATTTTCCAAAGGATATCGGATGCTAGATATGGAGGAAACAAAATACGTATAAGAAATCATATAAGAAAAAAAGACACGAAAAGGTGAAAGATACAAATGTATTATCTTGAGCAGATTTTTCGTCTGACAGCTGACGATTCAGAAACGTGTGTTACTCGTGAACTACAATCAAACTCTGCAGTCCACAAGCTTACAACCTATTTTTATGGCTATTTCTTAATACACTGTGTGAAATCTCTTGTCATTTTCTTGCTTTCGGCTGAGGTATAGGTTTGTACAAATGTAAAAAAAAAAATCTTTATTTGCGGATGCATATTATCTGTAAGTGTGAATTAGGAATTTTTGCTTTACATACTTTTTTTTCATCTCTTCCAATTGGGTAAAGTCTTTTTGTCTGATCGCAGGTTTTTATGTAAAGGATATCAGATACTATAAAAATATTACATTTAGTGGTGTAATTTATTTAGCGATTTTGGCCGAAAGCAGAGTACGATAATTCAAGTACATCGCTAAATGTCTTGTATATTAACTTTTTTAATTAGCAAATTCAGAAAGCGCTAAATCAAATATACGCCAACTAGTTGAAAATTGAAATTCCGCCAAATATCGCACAAGCCAAATGTAATACTTTACAGTATTCTCATAAATGATACATCATGATGTAAATATAGAAATTTGTATGCATGATTATATAGGTAAATTTAAAATAAAAAAGGCAACACAATTTAAAAGGCTAGCGCTTTCATTTACTATACATCTTCAGACGTTTTACAAATGCATACTTTATCCTGATTGCATATATACTCAAAAAAAAAATTTAACTCGTCAAAGAAATTTTGAAAAAGTATTTGGAACAACTATCTTTCTTATCATTAAATACCTGTGACCTATTTAAAGTACACCATGTGCTTTTAAACCCCAATTGTTGAATTATTCCCCTTGATTTATAATGTTTATGAAAATCGTGTTTTGCATGATTTCTTGTAAATCGGGGGTCTATTTTCAACGAAATTTTGGATTTAGAGAAACAATAACCTCTCCTATTAAACCCATATTTTTGCTTTGATTGCAATGTTTATGCTGCAATGCCACGCCTAAACAAAAATGAACGCAATAAGGCCCTAACAATGATTCTAACCGGAATCAAGCAACTGGAAGTTGCCACTGCATTTGGTGTACATCAATCGGCTTTGCAGAAGTTAAACGCACGTCTCCACCAGCTACGAACACAGATAGCAGACCTAGAACTCGCCGTTGGAGGGGTACCACACCCAGAAAGGACGGTCAAATCCTCCATCAGCACCTGCGCAATCGACTGAGAACTGCTGTACAAACTGCTGAAATCAGCATAAAATGCACAAATTGTTTGCAAAAGACTGAGAGGAGCTGGTATTAGTGCACGAAGTCCGTACATTGGAAATCCACTATAGCGCTGAGAGGTCGCAAAGGACATATGGATTGGTAAAGACGTATGCCGCTAGAATTTAGAGGCGATGTCAATGACATCAACTTAACTTGTCAATTTGGAGCATAAGATTTATTTGATTTTTAACACAACACATGCTAAAATCAGTTTTAAAAATTAAGGTTTAAACTGAAATCTTAGATTATCATGTTTCATCTGAATATGCGTTTCTTTTTTTTTTTGTTTTTTTTTTTTTTTTGAGTATATATGAATATGAATATATTTTTATAAATTAACTTACCGTTCACGGTAGCTCAGTCGGTAGAGCGCTCGCTCCGTGATCGGGAGGTCGTGAGTTCGTATCTCGGCCGCGACCGACCTAGTCGTTAAAGTGGGTAGCAACTGTTCCTTCGCCATGCGCTCGGAATTATGAAGTGAAATTTCCTTCGGATGAGACCTTAAAAACCGAGGCCCCGTGTCAGCGGCAGGCGTTGGCACGATAAAAATCCCTCACTGCTCAATGGCCCTGAGTGCCGAGTAAAGGTCAAAATTTGAAGCCCTTCACCGGCATACGGTGACGTCTCCATATGAGTGAAAAATTCTCGAGAGGGACGTTTAACAATATACAATCAATCATATAAATTAACTTCACCTGACCCTATTGTAGAAATATTAAGGTTGATTTTATATAGATATATCGGTATACCTGCTGATTTGTATTTTTCTTGCATGTTTTCAATATTTCTTTTATATTTTTAAATTGATTTTTATATGTTTGATTTTCTCTTCTTTCTGGGAAGTGGGTACAACATGTTCCAGTAAAAACACAAAAAGAAATGAAAAACCATGTTGGTGTTGCCAAATCCAATTATTGCTTTTTTTTTGTTTGTTTTTTTTTCATAATAAATTGCGTATAAGGGACATTGAGTAGTGTGAACTGAATGTGGCCATTACAGGAAGTACTAGAGGTATTGTGAGCAATGAACTCACTAAATGATACCCCCTGATCATCAGCCAGGAGGGATAACTCCAAAAAAATAATATTTTATTTAAAAAGAATCAAAATGAGGCTTCAAATGAAAACTTTTCATAGAACAATTTTCATTATATTCATCTTTATATGATTCAAGGTTTATTGAAGTCTTAGAAAAAGTCTGATAAAAAGCTGACATTTGTGGCCTATAATAGGAAAAAAATTATTACAGTTTTAAAGAAGTAAGATTTTCTTGAATCTAGCTTTAGATACTTAAGCTTAATGGCATGATTTGAAATTACAATTAATTTGTGATGGCTTGCAATGATAGCTAAATCATTTTACACTATGCATTATATTATACATGAAGAAAACACAAGACATAGAACACAAAATAAGTATAACAAGAGGCCCATGGGCCACATCGCTTACCTGAGTAACTTGGGTGATGCAGATCTTTACCAGATTCCCCCTCTTGTTATACCTATCATGCCCAACAACTCTCTTCCCTTTTTATTTTAAAGCTTTAGAATCTACACTACCCAAGGATGCTTCCACCTAAGTTTCAGCTTTCCTGGCCCAGTGGTTCTTGAGAAGAAGATTTTTAAAGATTTGTTCTATATATTTTTATGTAAAACTTGGATTCCCTATTGTGGCCCAGCCCTAACCCCGGGGGTCATGATTTTAACAATTTAATATTTGCACTACCCAAGGATGCTTCCATTTAAGTTTCAGCTTTCCTGGCCTAGTGGTTCTTGAGAAGAAGATTTTTCAAGATTTTATCTATATATTTCTATGTAAAACTTGGATTCCCTATTGTGGCCCCGCTCTACCCCGGGGGGTCATGATTTTAACAATTTAATATTTGCACTACCCAAGGATGCTTCCACATAAGTTTCAGCTTTCCTGGCCCAGTGGTTCTTGAGAAGAAGATTTTTAAAGATTTGTTCTTAATATTTCTATGTAAAACTTGGATTCCCTATTGTGGCCCAGCCCTACCCCCGGGGGACATGATTTTAACAATTTAATATCTACACTACCCAAGGATGCTTCCACCTAAGTTTCAGCTTTCCTGGCCCAGTGGTTCTTGAGAAGAAGATTTTTAAAGATTTGTTCTAAATATTTCTATGTAAAACTTGGATTCCCTATTGTGGCCCAGCCCTACCCCCGGGGGTCATGATTTTAACAATTTAATATCTACACTACTCAAGGATGCTTCCACCTAAGTTTCAGCTTTCCTGGCCCAGTGGTTCTTGAGAAGAAGATTTTTAAAGATTTGTTCTAAATATTTCTATGTAAAACTTGGATTCCCTATTGTGGCCCCGTCCTGACCCTGGGGGTCATGATTTGAACAATTTAATATCTACACTACCCAAGGATGCTTCCACATAAGTTTCAGCTTTCCTGGCCCAGTGGTTCTTGAGAAGAAGATTTTTTAGTAACCCCACCCTATTTTTGTCTTTTCTTGATTATCTCCCCTTGTAAGGGGACTTGGCCCTTCATTTTCACAATTTGAACTCCTCTTCACCCAAGGATGCTTTGTACCAAGTTTGGTTAAAATTGGCCAATTGGTTCTTGAGAAGAAGTTGAAAATGTGAAAAGTTTACAGACGGACGGACGGACAGACAGACAGACGGACGGACGGACAGACGGACGGACGACGGACAAAATGTGATCAGAAAAGCTCACTTGAGCCTTCGGCTCAGGTGAGCTAAAAATGATGACAATTTCTCTGAATGCCTGGATACCTTTTGTTTTGTAACTTTATATATATATATATATATTTGTTGATTTATTTGCAATGAGAAAATGCATAGCTGATATCCCTATTAACTTTTTCTGAATATAAAGGGTGTTAAAAAGTTCATTCCACAATTTTCTTTTTATTTTCGAAAAGAAATACGTTGAGAAGAATTTAACAATTTGTGATATTTCATATTTACAAAATTCACTCTTGCTACTGATAGAGATTTAATTGTCTTTTGTTGAATGAATAAGGGGAGGGCAGGTATTAAAATAGATGATGATTGTTCAGGAAAAAAAACTAGGGAGCACACAGGTCAGAATATCCTTTCAAAAATTATGCAAAAATTATGAGTTATGAATAATTATTATCAAGTCGGTGAAAAAATTTCAATATGACAAACCTTTTCTTTTGAAAAGTGATCTATCGTTCTTATATCTACGCATATTAGCTTGTCTGATGCAAGATAAGCTATGAAGAAACAGAAATAAATTATTCTATATATGCACTCAATATAACCAGCATTTCTATCATTCGGGTGCTTTAGAGATGTCACATATATTTTTATATGGGAGACGAATCATAACTTCCTGCTAGAAATGAATTTCTATAAATCTAAAGAACACTCTTCTGATTTTGTCAGACTTGAAAATTCATCTCTTAAGATAAGCTCTACTTTGAAATTTTTGAAAATACTTCATCATAGAACGAACTTTCTTAACACCCCTTATGTTGGAGATTCGACAATTTTCCCTATATAATATGATTAATTTTTTTTGCTTAAATTTAAGAAATCCCGTGGGTAAATTTACATTCAGGGATATTTTTATGAGTATTTTCGAATACTTAACTGCTAATTATGAACTGGAGGATTGGACTTTAAGATATTTAAGATTTTTAAACGAATTATTTACAAAACATATATTATATCAAAGGTAAAATGAATTTAAAATCGATTGTTTGTTTTTATTTTTGTTTTTTTTAACTGCAATCTCGAAAATTGAATACTCAACTGGAGGCACCATTACTTGAATTGAATTTAGACTGCTACAAATAGAATGTAATGTTTGTTTTTTTTTAGCTTTATATGCTAATAACAGAAGTCGATAGAGTTTTACCGGATAAGATTTGAATAAAGTCCCCTCATATGAATACAAAAACAGGTCTGCTAATAAAGGGATGCAAATGATACTCATTTGGAATTCTGACAGATATACATTTATTGTTAATAAGAAAAGGGCGTTTTAATATCTATTCTGGAGTAATTGTGTGTATACATAGAGTGATTCAACTTTCGATTATTTTATTGCCCCGGCAGTATATGATTACATGGATAGCGCCAAGGTTGCGGAGCCCTTGGATTCACTAAAGTAACAAACAGAGAAAGTTAAGGTCAATATAGTGAATTTACATATACATAGAAATATAAAATATATGACATCCGATGATGTATATTATACTCATACTTTCAAGATGATAAATATTTCCAAGAAACGAGTTGGATGTTATATGATATATAATAATTCTGATCAAATGACTATTCACTTTATCATGTATATGAACACGTTAAACATGGCACTATAATAGGTGAACTACTATTAATACGAACACTAAAATTTGACCAGAACAATCTTTTATTGAAAAAAGCTAGCAAATCCTTTCACATAATTTCGCGCACTCATTGATTCTGGTGCGGAAGTCTCTTTGATTCATTCAAAAGTTTTTAGGTCCTTTCATAACATTCCACAATTATCTAAAGAAAGAGTCAATTTACAATCTGTAAATGGTGATACGTTGAAAATCAAAGGAAAAACAAATGTCAGTTTTCAAGTTGGCGGCATGACTTTGAATCATCCATTTTTTTGTCATTGAAGAAATGAATAGAAATGTCATATTGGGGCGCGATTGGTTGATCAAGAATGGCGTGCGCTTATATTATGATTTAGGGTCTTTTAGAATTGGGAAAACGTACATTCCATTTCAAGAAGATATTCATATCTCTGCAGTTGTGCGAGCGACTAGGAAATCTGTTATCAAACCTCAAACTGCGCATGTTTGTTATGGCAAATTGAAAAGAAGTTTTGTTACAACTGATGATTTAGTTGAAATCTCATCTCTTGATAATGGTTTTGTGGGAGGCGAACCAGGGCTAATGATAGGCAATTCTTTAACAAAAGTTAAAAATAACAACAGATTGCCCATTTTAATTGTAAATAACACCAATAAAACAATTAAAATTAAACGAGGCTGTCCGATTGGTAGAGCAGAAAATCTAAATAAATCAACAATCGCTTCCATTAATAAAATCGAGAATGCATGCAAAACCTCAAATCAAATAAACTTAGAGCAAGTTGATGTGCCAGCAGAGAATAAAACGAGAATTGTAAAATTGTTAATTGCTAATAAAGATCTTTTTGCTGAAAGTGAAACAGAATTGGGTCAAACAAGCACGGTTAAAATGAAAATTGACACCGGAGATCATAAACCGATCAGACTGCGACCATACAGAGTACCGTTAAATAAACAACGACTTTGGATACGGTTATATATATATTTATTATGTCAGACTGTTGCACAATATAAACGTTCATGCATATACAGTTAGAACAATGTTGTCAGCACTGGTATATATATATTTATTATAGTTGCACAATATAGAGTACTTGGTATATCCACTGCACTGAAGCCAAACTAAATATTATACTAGTACTTGGTATATCCACTGGGCAGCCAAACTAGTACAGTATAGTGTGGTACGTCTGAAACGTTTGTCTAAAGTTCTTGTTCTCTCTCTCTCGATCTGTCTCCGCCTGTCCAGTCTCCGAATATATATATCTTCATCCAATTCATCCTGGTTTAATAATTAATTATTGGATTTCTAAGTCATTTATGAAATTGCTTCTATCGATTTTCAGATTTAATCAAGTGTTCAATTACAATTCTGAATGTGGTCAATTAATGTTATCAAGTCATTTTCCAATACATTCAATTATTTAGATACCAATAAGGGATACTGACCACGTAAATGTTCAGATATTGATCTTTGATTTAATTGTGATAATTAATCAACACTGACCAATAATAATTCACATTAATATTTACAACAATATTGACTACATTAAACACATTATCAGTAAATAGAAATAGAGTACATAAGAACCTAAATGGCTCTCAAGGACATATCAGGATTATTATGCCTTATACACATATGTCCTTATTAATCAAATATACGAACCAGAACATATATTAAAAAGTTAATATATAGTTTATTTATATATACGGTATGGTCCAATTGTGTTACATTCCTCCCTCACAAGAGATGAATTAGTTGAATTTATAGTCGATGGAATTGGAACTTTTGAATTTATTTTCTTGGTTTGTAAGTATCGGCATAATGTAATTCTCCCTCGTATTTAAGGTACATCATGTTAAACGAGAAGTAATATAACGAGGAATGGTTAAATAGTTACAACACATAGTTTACGAGACAATAAAGTCTTCCTCCACCTGGAATACGAACAACACAGTAATATATGTTTCATTAAACATTAGTCTCGAAATTAACAGACTGTCCAATATTCACGATCCTCGGCTCTTATTCGAAAGAGGGATCGACTTACACAAGTGTTTATTTACAATGCAGCGTGTTCGGTGTTAATACATCCGTCCTTAGTTTTGGATACAGTTTCGTAATGGTGTCGACAGGGTCAACTCCAGCGATGAAAGCAGTAGTTGGTGATGGTGCAGATGCCTTATTGTGTCTGCTAGTGTTATCTTCACTAGGGGATTTAATCGCCACCAATTTCAGTTGTTCCTTCTCTCCGCCTGCTTTCTTAACCTTTTGCCAAAATCTACTTGACCAACGCCTTTTACATTTGTAATAGATAAGAACCATAACCCCAGGATTAAAGCGATGCTGATTATTAGGATAGAATAAACCCAATTTGGCCAACCCCCATTAGTTAGAGGATTAACAGAGTCAATACTTGTCAATTCATTAACCAGTCTGTCCATTGGTACTGTCTCAAGGTCTTGTAATTTAGCAGGTATTTTTATATCAAATTATCAAATTTTGAGTGCTGATTCAGAATTTGAATGAGTTCAGTTTGCAAGGTATTAGTCTATTACAATAAAATCAGTAGTCAAAGTTTTTCCAAAATCATTGATAGGAGGTCCGTTTTCATGATATTTTCTCAAATGGCAGTTCAGTTTGGGTAAACACAATCCAATGTCCATCATTAATTTATTTAACAATGAGTAATATCATTTTAATATAACAATTATTTTACAGATTTTTTTTTTCTTTTTCAGTTTGTCTTGCATTTCAACTGTGGTTTTGTATACCTTTATACTTTCAGTTCCTTACTATTAACAAGACACGAAAAGCGAAATTAGCTTGATACAGTAAGGAATTGACAATCACGTACATTTATACTCTTATATTAATTTTGAAAGAGTTTTAAAGAGAGTTTGAATATCATTTCTATTTTTTCGATGTTTTTTCTTAATTGTCTTTTTACGCTTCATCTTACATTCGTTAATATCCATAAGCGAATCGTCACTTTCAGATTCGGTCATTTGTCTGTCATTGTTGTTTTGTTTTAGACGTTTAGAAAGCTCATATAACGGGATGTCATCTTCAGAAGAAGAGTTTTCTCTTTCTCTTCTATATTTTTGGGCTAATTTTGCAAGAGGTATATTTTCTTCGTCATTGCTACTTACACTATCATGACTCATTGATATTGGTTCATTTTCTGATTCATTGTTTGACATGTAATCTCTGTTTGGGTTTACAGCATCATTTAAGGTGTTAGTTTCATCTTTTATATTTTCATTTTGATTTTCAAACTCTTGGTTCGTAGAGACGTTATTGTCTGATTTATTATCATCAGATTCCGATTCTGGGGGCATTACATAGGCGGCTTTACGGAGAGGTTTTCCTTGATCATTTTGGGGTATTTCCCATTCATCGATTTTCGCTAATCGCAGTAATTCTTTATGTGCTTTCGTCACTTTGCCATCTAACTGACTTTTTATTTTAAATGTTACCGGCGAAATTTGCTCAATTATTCTATAGAATGGTTTCCATTTAGATTGAAGCTTGCTCTGTCTTTGATTATTTTTATAATAAACTGGGTCTCCGATCTTTAGTTCTACATCTACCGCATTTCTGTTTGCATATTTTGCTTGTCTTCGTTTAGATCGTTTTAAAATTCTATGGACCATTGTAAAGGATTTATGCTGTTGTTCTAACGCTATTTTATGCGGATCTTCTCCCATATATCTGCGGCGCGGTTGCAGAATATTGTCTATTGGCATAATTACATCTCGATTATAAAGTAAATAAAATGGAGAGAAAGATGAAGATTCATTGATGTTAAATCGAACTGCGGCTAAGGTTTGATTGAGAAAAATATCCCAAGTTGTTAAATTGTCTTCTAACTTTTTAGCCAATACATCATGAAGTGTTCGGTGGAATCTTTCAACTTTTGCATTACTTTGAGGATGGTAGTATGATGTTTTTACATGCGAGATGTTTAATTCTTTCAAAGTTTCTCTAACTACCTTATTTTCATTTTCCGTGCCATTGTCAGTTATAATTTCTAAGGGAGCACCAAATCTTGGAAATATTTCTTCAATGATCAAATGTGCGATAGTCTCGGCGGTTTTATCTGGGACTGCAAAAGCTTCAGGCCAGCCAGAGTAAAGATCTACAAATCCGACAATATATTTGTTTCCCGATAATGACTTCGGATATGGACCTGATAGATCTAAACCAATTTTCGCAAATGGAAATGGCGGAACATCTGTTTCTTGAATAGTCGGCTTTATTTTTTTAAGGTTTCGTGTAGCACACTTTACACATTTACCGACATAGTCATACAACTCTTTATACAAATTAGGCCAGTAATACTTTTGTCTGATCGCGTCGAATGTTTTGTCAATTCCTAAATGACCATTATCATCGTGATACTGTTTAATTACAGGTAATCGATAATGCGCTGGCACGTAGAGTCTTATGATCGGATCGTTATCGGCATTCGACAAATAGTACAACACTTCATCAATAATAAGATGTTTATCACTTATTGATTTCTTTGCTGTGCCCTGTTGCAATTGACGGACAATGCGAATTATTTCAGAATCTTTAGATTGTTCTTCAGCTACATTTACTTCGGTGTTTTCACTTAATTTGATTTGAGGTTTAAATGGAATGTCAGGCTCATCTATGTCAAAACGTACATAATCTTTGGGATTTATCGCGTTTGAATTGATGAAATTGATTTCTAAAGAGTTCTCGTGCACGTCCGGTTCATTCTGTTCATTTTTGATTTCATTTTCAGATGGGATGGACGCATTTGTTTGTGGCGTTCTAGATAGTAAATCTGCGCAAGTATTTTCAGTTCCCGGAATATATTCTATTTGACAATTGTATCCAGTGATACCTAAAGCCCATAACTGGATTTTCTTATTTTTCATTGGAGCTTCTAACAAGTATTTTAGTGGTTTGTGATCAGTTCGAATGACAAATTTGGCATTATGCAAGTAGTGATCAAATTTCTGGAGTGCAAAGTGAATTGCATATGCTTCTTTTTCTACTGTAGACCATCGCGTTTGGGTGTCACTTAATTTATGTGAAAGATAGCAAATAGGTTTTTCATTCCTAATACCCAATATTTTTACTTCATTTTCTTTATCGTTTTCATCTAGTGGTTGGGCTAAACACGCGCCTATTGCTGTATCAGAAGCATCCGTGTAGAGAATATACTCTTTATTTGGATCGGGAATTGATAAAAGTGGCACTTTAGTTAGACTCTCTTTTAAGAAATCAAAAGCTTTTTGACAATCGTCATTCCATTTGAATCTTGCATATTTCTTTGTTAATGATACCAAGGGTTTCTGCGATCTTTGAAAAGTTTGGTATGAATCGACGGTAATAACTACACATACCGATAAAACTGCGAATTTCTTTTACAGTACTCGGTGAGGGTAAAGTGCGAATTGCAGCTACTTTATTTGGATCAGGTCTTAGTCCTTCTTTATCAATTATGAACCCTAAATAATGAGTTTTCTCTTGAACAAAACTGCACTTTTTGGCTTTCAATTTCAACCCGTGTTCTTTAAGTCGTTCAAATACAATTTGAATATGTTTTTCATGATCTTGAATGGTTTCTGAAAATATCAAAATATCGTCTAAATAAGCCAAAGCAAATGATTCTAGCCCTGCTAGTACTGTGCTCATGAGTTCTGAAAATATTTGTGGAGCATTGCAAAGGCCAAAAGGCATTACATTGAATTCAAATAAACCTCTGTGACACACAAAAGCTGTTTTCTCTTTATCTGCTTCGTCCATAAGTACTTGCCAATAACCCGACTTCAAATCCAATGATGTAAAATATTTTGTTTTTCCTAACTGATCTAATAAATCGTCAATCAAGGGCAAGGGCCACGAATTTGTTTTTGTGATCTTATTTAGTTGTCTAAAGTCTACACAAAAACGTTTTGTTCCATCTTTCTTATCTACTACCACGATAGGAAAACTCCAAGGTGATTTTGAACGCCGCACTATGTTTGCGCTTAACATTTCATCGATTGCTTTATCTACGATCACTCGTTTATTCAACGGAGTTCGATACGGTTTCATTTTAATTGGTAAATGGTCACCTGTATCTATTTTCATTTTGATCGTATTAGTATGCCCTAAGTCTGCATCTGTTTTAGCAAATAGATCTTTATTTTGCATACAAAGTTTTTCAATCATTCCTCTGTGCTCTGGGGAAACATTGAGTTCTGCTTTCAAGTCATTTATTTCTTTTTCTTTATTTTCATCAACAACCGAGATGTTAATCGATTGATCATCTACAACATTTATTCGACCAATAATGCACCCTCTCTTGAGTTTGTAAGTTTTATTGGTATTATTCACAACCAAAACTGGTATTTTACGCGATGATTTTGTTTTCGCGATTATGTTCCCTATCATAAGACCTGGTTCGTCACTAATGAAACCTTTATCTAATGCATTTACTTCAACAACTTTGTTTTGAAAATTTGCGTGATCTTTATGTTTTGCAAAACAAACTGTCGCAGATTGAGGTCTTAAAATTGTTTTCTTTGAAGCTCTCAAAATTGATGCAATGTGAACATCTTCAACCATGGGAACATATGTTTTACCAATACGTAAACTGCCAAGATCAAAATAAAGTCTGACACCATTTTGGACTAACCAGTCTCTACCCAAAATAAAAGACCTGTTTATATTTTTTACAACATAAAATTGATGAGACATTGTGAGACCTCCTACAACAAATTCAAGTTGAGTACAACCTTCAATTTTCAAATCAGCGCCATTTACAGATTTCAAATTCACTTTTGGTTTTGAAAGTTTAAAAGGATTAGAAAGGGACCAATAAACATTTGAACTAACCAATGAAACAGCGGCGCCTGTATCTATAAGAGGTCTAAATCTTCTTTTCCCAATTTTGATAATACATGAATTTGGATTTTCTATTGAATTAACAGTCAAAGTGGGGAGATTTTTAACATTTTCAAAAATTTTCTCTTTCTTTAAATATTTCTTTTTCTTTAAATAGCTCCCCCCAAAGGTCCCATTTTGGGCGGAGCTTCCTAGTTTAACTCTTCCCAATTTTCTTCTTCAGCCCCTGCTGGTAGGGCATTAATAGCTTCAATTTTTCTCTTTTTATTTGGACATTCAGGACTGTAGTGTCCTCTTTTATTACAGGTCCAACATACAACTTCACTGCGAGGTCGTTTTGTCTCAACTGCTAAAACTTTCTTCGGGGTGTATGTCTTTTTGACAAACTGTCTTGGTCGTTGTCCTTCGTTATGTCTGTTTCCCCTCTTATACCTATAATGGTCAACCTCCATCGGTTCTCCCGTAAAGGTTGCCGGGGCAAAGTAATTTCTCCCAGTTCTTAATTGAAACCTTTGTTGCAAATTAAATTCGGCTCTTGCAGAATTTATTGCATCCTGCATGGTAGCAGGATTATCTCGCATGACCTTTATTTTTAATCTGTCTGAATACAGACCATCGACAAAGAACCCAACAAGTTGGTTTTCTGTGACTCGCATATCTTGAGCACCTTGATATGCCTCCTCCGCTATGGAGAGCAACCGTTCAGCAAAGATCTGTACATTTTCAAATTTTTCTTGCTTAACTTGTCTCAGCAGCATAAAAGCATGCTGCGAATCTGTAATTTCTGCAAATCTCATGGAGAGTTCTGCCTTGAGGGTATCCCATTCTACCCTCTGATTTGCCTTGAAATACCTTTGAATAAAATCACTGACCGCCCCTGTACTAGTTTTGAAAGCTATCATTTTTACATTTTCAGCAGGAACCCCCTCCAGAAAAGCATGTTTTTCAATCGCTTTAATCCATCTCTTAAATAATTTTGGATCCCCATCAAAAGGTGTAATTTGATTAGTTCCCAAATTTTGATTTAAACTGTCCATCTTTATTGAAAGACCCTTTACAGCAGTTATAAATTCTTGCTCAGACATTTTTACAAGAGATTATGGCAGAGAAAATAAATACTTACAGAACGGAGAAGAAGCTGCAGTTTTCGAATTCCAGTGGTCACCCGTTCGAAACCAAAACCAAATCCTGGTCACGGCACCAAATGAACGTCTATAACACAACGACTTTGGATACGGTTATATATATATTTATTATGTCACTGTTGCACAATATAGACGTCATGCATATACAGTTAGAACAATGTTGTCAGCACTGGTACAATTAAAATATTATAGAGTAAGTACTTGGTATATCCACTGGAAGCCAAACTAGTACAGGGGGGCGCAAAGTTCGTATAGTGGTACGTCTGAAACGTTTGTCTAAAGTTCTTGTTCTCTTCTCTCTCGATCTGTCCTCCGCCTGTCCAGTCTCCGAATATATATATCTTCATATTTCCAATCGTCAGATCCTGGTTTAATAATTAATTATTGGAATGCTTCTAAGTCATTTATGAAATTGCTTCTATCGATTTTCTTGCAGATTTAATCAAGTGTTCAATTACAATTCTGAATGTGGTCAATTAATGTTATCAAGTCATTTTCCAATACATTCAATTATTTAGATACCAATAATGGATACTGACCACGTAAATGCTCAGATATTGATCTTTGATTTAATTGTGATAATTCGTCAACACTGACCAATAATAATTCACATTAATATTTACAACAATATTGACTACATTAAACACATAATTAGTAAATAGAAATAAAGTGCATAAAAACCTAAATGGCTCTCAAGGACATATCAGGATTATTATGCCTTATACACATATGTCCTTATTAATCAAATATAAGAAACACAACATATATTAAAAAGTTAATATATATATTAAAAAGTTAATATATAGTATTTATATGTACGGTATGGTCCAATTGTGTCAAGCTTAGACCTTAAATCCGGTTATTGGCAAGTTGCTATGGATGAAGCCGACAAAGAAAAAACAGCTTTTACTTGTCACAGAGGTTTATTTGAATTCAATGTAATGCCATTTGGGTTATGTAATGCTCCACAAATCTTTTCACAATTAATGAGCGAGGTTCTTCAAGGTTATGAACACTATGCTACCGCTTATCTTGACGATGTGTTGATCTATTCTGCAACATATGAAGATCACATAAAACATATTCAGAATGTGTTTGATAGGCTTAGGCAACATGGACTGAAATTAAAACTGAAAAAATGCAGTTTTCTGAAAAATGAAACAAAATATCTAGGTTTTGTTATTGATAAAAACGGAATTAAACCAGACGAAGATAAAGTTAAAGCGATTCGGCATGTGCCTGTACCAAACTGTGTTAAAGATGTGAGAAGTTTTCTAGGGATGTGTAGCTATTACAGAAGGTTCATACCAAACTTTTCAAAAATAGCCGAACCACTAATTGACTTAACAAAAAAGTATGCAAAATTCAAATGGAATGAAATGTCTCAAAGAGCGTTTGATTACTTAAAAGAAAGTTTAGCCGTGGTTCCGTTGTTAGCCTATCCAGATTTAAACAAGGAATACATTTTGTATACGGATGCTTCTGACAAAGCAATAGGGGCGTGCTTGGTTCAAGAAACAGATGAACACGATGACGTCATTCATGGGGTTAAAAATGAAAAGCCAATTTATTATTTGTCAAACAAACTGAGCGATACTCAGACGAGATGGTCAACTGTAGAAAAAGAAGCATACGCAATTCATTACGCGTTACAAAAACTAGACCACTACTTACACAATGCAAAGTTTGTGATAAAAACAGATCATAAGCCGTTGAAATACTTATTGGAAGCGCCAATGAAAAACAAAAAGATACAACTTTGGGCTCTGAGTATAGCTGGCTACAATTGTAAAATAGAGTACATCGCAGGAACAGAAAATACGTGCGCAGATTTATTGTCGAGATTGCCAGACGATCCTGAAATGAATAAAGAGGAAAACGAGAAATTTGTTGACCCTGATGTAAATAATAAGACATTTGAAATAAATTTCTTGGATTCAAATTCCTTTGATTCTAAACAATACGCTAGTTGCGAACTTGAAAGACCAGATCTACCTTTCAAAAATGACCTTGAAATTTTAAATGAAGAAAATGTTGACATGATCAAAGAACAAATCAAAGATCCAGAAATATTAAAAATCAAAAATACCATCTTACAAGGAAGGGCCGATAAAACAATGTTAAGTAAATACATGCTAATAGATGATGTTGTGTATTTCCTAACAAATTTGGACCATGATCCTATCGTACGCTTGTATGTTCCTCAACACTACAGGGATGGTGTCATTAAACAATACCATGACGATGTTGGGCATATGGGAATTGACAAAACATTTGACTCTATTAGGCAAAAGTATTACTGGCCAAACTTGTATCAAGAAGTTTACAGTTATGTAACCAAGTGTGTTACATGTTCTATGAGGTCCTTAAACCTTTAACTACCAGAGATTTTGCGTTTTACTGCAAAATTGACTAAAAAGGGTCGAATAGAAATTTAGACATTTTCTAGTCACTTTTACATAAAGCAGCCTATATATTTTCTTAAAGGTAAAATCCTAAAGTATTTAATTACGTAGAGTAAAATGACATCGCGGTTGCCATGGCAACGAATAAGACCCATAATTGCCATAATATGTGTTTTTCTCCTTTTTACGTCCCAGAAATACAAATTTACAAATAACACTTCCATAACAGAAAATTTAGTGATACTATTAATACAAAGCATATTGTCAATCAGTTTTAAGTTATACTAGTCAATTTTATTTGAAGGAGAGGGTTTGACAATTGCGTAATGTCCGTCATCCATAAGCACGGTAAGGCCTTGTGGCAATGTGCAGCTGTCTGATTGTAGTAAGCAATTTTCAAATCGCTATCCCTTTTACAGTTTTTGATTGATTTCAATAATTTTTGGTACATCTCATAGAGAACACTTACATACCCTATTCTTTATTTTAGTATTTTTATTTCAATGAAAAGTGTTGTCATGGTAACAAAAATTGGAAGTTTGAGAAGGGGACATCTTAAGGATTGTTACGATATCAACAAAATATGGGAAACTATACCGCGTATTCAATATCATGATGCACACTGAAATTAAAAATAAAGTTACAAAAATTGTCTTTATAAAATGTTGGTCGAAGGGAGGTGAGGAATAATATTGCCATAAAGACTATCTCTTATTTGATATAGTTAAATCTTGATTTGATGTCATCAGAATTATGCGAGAAAATATCTCGTCTTAAATAACCCTTTTTTTCTTTTTTGGAGATTCAGTGATCTTTATCGCGCCAACGCCGCGCACATCACGAAGGAACAGTTGGTACCCATTTTATGTCGACTTAGGTCAGTCGCAGCCAAGATTCGAACCCAAAACCTTCTTATCACGGAGCGATAGGTATTGTGATCAGTTCCACGTGTTTTAAATGTACATGTGTTATGCAAAGTCGTTTTCAACATCAACCCCCCTCCCCTCCCATTTACTAGCGTTTTATCATAGAATAACATTTCTTGCATGCAGATTCCAGCAAACTGACTCCGAGAATTCCCAACAATCTGTACTCGAACATACAATATCACTAGTTCAATAAGTTTTAGAAAACGGCCATTGGGCAATGTAAAAGAATTACGCACACTGCCTTTCGATTCCATTCTACATTTAACACCTATTAGTTTATTAAAAAGAGAATTTTGACATTATTTTTTTTTTATTGCAAACGTGTTTACTAGCGATTCAACTGAAGGTCTTATGTATAGATCTTCAAAACAGTATTTGGATTTGAAAAATATTTATACTTACTACCCAAAAAAAAATTAAACAATTTTAATTAAATTAAGAACAGCAAATCATCGCCTTCCAGTTGAGACAGGGAGATGGTTTGGAATTCCCAAAAATGATAGACTATGTAATCTTTGTAATAATGGGCAAATTGCTGATGAATATCACTACATTTTAGAATGTCAATTTTTTCAGAATGCAGAAAAAAATATCTACCTAGTAAATGTTGTAATAGATTAATTTTTTTTCAAATTTGCAGAATTGTTGTCATCTGCAGCCTC
This sequence comes from Saccostrea cuccullata, assembly GCF_032062105.1. Lineage (NCBI taxonomy): Eukaryota > Metazoa > Mollusca > Bivalvia > Ostreida > Ostreidae > Saccostrea > Saccostrea cuccullata. The sequence continues at coordinate 26,859 of NW_026929671.1, read as the reverse complement.
TAAAGTATTAATTAAACTATGCAATTACATAAATAGAGTATAAGAAAAAGTCAGTCCTCCGTCATTTTTTTTTAATTCAAAGTCGCAGTGGAAATGTCTGAATCTTAATCTTTTATTGATCTACATGGATACATGGACGGTCAAGTTTTGTTCCCTTCTGTGTACATACATATAATAACTATGGTAACAGAAAGAGAAATAATTCAGACGAAAGTTTCCAGAATTTTATTATCGCCTCATTTCCACGTAATTTGTGTAGGTAAATAAAAATATATTCCTCATCAACAATAAAAAATAAAATCTCTTGGTATTTTTTTGGTTATTTTCAATATAACTATGGATACTTTTGATACATTTTTATTGTTACATCATAAAAAATTAAATAAAGGCTATCTCCGATATACTGGTATATCCTGTCACCTTCATAAAAACCAGTTCTCTTTCATAGTACTTTATTTTAAAACATTTGTATTAAAAAAGAAAACTTAAAATGTTAATGAAGGGAAAGATTAATATACTTTTATTTTTTTTTCAATGAACATGTAAATGATATGTAGAATGATATTTGACGATGATATTTGATTATTTGAATAATTGTTCCTACGTACATGTATAGGAATGACATAAATTCGACAGGGATTTCTGAAACCATGGGTGCGCGCAACCGGGGCGCTGAGCCAATGACTATTATAACTACATGTACATAATATCTCTCCCAAAGCTAGGGATTTTTTTTACGTTTATGGCTCAGATCATGTCGAAGATTAAATCTTCTTTACGAATAAGTCATTTTGAAAATAAAAAATTTGTTCCAAGTATCAAAAGAATTAGTTTGTTTTACATTGCGTTCATGAACAATTTCATCATACACGTCAAACGTCAAATGACGTCATAGTGCATTTTCAGTGTTTTACTCGTAAAAGATCCAATATTCAACAACATATTATAAATATCTCTGTAACGGATGCATGTACCTTATAAAATCCATCATAAAAAATGTAGGGAAAGTTCCCAGCTTTCGGGTTATTGCATTTATTTTTATTTTCTTTTGTGTTGTAATTAAAATAAAGCCAACAGAAAATAGCACAAAATCAGTCATTTATGCGTAATTTTCTCAACTTCCTGGTAGGATATGCAATATTCACGTCAGGTTTACGATAATTTCCTAACACCAAAAAGAAAACCTTTGTGTAGCAAAATTGTTCAGTTTCTTCTCTAGTTTAAGAAAATATCAACTGTTTTATTGTATCTCAATTATTTACAAAACGCCAATAGTTTAATATCAGTGATGGTGAAAGTGCGTCCAAATGCGTCTCTGGGGGTTAAAGGGTTAAAGAAGTTAAAACCACCACTTCAAGAGACAGACATACCTCCATATCCATTTGCAAAAATTGGGTTAGATTTGTCTGGCCCATACCCTCGGTCTTTATCAGGGAACAAATATATAGTGGGGTTTGTTGATCTATTCAGTGGCTGGCCTGAGGCTTTTGCTGTGCCAGATAAAACAGCAGAGACAATTGCTCATTTGATTTTAGAAGAAATCTTTCCGAGATATGGGGCGCCTTTGCAAATTGTCACGGACAATGGGACAGAAAATGAAAACAAAATTGTCAGAGAAACATTACAAGAACTGAACATCTCACACGTTACTACATCATATTACCATCCACAAAGTAACGCAAAAGTTGAACGATTCCATCGCACAATGCATGATGTTTTGTCCAAGAAATTACAAGACAATCTGACGACATGGGACATACATCTCAATCAGACATTAGCTGCAGTTCGTTTTCACATCAATGAATCGTCCAAGTTTTCACCCTTTTTCTTGCTGTACAACAGGGATGTTGTTTTACCAATCGATAAAATTTTGAAACCTAGACGTAAGTACATGGGTGAAGACCTACATAAAATAGCGCTTCAGGAACAACACAAAACCTTTACGCGCGTTCATAGATTAATGAAAAAAGCAAAACAACAACAAATGAAATATGCAAATAAGAACGCTATAAACGAAGAAATAAAAGTGGGAGATCCAGTTTATTATAAAAACAATCAAAAACAAAGTAAATTGCAAAGTAATTGGAAACCCTTTTATCGCGTTATTGAACAAACTACGCCAGTGACATTCAAAATTAAAAATCAGTTGGACGGTCGAGTCGTGAAAACACATAAAGAACTCTTGCGATTGGCAAAATTAGATTGGGAAATTCTGGAAGGGGAAGATGGTAGACCTATAAGAAATGCAGCATATGCAATACCTCCTGAAAGTGACGAAACAGACGAAGAGAACAAAAATATTAATGACAATGTACCTGACACTGATGACCCCAATGACGAAACACCATTAGCTAGACTTGCTGATAAATTTAGAAAGGAAAGAGACGATTGGTCTGATGAGGACGATATACCTTTATGGGAGTTGTCCAAGCGCCTGAAACGAAAACAGACGAACACTGAGCAAGACATGGATTCTGAAGAAATAGATGATGCCAATGACACTGAGACTGAACATGAGACAGATTTTGATGAAATGGACATAAATGAATGTTACATACCAAGGTCTCGTGCTAAGAAACTAACACGCTGTAAAGAAATAAACGCGAAAACGTTAAAAGCCGTTAAGACTACCCTAAAATTGTTACTTTAAACAATTTTACATTTTAAAACAAGTATCGTCATCTATCACTAGTGCTACAGCAAGTAGCGTGTCTGGGTATGACATATCGGAATATTTTTTCTGAACTAGTACTTAAATGACAGTTTAATCTTGAAGTTTGATGTTGAAAAGCATGAATGTTCTAGGATTACGCTAAGTAATGTGTCTGAGTATGACATTTTTAGATGATGAAATCTAACCTAGAATAAAATTGAGACTTGATAAAATGATTACATGGTTGTTTTCTTTATGTGAAGCCTCTCTGTGACTAATCTAATCATTTCTGGTATAAAAGTGAAATACATTTTGAGTGACATACATCGCTATTTGTGATTTTAAGTTGACTCTTTGTTCAGACATCTTAAAGCGATTTTTGGTTCAACAATTTAAGGTGACCTTCTTGATTCCACATTTCCAAGATTTTCTTTATAAATTGAAAAAGATAAATAAACTATGAGAATATACTAAGTATTCCCGTAACTTAAAATGGTTGACTGACAAGGGTATATACATTCTCCTGGGGATAATAAGTACCATTATTATGGAGGTAAATGTGTTCTATCTTTAAATATGGGTATAAAAGGTCAAGGTCAAAAGTGTATTGGTTGTCCAGAAATAAATGATCTAGGTATAATATCTCAGCCAATTATTCAGAGTCGAGGGTGACCAAGTATCTAGAAGGCAGAGAGACTGAACATAACAAAGCTCCATCTGCACCAGTAACGAGCGTGGAGAATACTGAAATTAACCAGAAAAAAGTTTTGCAGACTACAAGATCACTATACCCACAATGGTTCTTAGAAAGCAGAGACGAAATTTTCTGATGTTGATGATGAACAGCAACAAAGATCAACACCATGTATACAAGTCTCGGACTGACCAGTTACAATTAAGCAGAAAGCTTTAATTAACTCTGTTGCAGATTACAACATTGTGTTTTTTTCGTTTGCTGTGATGCATGAACTTTTATTACCACTATACGATCACAAACATTATGACAATGTGTCATGTCTGGGATGTCACCGAGTTAAAGGAACATTTATTATTATCCAGTAGATGTCACCGAGTTTAAGGGGCATTCATAATATATGTCATCGAATTGGAGGGATATTCAACCCATTCTACGAGATGTCACCGTAATGAAGAAATGATGGTCAAGTGGATGTCGCCGTTTTTTCAAGGGACATTCATCATAATTCGATCAACAATTCGGGACATTCTTATTTGGACATCTGTGTGTTGTGTGTTATTGATATTTTAAAGTGATTAATTTATGGACATTTTAACTCATTGTGTTAGTGCGATTTATTTAATGAAACATTGGACAATGTTTCCTCCGGTTTGGGGAGGAATGTAACACAATGAGCGTATAAATTATAAGTTTAATTGGTATATTAATTTGTACAGTACATTTATCTATGTTTTAATATTGTGTTATGAATTATAATTGATACTATCAGTGTGTAACGCGACAGACAATAGTATCTTAATTACGAACTTGTTTACAAACTCTGGGAGATAGAATACAATAACAGAGCGTCTTCATTTGACGGACAATTAGTTTTTACGATGTGTTGTTCTCAAGCATTGACACTTCCAATCAGACTTTGTGCAGAGCTGCAGCCATCTAATTAACTGAAGAATGTGCAAGATGCATAATGTTAATGTAAACAGAGGACATTGCCGTATCCTATAAGGAGATGGGAGACAGAGCTTCAGTGAGGGGCGGACAATATGAATATTAATGAAGTGACACTCTAACTAACTAATTGCTATTACCAAATATGTGAACCCTATGATGCAGCTTCTTGTACAAAAGGATGTGCGCACTGAGTATCAATAGCTTTTAACATCTTAGCTCCGAGACGGACTATAAGAGCTTTTACCATCCTAGCTCCGAGACGGACCATGAGAGCATATACGAACTTAGCTCTGGGACTTGTGTGACATAATGACTATGTGAGCTTTTACCATCTTGGCTCCGAGATCTTTGTAATTGAACTTTCCATGTACCATTGTTTGTTTAACCTTTGTTGTGACTTTATGATAAAACTATGAACTTACAAAAGTCTTCTTAATCCAAACACATTAGTTAATTGTGTTATAAGTTTATAATTCCTATTTTCTTTGAATATTGAAACATTGTTGTACATCTTCACTGATGCTAAAAATATCCCATGCGTTTTCCACCACATTTAGTTTACTTTCTAACCTAAAGCATTTTTTCCATTTACTTTCATACCTTGGTTTATTCCTTCTAGGTGAAATTAAAATGTCATAAAAATCTCTGATCCCTTTTGACTCTTGAACATTATTTCATAGAAATTGGGATAACAAGGAGAGTTATAAAGAACATCATTAACAGTAAAAGTTGAATTCATTTTTCTGACATTTTGTAAAACACCTTGAAATAATGTAATAGGGGTTGAAAGATTATACACCTCACAAAATTCTTCAAAACTCGTAGACTGACTATCAGGAAGAAACAAATCTTTCATGTATTTACACCTTTTTCAGCCCAATCTTTATAGTATATACAGTTATTAGATATCTTAATATTGCCATCTTACCAAAGATGATCTAACATACTGTAGAAGCACAAATTTTCGTTGTTTTGTCATCAGAAATAAATTCTTGTGCATTTAATTTCGTTGTTTTAAAACTAACCCTATTCAATATATAGTCAGATAAAATTTCGTGTGGGATTTAATTTCGTTGAATTTTTTTAACAAAGAAAAAACCGAAAATCCCCCACGAATATTTGTGCTTTTACAGTAGATTATGTTAAGGAGTAAGTCTTAACAAACCCTGTAAACATTGGTTCGGAGGATAACATTCTGAAAAATTAGACAAACGAGAAGTGAGCAGAACACTGATGAATAATAAATAACTCACACACCAGTATCTGGCCATTGGTATCTTTCATTATTGGGGTGAATGTAACGATTATTAAAACTTTTTCAATTAGTAGTAGTTTTAGAGGTAGTTATGTTGTTTTTAAACAAGTTCATGGTGAATAACCCGATCTTGATGTGGCCGTCACGTTTGATTGGAAACCATTCCATATTTCCTCTTACGACAGGTAAGACGTTATAAGAAGGAAAAATATACTAAATACTCAGCAGCCTGACAAGCTGTCAGACACAATCATAATTCTTAATTCGTAGAAAGCTTCAAACTCATCTTTCCAAAATTATTTAAAAATTCTCTCGTTTTCTGTACAATGTGTGTCTTGTAGGCAGTTAAGTGTTGCATTATGTTCTCTTAAATATTTGAATACATCTTTCCTTTCACTTTGATCATGTAGTCCTCTACAATTCATGAAAATAATTTTAAGCTTACTAGCCATACTCGTATATAGATTTGAACATGTACCCAACATACACATAATTAGACATACACAACGCTCAGTCATTATAGATTGAAAAACTGAAGAAAAAAAAGTTTCCTGCATATGCTTAGAAGAAAACCTTTATGAAATATAAGGAGAAAACTACTTATGAGTCCGTCTACTTCATCCAGATTGTGTCAGTTGGCTTACAGTACTGTAGTTCCACTTCGTCCTCCCCCCCCCCCCCCCTCAATTATACGCGTTTTGAGACGAGCGTGTCTAAGCTTGTATGCTTGTTGGGAAAGGATGCTGCGGTTTTTTTTCTTCTGATGACCGGGTAAGTCTGTTCTCACAGGTATTCCTTTTGACAAGTTATTGTTCCTGACCTTCATTAGTCATTGCGGTCTTCCATTCTGACGCATTTCACGATTATGGCTTCTGGCGCTGACTCCTGATAAGAGTTGGTAGTCGTGTTGTTCGGGAGTATTTTGGATAAGAATTTGTCGGATGCTCTCCTAGTCATTCCTAAATCATCAGCAAAAAGCTTTCACACCACTTCTGCAACATTTTCTTTTTCACTCTTTCTACACCATTTCTAAGAACATTATACTTCCTTGGTGTGTTTCTTGGTAAGTAATGTAGTTTTTCAGCCCCTTAACGTTTAACTCTAGTTTCCAAAGAGCTTTATGTTTTGAGAGAGAATACTCCATCTCCGTTACTTTGTCGTCTTGACTTTGGATAGCTTTCTCAAGGACGTCCAAAGTCGTTGAATGCACAGAACTTATTGTCGATAGACTTGTACATCGTCGTCAATCGTCATCAATATTCTTCTCCATTGTTTTAAATAATTGTATCATAAGTTCTTTGAGGTCATTTTTAGAAATACCCCCTTTCTCAACTTTCTCAGCCTTCTCACCAGCTCTTCCTGCGTCTTTCGATTTACTCTTTCGAGTTTCCTGTGACGAAGTTTTCTCCGGTTCTATTAAAAATTGGTCTTGCACTTTCTGACTGCTCCTACCTTTTTCTGGCATTTTTTTTTTGTTTGGAAACAGCATACTACAATTGTTCATATTAGCACGCAAGCCTGTTGAATAAGAAAAAAATCACTCTCTAGCCACTCGACACGTCTACATCGTAGCCTGCAGGCACCGGACCCAACGAATGAATTTTGGTTTTCCATTTCTTTATTGAAATTGCAGCTGTCAAACATATTAAAAAACCTGGACTTTCATTACTCGATAAAATGACTGCAAAATGTTTCTGACTTTAGTTAAAAGTTGTGATTTCATTTATTTAAAAAATTCCTGTAATTCATGTGTCTTATTAATGCTTCCTCTAAAATATATTGTTTACAGTACTCCGTAAACTCCCTCTTCACTGATATCATCACTCCTTACATGTACCTGTCAGATAATCATGTCTGTTTATGTATCTGTATGCAAACACTCTGTTGTCATTCAATGATCCAACCCATAGAAGGTGTTTCTTGTTATCATATCCCAAACACCATGGTCTATGTATTCCGTGTTGTTGTGTCAGTATCACTGACAGGAAATTGCCATCCTTGTCTATCATCTGTACAGTGTTTGTGTTGGCATCGCATACAAGGATGTGTGACAGCACGTCAGTACAGATTCCACGTGGTGCTAGTGGTGATCCTGATGGAGGGCCTGTGTAGGAGAAACGATGCCTACCCGTACTGTCTGTCACCACTACAGCACCACGGTCCCAATCAGACACAATAATATCTCTATTGCTATTTTCTGTTATGTAAGCTGGATCACTATACAGTTCTTGGCCTGTGTTGCCGTGTTGTATGGTCTGTATATATTGTCCTTCGTGATCATATCTTGTTATTTTTCCTGTCCATGTATCGGTATTCAACATGCCGACCAGCAGAGTTTTACTATAAGGTGAAAAGTAGACGAAGCGTGGTATCCATGGTCCAGTTTTCGTTATCAATGTAGATTCTATTCTGTTATTGTGAGATAATTTATTGATATTATCATTTTTGTCAATGTAAATAAGATCAAGAGTGTTATTTACAGTGTGTGCTCGATTTCCACAATCTGTTAGACAATGTAATTCATTTCCTTCTGTGTTTGTTAATATGATACTGAAATGATCACTAACCCAAAGCAGGTCTGATTTCATTACGGAAATATAATCTACCTCTGTAACACCTGTGGCTATCAAAAGTTTGGTTAACACGGGTTTAGATAACATTTCCAATTGATATGCAATACAAATATGCCTTTTTGTTGTCTCCATGAATAGGATTTCGTTCAATATCTTGATCACATCTTCCATGCTGATGTTCTCCGTCAGGGAAAGCAGAGCGTATTTTGGAAGTTTACATGTTTTTTTATTTTTGGAAACTCCTTTTTTCTTAAATTTTAAGAGAAAATTTACTGGTCTGTTTGTTGATTGTATATAATTGCTTTCATAATGCTCAACTCTGGCCAAATGAATGTTCATTAATTTCTTCTGTTGTTGTAATCTTTGTCTGATATAACTTGAATACCTGATTGTAAGATCACAAATTGCTCGGTTTTTAACTGTCTCGTATAAAGCTGATACGTTTGATTGTCGGTTGGAGATTTCTGTCTGAAGTGTTTTCATATCAGTTTTAATTTGTGCCAAAAGAGAACAGCTGTTATAAAGTTTTTCACTTTTGACATTGTGAATAAAAATATCGTATCGGTAACGCTTTTCTATATATATAAATTCACTGATCACTTTGTCTTGTATCTCTCTTCTTCTACATTGGTATAGAAGACACATACCGCATGATTTACAACATTTGCTATATGGTGTTTTTAATTCTCTCAAACGTATCTCTTCTCTTGAGATGTTTTCAAATTTCTCGCGGTAAATCACAACATCGTGGTCTATGGTATCCAGATCTATAACATGTCTCTCTTTACACTGTAGACAAAGGCCTTGTTTACACGTGTTACAGTAGAATTCTGTGTCCCCCTGACACTGGGAACACTGCCGTATCTTACACTTTTTGGTAAAGGTTTCATATAATGCAACCTTATGATGTTCGATAAGGAAGTTTCCAAGATGTCCCATTCTACAATGTAGACACGGGTTATGTTTACACGCGTAACAGTAAAATTCTGTGTCCTCCTGACACTGAGGACCACACTGTTTAGTAAAGGCTTCTTTGTACATTGGTACTTTACATTTACAGGCTTTATATAATACCACTTGATGAAATTTGGTGAGGTAGTGTGTAACATGTCTTTCTTTACACTGCAGACACATGTCCCGTTTACACGTGTTACAGTAAAATGCTATGTCTCCTCCACACCGAAAACACTGTGGTAATTTACATTTTCTAGTACAACCATTATCTGAATGGTGTCTTCCATATAACATCACCTCACCATTTTTGGTGGGTAGCTCTGTTTTTTTTTTCTTACACCTAGGACACAGGTCATGTTCCGAAAACTTTCGTTCTCTCAACTGGTTGTGGAATCCTTGGACGTCCATGTGGTAAATGTTTTGGACGTAAGGCTCACAGCCTGCCTACAAAATCGAAACAAGCAACACGTTCATCAAAACCAGGAACACACAGCAGGGTCAAAACGGAATACTTTTCTAGCTAAACAGTTGTAATAAATGGCGCTTCAAGGAGAAAAATGTTTAGGCTAAGATTAAGTACTGTAAATCACTTTTTATTCGCGAGAACTTTATTTTCGCGTAATTACGCGAGACGGTATGCTCGCGAAAATTTCATTCTCGCGTATAATAGAATTCCTTAAGATTATATAGAGCAATAACCACAATTCGTGAAAATTTTGTCTCGCTAATAAAGAGTCATTGACTATCTCGCGAAAATAAGGTGTCGCGAAAATTAAGTGATCTACAGTATTGTTATACAATTTCAGATACTTAAATGAAATATAAAAAAATCGCTTCATTCAAAAGATATCATTGTGTGGACCCTGAGGTCCACGCAGTAAAAATAAAAGCGAGGTTAAACTGGATTCCACGCCAAACGACAGGCTTTGCATGCACGTGGAACCTAGGGAGGTAGAGGATAGTTTCGGATTAAGTACCGATGAAAAATAGAAAAGAAATGGAGAAACCTAAGGTTTGAATGCATATCATAGGTAATTTTAAAGCTAAAATATTTTATGGGTGCATTTGGAGGGAATTAGTGGCCTTGTATATTTTATTTAAATGTGACACTTTAGTGTCACTACTACTGTATATATGATATGGGCTAGGAATACTAAACTAAGATCAAAAATCACTCTTCCGGTATTTCAACAGAAACGTGGGCTGGGTTCATAGGATAAATTGTAGCTTTAAAACGAGTTGGTTGAGCAATTATCACTTGCTGTTCAGTGGTATGTGCAAACGTTGTGCAATTAATTACATGTATTTATGTTGTAGTTTAGGTCATTAGCACGAATCTGGAAGCAGTTGCGGCTGCGGCGAAATAGTTAAAATCAGCTTGATTTACATGGAATTTTGAGATTGTCCCTGTGCCATCATTAGGGCTCAGTATGTAAATTGTACATGTTTTATTCCTAAAAGCTTAAAAACCCTCAAGGGACTTTATCATGCTATTATTACATGTAGAGAGAATTTAAAATTTTTCAATGCACTCTTTAATGGCAGCTCAGTATTAAGTAATCCGTCAGTCAAACATTTTGATTGAAAAAAAAACTATCCTCTGCCACCCAGAGAATTTGCCCCTTAGGCAACTTGAACTTAGAATAATTCGCTCAGTTCGAATTAGAATAGGCCATTCATTGGCAAATCGCGGTTTTAAACCCGTACTTCATATTTTTATATTCATCGGCGAATTTCTCTCTTATGCATATACTCAATATGTATACTCTCGTATACAATCTAAACATTGATTCTATGGCACAAGCATTTTAAAATAAAACGAAGAACATGCAGTATATAGATAAATGTAACTCAATTAAGAACTTGAATAAAAAAAACGTCATTTAACGACTACAGTGTAGTTCTAGCTTTTATAATATAGAACAAGTTTTTACCGGCATTAGTTTTGTGCATTCAGGCTTGCAAAATAATGTGATGTTTCAGTAATCCAAATACCGTTTGATAGAGGTCTGTAGCAACAGTTTTTAATGTGGGGGAGGGGGGCTCTGACAAAATGAATCTCCATACTAGTCTACAGAGCTGCATTACAAGTGTGCTATCAAATGTATTTTTCCCATGATAGATTTCTTCCGCATGGATCCAGATGAGGTGTCGAGTCACAGTCACTATGGGTTACATGTATCAAAAAAGCCTGATTTTTTAAACTGACAAAACTAAAGGCTAATCGGAGATGATTATCAATTTTGCTTTGAACTACAATCAGTTATTAGTAGGCATATCATTGTAGAAAATGTGAACAAACCTACATGAATATTGTCAGCAAATACAATTAGTCATAATTAAATGCTGACTGGCCTTTTTCATTCTAATTATTAGTCCGTTATTTATACACTGAATTTACAACGGAATTTTTCGTTATTTCCTGATCATGACAAGGAGCATACGGAGGGTGTGACCGGTCAGCAGGGAATGCTCATTTTGTATTGTTTTATGGAGTTTGATATTGAATACTGTTCGCTATTTCCATATGCATATGGTCCAAGTATTGCAGTTGTTTTATTAACGGACAGCAACTTGCTTAGAATTACTTACAGTCCGTAGTGAAAGACCACGTTGCTTTTAAAATTGAAAGCATCATTTCATTAATACAACAAAACTTTACACATTTACAAAATAAAATGTATTCACATATGAAAATACGATGATCGATATATCCTAATTCTGGCAAAATAATAGAGCAATGAAATTAAAGAAATTGTCTACATATATTTTGAATGACCCTAATACTTTACTGGCGTCAATAAAATGAGTATGTTTTGTGTTCAAAAGAACAGAATACCTAATTTAAAAAATAATTAGGAATTAATACAGAAATTATGCTTACTATGATATAAAGAATTTTTGTCTCTACCTTGGCTTGAGATTCACAATCTTGTAGATTTTTATGTATGTTTATGATATAATCGTGGAGAATATGGAGATAACGAACAGTATTCAATCTCAAAGTCCATAAAACAATACAAAATAAGAGCAGAGCAAACACGGACCCCCGAAACATCAGAGGTGGTATCAGGTGCCAAGGAAGATGAGCATCCCCTGCTGACCGGTCCCCCCCGTCGTGTGCTCCTTGTCATGATCAGGAAATAACGGAAAAATCCGTCGTCAATTCAGTGTATAAATAATGGACTAACAATTGGTATGAAAAACGTCAGTCAGCTTTGACTCAATGATAAATTGCATTTGCTGACAGCCTGACAAGCTCATTGTATTGACCATAGAACTTACGTAATGATGGCTTTAAAGTAGACTGATGATATTCTTGTTTCAGCAACTTGCTTGTCAATAATTTACCTCGTTTTAGAAATTGTTTATACCTAGAGCATGCTCTTGCGTATCGAATCAACTGAGATACGAGGGCTGTTCAATAAATAATGTCCTGAACTATATAACATACATTAAACTTGACAGATATCATATGACATTAAACTTGACTTTCTCTCTTTATTGAATCTTTCATGAATTTATAACAGTTTATGTGACCACAAATATTCACTGAAATATATGACATTTATAGCAACCAATGCCTGTTTTATAGACAAAAGAGCAGGTGGATTTCAATGATAAAAAATTATATAATGGGCATCAAAAATGTGTACCCTCCTTGCCAACAAAAATTATAACAACTTATGTACTGGTTGCCAAATAATATTTGAAGATGTATGATTGACTTTAAGACACATAGCAAATTTGATAGACATCATATCAGGAGTAGTTTACACTGTTTTTAAGAAATGTTTGACGGTAAAAAAGCTTGGTACTCAAAGGTCACCCTTTACTTTGAAAAATGAGTGAAAACGACAGCGTATACGAAATTCTTAACAATTATTTTAAAATATCAGTAATTTAAGTTATCCACGCTTGTTTTATTTTCAAACAGATATTGGAGCATGAATCTATTGATTAAAACCCTCAAAACAAAATTTACCATAAGATGTACTTGATAAAAACGGCGAATGTCTGACAAGAGCACAGTTATTCAAGAACACAAAGACAGATTTATATGTAATTTTCTTAAGAATTAGTGGTATTGTTGTTCAAATTCGTATTCGGAGAGACAGTTTAATTTCTGGAGGAGTCTAGAAAGCTATTTTTTGCAAAAAAATCAAAAGGTTTATTAGAGGAAGAACCCATAATCAGGAATCCACTACAATGAATTTCTTCAAGACAGCGTCCAAACCTGCATGCCCTGAAGAGTAAAGGGGTTTTCGGGATAAACAGAAAGTTAATGGGTTTTTTTCACATTAACAATATTTGCCAGATCTTTGATCTTTTGACTTGTTTCTATTTCCAAACTTGAAAAAAACACCTTTAAGAGGGAAGAAACAAGTCCGGGAAATCACTGGATTTGCCATTTTCCATTATACTAAGGGTCATACCCAAAAATGAGTTTTAAAAACAATCAGAAATTGGATAAAAAATGTTACGGACATGTATTTTACTTAAAACAGATTAATTAGTAAAATGATGAAGACTAAATCATTGAAAAGCGTCTTTTGGTTCTTTCTGAGCACCGAGGACATTATTTATTAAACAGCCCTATCATATATACTCCGTATGCAGGTAATGAAGGTATATTGCTGCATATAAGGGAAATCATTCGATACTACATAATGAAAATAAAGTAACATAAAAGAAAAACACAAAAACCAAAATGAAGCTTTTGATAAATAAAAAGTATGAAAAATAGTACAACTTACCTTGTTGTAGAAATTCTCTAATTCTTATATTCGTTTTATTGTAAATGTTTGTTGGTGAATGAAAAAGATCAAATTAACAGTCATGAAAGATATCTTACCAGCAAATTATGCAACAGGTGCACTTCGCATAAACAAGGCTGTTTAAAACCCAGTGCAAGAGGACGGATCAGTTGCTAAGGAGAGGGTGCATACAAATGATATCAATAGTTATAATTGCAAAAAAACACTCTTTAAATGTCTTTACTATGCCGTGTCCTGTATAATGAACTTAAAAAAAAATCCATTTATTACGACCACTTTATATTTAGTAGGCCAATAAATTATGTGTATATAATCAAATCTCTTTACATAACGAAATATACACTAAACAAATATCTTGATGAAGTTGAAGTGTTCTATATATATGGCGATAATTGAGTAAATCTGTTTGAAAAAGTTTGAATATACCGGAAGAATTTGAAAAGCAGATACACTGCCTTTATTTCTATAAATTTATTATTCAAACATGATTCATCTCTTTTACAAGGGGAATAAAATATAAAAATTCTATATTGAATTATTCTACTTAATCTTATGCATATAATGCAATGTAATTTTATCTTTATTCTTTTGCTGATTTTTCTGTTTCGAAAATCATTAAGTGCAAATAAAGGATAATGAATACCGTAAAACGAGAATGTTTGGCTCAGTACTAATTTTAGCGCAATTGGCGCAAGAGCCATTGAACGCTGAAATCTATTGTGAGCTAACGGATTTCTAAATATTATATGCTGTGTGTGTTCAAAGCTATCACATAAGTAAATGTAAATCGGAACGCGCGATTACGTAATGCTTAAAGGTCGTTGGATTTTATAAACACACTAGCATTGTACATGGTAGGATCTATCGAGAAAGTCCTGCCAAATTATTATTTAATTAATCTAATCTTACCCCGGTAGTTGTTGCCCGTTACTTATCATTAGCACCTTCAAAGTTGTGTCTCCTCTGCGTGTCAATCATCTATCGCCTTGATCACCCCTAATTGTTCGGAACCTTTTCATTTGTCGGTATTCTGCAAATTATAAAAGCCGATGAGTTCAGAATAGCACTGGCTCTGGTGAGAGTAAGCAAGACTTAAGAGAGATAAGGGTAAATTATTCACGGAAATGTAGCTAGGAAGTGACTTGCACGTGGAGACATGATAAACAGAAAAGTTGTGTTGCGCTTCAGTTTTTACCGCCCTAGAATCAGCTGTTAACATCTGTAGAAATGTACTTCAATCAATCGAGCTCTTTTACATTCATTCAATCTTAAATAATTATTCTCTATGATACCATTTTCTGCAGTCATGAATTAAAATTTCTTTTTGGACAAAACTTTTTGAATGGGAACCGGGACTATATTTTTTGGCGTCAGATTAGCAAATGAGTGCCCAGCATGATTTTAACTGGCCAATCAGCTGATGGAGTATTGCATTATGCGTCACTACGAATACTACAGGAATTTTACGCTTGAAAAAAGGAAAATCCTATGGTTAATGATAAGCATTTTTTTTTTAAATATTGCTTTCATGCTTATAACGACAAAAAATTCATTTGTTAAATAAACGGCGAAAGTCTAGGTTTCTGAAAGGCACACTGCAAAAGCGATTTGCGTCTGTATTAATTCCTTTGTTGTTCTATCAATGAATACATTTGCAAGGTGAATTCCTTGGCCGAACACGTGAACACGAACGTAAAAAAAAGGTTTTTCCATTTAAATGCATTAGGGATGCTGCTCGTTTTCCTTACCGTTGAAGCAAGGTGTTCTGAATTAGACGCAAATTACATTTTATTAATAAAACATTTTTCCATTTAACAATGAATTAAAAACGCCCGTAACATCTTTCATATTTTCTCATCTTTGTATTTTGTTCGTTTATTTTGCAGTCCATTAACATGATCGTAGATTGACTATACGTGTTCGAAGTAAAATGTAAACATGTTTTTTGTGTAAACGTTGCTATTCATTCTACGATTGGTCAGTTGCTCGTGGTAAGATCCTCCGTGCGCATTTATAACAATAGCCATATGAGGCAAACAAAGGTTTTGTCAGTGTAGATGATAATGCACATTTTTTTACCAGCGAATAGGTCTTATTTTAGCCAAAAAGTATAAGATATATTTCTATTTTAACACCCCCTCCTTTTGCTAACCTTTTTCTGTTGAAAATCATGAAAGTCTTTCAGAAAGGTCTGGAAACATTTATTACAGGACATGTTTTCAAAAGAAACAGGCTATAGCAATATCACGTTTACTGCCAATTTTATTTATAAAACCGGTTCTACCCTATAACCTTTGAATAGATCAACCTAAACCACTTGTCTTGAATTTAAATCTCAATAACATTAGTAGGGGTGTTGAAGCAAACATTGAATTCAAGCATGGCGATTGAGCTTGCAGACAATACCTGATTATGATGACCGTTTATCCAAGTATTTTTCGTTCGATGTATGCATTGTTTTAATAGGAATAAAATGCGTAAATACTCCATTTCTTTCACATGAGTATTTAAAATAAATTATATTATGTAACGTCGATGTGATTGCAACACCACGGTAAAATTGACGAATATTTACTTATATGCGGGAGTGCTATTCTGTTTCCGTGTTTGACAAACCAAAAAGTCAAACACGAGTATACATAAAAAATTATTACATTTATATATTTTAATGAAAAGTGCAAGCGCTAAAATTGTTTTGCGCCAATGCAATCCCACTTGTGTTTGAGGTAAAATACGTATATAGTTGAGTCAAATGCTGACTGACGTGTTTTTTATACTAATTGTTAGTTCATATTATTTATACTGAATTGATGATGGATTTTCCCGGTATTTCACGAACATGATAAGTAGCACACAGCAGGTGTGACCGGTCAGCAGGGGATGCTCACTCCTTCATTGTACCTGATCCCACCTCTGATATTTTGGAGGGCCTTGTTTGTTCTGCTCCTGTTTCTTATGTTTTATAGATTTTTGATTTTGGATACTGTTTATTATCTCCATATGTTTCATCTCAAAGTAGGTTTTTTTTTACTTTTTGTCGAAAATATACAACAACAAATGCAGATTCATGGTAATGTAGATCAAATTCCTACTATTTTCTTTTTAATCTTAATATTTTCAGATTCGTTTAAAGTCATCATTTTGTAAGTTGTGTGGTCGATACAATGACCTTGTCAGCAAATACAATTTAGACACATATTGACTGACATTTTTCGAAATAATCGCTAGGCCATTATTTACACACTTAATTTTCAACTAATTTTTCTGTTATTTTCCAGGCAAGTCAAAGAGAACACTGCGGGTGTGACCGGTCGGCAGGGGATGCTCACTCTTCCATGGCACTTTGTCTCGCCTCCGATGTTTTAGAGGTCCATGTTTGCTTTGCTCCTATTTTGTATCGTTTTTAGGACTTTGAGCTTACTGTTCGTTATCTCCATTCATTCTTATTAAACTAAAAATAAAGGGTTTTATTCCTTATCGTCAGACGGTTTGATAATTTATTTTTTAAAAGCACATTCATAACCTCGAACATGATTGATGTAACAATATTTAAAACTACCGATTTTAAAATTGTTGATTTTTCATTGATTTGAAACATACATTTTTTAAATGAGAGAAATATATAACATTCGTTAAATCAGTTTTAAATATCGATACCTAATAGTCTTTGTAAAAACAAATCATAAACTATGACATGAAATATCATTATTCGCTTGCAAAATAAAAACAACTCAATTATGTATATTGGATATTTAGGATGGGATATGTCATTTCCGTGAAGAGTATTCTTTATTTCTCTGATTTTTGGTCTAATTGATCTTTTATAAAAAATTAACATTATGTTTCAATAAAAAAAATTCTTAAAGGTAGCGACCCATAAAGCTATCATTTCCAGCTTTTAGACTGTAGCTCCAGAGATTACTCCAAAGTGTGCATTGGATTAACTTGCAAAATTCAAGCATTTATTTCGCCCCTATTTTTGGACACCGTTAACAAACAAACTGTTATATTTGCATATCCACTGCTCTCTTCCACTATGAACCTGCAGGCTTCAACTGCGTTCATAGGATTATAGACGCAACTGCTCCTGCTATGAGTGCAATTGCTCTATCACACTCGTGTAGAACAATCTCTACTACACTTACAAAACGTGTTGAGAAGTATATATATGAAATGTTTCGTAAGAGGAATAAAAATAAGTTTTTTGATAATATTCTTTGAAAAAAAGGGAAATTCATTAGATTTTAAATTGGTAATTAATATCTTTAAAAATTCAATTTCGGTCAATGTATTTAATTGTATAATAAAAGTTTTTAAAATTGTAGAGAACTGCAATATTTTTATTTTTTCGTATCATGCATATTAGTACAATGAACGATAACTCTTCACACTTGGGTAATAACATTCAGAAAGAGAAAATTGATTTCAGCTATTAAAAATATAAATAGAAAAACAAAAATAAAAATATCATAGAAAAGCATTCTAATAATCATTTTTAAAAAAAAAAGCATTGAATTTCTCATTTTTCATCATAGTGTTAAATTATTGATTTTTGTCTGAGGGTTTTAATAACGGTGATCGATGACGTCACACTTGCATCAAAACAAAAATTTGATGACGGCGCTGCTTGTATCCAGATTACTGTGTTTGAGAGGGAATATTACTTTATAAATTGTTTGTGATTTATTAGAGAAAAGGAGCATTGATCAGGTTTACTGATTTTGAAGCCGTATGTTTTTCTTTACTGAAGACAGGACGCTGCGTCCTTATGCAAGTTAGGATTTCCTCTGATATTCTTGAAAAAAAAATCAGCCAGCAGAGCAATTGCTATTCATAACGTCATGTTCACTGTATAACGTTGTTTATTTCTTAAATAAAGGTCAAGCTCTAGTAAATGTTTTAAGACTAATTTGTTACTGTTAGATTCATTCTGACGTCATAATCACTTTCAACTTTCTTTTTCCCGCACTTTACGCTGTTAATCGAATAATTAGAAAATTAAGTATTTTCATTGAGTTCAATTTAAAATTGCAGAAAAGGTAGCCCCGATACCTATATTAAATTTGACAATATTTTAACAGACTAAGAACATACAAATTACAGTTTTCTGAAAGACTGTAGGCAATCTGGATGTATTTACTTTGTCTGATACATAACCATGACTGATAGTCTTGATTTTTCAATGAAAATGACTTTTTAAGATAATTATATGATTTTTCATCTTGTTAACTTACAAAGTATGCCCTGAAACACATTGTATGAACAAGCTAAAGTTAGAAAGCATCATTTAAGGAATTCTTTCTTAATTTGAAAATCTTTAGGAACCTTTCATCTACTAGATCTTGACCTTACGAATGCATTCGGTATTTAGAGAGCATCCTTTTTATATAACATCTGGAAGTGGTGTTTGTGACTTAATTAGGTCAGTAAGTTCACCGACACGTTTACACATGTTCACACTGCATTATATTTTGAGTTAAATTTTTTTCATCAACCTTTTTAGAGGTGTGCGATCTTCGTAAGTTATCCTTAGTTATATCCTTGTATATCACTCTCTAGTCGTTCTGTATATGCAATATTGCCATACTTTCGTATATGGTTTTTTAAAAGCAAATGTTATAAATTTGCTATGGATGTATAAATTTTTTCATTAATTTTCAATTAAATATTTCACGTTGTATAAATATTTCTCAGCCAATTCTGTTATTCGTCACTTGAAGAATCTAATACATCATCCTTGAAGATTTGAACTTCATGGGTGGGGATTAATAATTATTGTTTTCCAGTAAACAGGTTTTTTAACATCAAATATATATAGTGATCTAAATAGCTATTTACAATGACCTGTCATATAGTTCTGCCTCTCTATATATTTGTATATGCAAAATCTGTTGATATTGAATTTCCAACCCACAAAAGATGCCTTTTACATCATAACTAAGGCCATCCTGTCAGTCTAGCCCGTGTTGTTGTGTCAGTCATCTACACAGGTAAGAGGCTTGTTTAGCAGAACGAATTTTCGCGAGCGCTCGTTCGATTTGCTGAACAGGCCTCAGGATGTGTAATAGCGGATCTGAACAGATACCACGTGGTTTTAAGCGTGATCCAGATCCTGTGTAGGAGAAGATATTTTTACCACCACGCCTATAGTCAGACGCAATAACATCTCCATTTTGGTTCTCTGTTATGTATCGAGGTATACTATACTAAACACATACAGGAAGATTACATGACTGACAATACCTTTCATAGAATTTGTTTGGGTGTCTCGCACATGTCAGTTGTTTTGGAGTGCATTCATATTTCTCACGATAAATTAAAACATCGTGGTATTTGTTTTGTAGTTCTATGACATATTTCTCTTTACACTGTAGACACGTGTCCTGTTTACACGTGTTACAGTAGAATTCTGTGTCATCCTGACATTGAGAACACTGACGTACTTTACACTGGGTGCTGAATCCTGAACCTATGAAGTGTCACATTCAGTGGGAACACCATCTGCAAAACCCTATAAAACTCATAGATTAAAAACTTGAAAATCAATTTTAAAATGTGGTTTTAAACTGCATACTTGTAACCAACAATAAGTATTTCAAGTGATTCATACGTCGTATGTACAATTAACTGTCGTCTTCTATGTGTAAAATTAAATGTGACAACGACTATAGCAAGATTAAAATATATAAAGTGAAAGGTACACAGACCCCTGTATGAAATATATTGGAATAACGAACAATATTCAAGATCAAAAGTGAACAATACAAATTAGGAGCTAAGCAAACACGGACCTCTAACACAACAGAGGTGGGATCAGGTGTCATGGAGGAGTGAGCATCCCCTGCTGGGCGACGTCACCCCTGCCGTGTGCCCCTTGTCATGATCGGGAAATAACGGTAAAACTGTCGTCAATTCTGTAAATATCAAACTCATGAGGTAATTTACATGCATTATCAAACCAGGGAAATTCGTAAACAATTCAGTATATGAAAATAATAGCGTAACAATTTGAATGTTATTTTCAGATACAGTGCAAATATTAATTACGATTGAACGACAGACTGCATTTCCAAACAAGGTCATTCATTAGATCATATACAATACGACTTAAGATAAGATTTTTGATATCCTGAGGGTCGAGACGTAAACCCATATGCAGATAAATAAATCTTGTACGGTACCTAATTTGCAATATTGATCCACTAGATGTGCATGTCGACAAATTATGTCTCTTCAGGGATACTTGTGCCAAAACGTTTGAAATCCGAAAGATTTAATTAAAAACCTTTGAAGAAAAAGCGGAGTGCCAAAGACTAGAGCCAAATGTCGTTATCGATGGACCATAGCTATGCAGGAAACTGATACGTTGCTACCGGTATCTAAGGAAAGTTGATGATAGAAAAGTTAAAGTCATCACTGGTATCATTATATTTAGTTAAAATTTAAAAATAATTCAAATGACGTTGTAAGCTTTCGTTACTTTCTTAATGTCAGAGAGGTCCAGTCTTTTATTCCACCAGGTTTCAGTTGGAAGTCTAGACTTTGTGTTTCTTACATATGAATGGGATTATAATATTTTGCGTCGAGATTTTTGCAAAACGCGTGACACAAAATGAAGTACCACATTTATTTGGAATGTTACATTTCTAAATACATTTAAGATTTAAAAAAAAATAAAAATAGCATCGTTGTTTCGGATAAAAATTATCGATATTTATGTTGCTAGTTGCTACCAAATTTAATTCACACCATTAAGTTGCTTAAGAAAGATAATCGATATCAATGAGTAAAACCTACAGAGCAACGTCATTGAATATTAGAGCATCAGGATGTTAAAAAATGTATGAAGACAGGAAAATGTCTGAAAGATTTCAAAATGTTTCCAAACTTTCTTGAGATTGCTTACAGGTGTCTAAAATCAAATCATTCAAATGGTACACCTTTTTTATTAAGGATAAAAGGATTTTTTCTGGTGATTAACTCATGCGATACCCCAACATATAGCCTGGATATTGTTGCTATAATTTTTACATTACGGCGTCTCCATATGAGTGAAAAATTCTCGAGAAGGACGTTAAACAATATACAATTAATCAATCATTTTTACATTACAATAATTTTATTGATTTCACTGATATTTAATAATTAAGCTATAAAAGACAATTTGGGAAAATAATATCAATTCTTGATATAGTAATACCTATTGTCATGTAAAATCTGTTGAACTGATATTTGAGCTGTGAAATTGATTAAAAGGTTTTAATAAAGGTTAAGTCACTTGAAGTCATGAAACTTATTTCATTGTAGTAATTAATTAGCATAATTAGTTCGTTCAATTATGTAAATCGCACTTCACCCGAGTATACCCGATAGACCGGAAGCATTTCATAGCGGTCCGGATTTCTTTCTTTATTAGTGTTCTTAAAAATTTCCAACTCAACATGTAATTAAGTATGAAAATATCTAGTGTTTAGTAGTTTAGTAGTAGTGCTAGTTGTTTTTGTTTCTCTTTTTTCAGTTGTTCTTATGACTTTTTAACTTTTTTCTTTGTCCTGAGGAAGGGACAGGGCGTCCCGAAAAATTGACAATTTTTATTGTTCGTGTTGTTGTTCATTTTTAGTGCTATATATATATATATATATATATATATATATATATATATATATATATATATATATATATATATATATATATATATATATATATATATATATATATATATATATATATATATATATATATATATATATATATATATATATATATATATATATATATATATATATATATATATATATATATATATATATATATATATATACTATATATATATATACTAGGGTTGTTAGAAACGTTCGCGGACACATTGAATTACGGAAAATCTATCGTGTATTGTGAAGTATGACCTATGTCTAAATAAATTCCTACATTTTGTTTATTATTATGTATAAAAAAAAAAAGGCCCATTTACTAAAATCTTGAAATTTTAAACAATTTTTACTATGAGGTCATGGGATTCACGGAGCAATCACTTGACGTAAGCGACGTGACAACCAGATTTCAACCCGTTAAGTTTTGATTCAGTTCTATACATTTTTCATTTCTTCAGATTTTTCTTACCTTTTTTCTACTTTAAAATTTTATATCTATATCAAGACATGTTACTTTTCCACTATAATGTCTTTTGTACTGATTTAGATTGTTCTGATTCGGATATTATTTGAGATCTTCAAAATGCAGTTAGTCGATCAGGTAAGGAAACTATATAACTATGCAAAACCATGCGATAAGGGGGTATTAATTGAAGTAGCGATGGAGTTAATCATTAAAAATGTTAATCCTTACATTCGTACAAAGCTACAACCATTTAAAAAAAATTTTTTGTATGGGTATGAAATTCCAGGCAGCTTCAAGAACATTATTATTTTTTTTAGACATTTTCCTGTCTGCACACATAATTTTACGTAGTGCAGTGCTCCATGACGCTCAATGAAATTCCGATTTTTGGCTGTGTTTTTAAGCGTTGATCATTGGCTATTAAACAGTCATATACCCTCCAATTTTATCCAAATTTCTCCCAGTGACGTTTTGTAAATACTAAGCGACAGGTAAAATATCATACATCTCTTTGCTCTTCAATTGTGCAATTTTTAGTTTTAATAAAGAGGCTTTGTGATGTAAACGTGTCAAAATGTAGCATGCTCCGTGAATCAAGTTTTATCAAAATAATTAAGCTATATATTTTTCAATGATCACCGGAAAGCAATAAATATTTGTATATTTATCAGAAAATTGGTTAAAATTTTATCTGGAAAGTTTGACCGGTTTCGTGGAAATAGCGCGCTCACACAATAGAACTTGTCCGCGAACGTTTCTAACACCCCTCGTATATATATCCCTTGAACAAGTCAGTAAAACGTGAATAATTTTAAGCCTTGTTTATAGTCAAAAAATGGAGACGTTGATCGGATATTTAGTCATATCCATGTCGATAAATATCGCCATTAAATGTTTATAAGCAAATTATATATTCATAATTATGAGCAAATAGAATAGTAGTTATAAGCATGAAATATTTACCAAACATCAACAATATTTTCTAAAGTCAAACGTTCTGCTCTTGTCAGCCTTGAATTTCGATTATATATCTAATCGAAAGCAGTTACATTTGGGTTTCCCACATTTACAATCAAAGTACTGGAAGTACTGAATCGAAGTGACATTTTAGTCAAGATTGTATGTTGTTTTACGTCACATTTGGGAATTTGTAACTCATGTAACCATGTACCGGCGAAGGGTTTCAAATATAAATTCTGCACTCATGGTCATTGAGCAGCGGGGCTTTTTTATCGTGTCAACACCTGTCGTGATACGGGACCTCAGTTGTTTTTAAGATCTCATCGGAAGGAATTGTGACTTTTACTTTAATTGCCAAGCCCTATGCGAAGGAACATTTGCTACCCATTTTTTCAACTTTGGTCAGTCGCGGCCGAAATTCGAACTCACGATCCCCTGTTCAACTATCAAGCGCTCTATCAACTAAGCTACCGTGGACGGTATTAGTCAAGATAAGTTTATCGAAAAAAAATAGTGCATTTCCTTTCCTTTCATTACTCATTGATACCGACTTACATAAGCCCCAGGTCCATTTGCATTTTATATTGATTTGTCAATATGAAGGTACAAGGTTCAGATTGATTGGAGAGGGGATTGGATTAGAGACCTCTTTACCAACATAATTATATTGACATATTTATTCGTTATTGTTATTGTTCTTGTTGGTGCTGTAACATTTCAATCCCAGTGCCTAATAAATTCAGACATTTTATGGTATTCCATATTTATAATTACGGTTAGGGTTATATCGAAAAACATAACCTATCTATTTAAGCACTGCATTCTTTTATATTGTGAGTTAAAACAACGTGCACCAATATCGAAATGACAGATCGGTATAATAACACAGACATATAACGTAACATGACATGATTGGTTTACATTTCTGATGCTAAGCAATATAAATAATTTTTTTTTTTTTAAACTATATAAAATCATTTTTCCCTCTTATTTTATATGTAAAAACTAATGATCGTAAGGCTGACAGACTCTACAAGTTAGCCGGCCAGATTAAGCATAAGCTTTTATTTTTTAAAAAAATATACAATTAAAGTAAAGCTCTGATATATGCATTTTGACACACAAATTCTCTACCATGTCTGTCATATTACGATATTTTGAAACGATTTACAATTCAAAAATTATATTTTATTTATGGAAATAATAATACACAGGATTTTATCACTTATACAAATAATGCATTAAATGTGAAAAAAGTATTTCATATAAACAAAACCTATATCGTAGTTTGTAAATGTGCGTACACGTGTTAAAAACTGCAGAAAACAACTGCAATTTTCCATTAAATCTATTTGATTCACGTAACAATGAAGTACACATATTTTGGTAGTAAATAAAATAATTTGGAGGGACTTCGATCTTATGACTGGCGTCATAATTTCATAAATATTATGGATTCTGTTGGAGATTATGCCTGGCAATGGACCAACATTTGAAATCAAAATAATACCAAAATAAACACATAAGATTATACGACTCTTCAACTTTATATACAATTCCCCGTGAAAAATTAAGTCCCGTTTTTTTAACATTTACAATTTATTTTTTCAATAAAAACGAAACTAAAACATACGTTGTCATAGGTCATTAGAAAAATTTTTTTTAAGACATTCTGATTGTACACAAAAGTTCTCTTTAATTGTCATTGAAAAAGATGATTTAGTTTCTGATTGACAATATCTAATGTGGGTTTTGGTTGAAGGATATGGAGATAGCGAACAGTATTCAATACCAAAGTTCATAAAACAATACAAAATAGGAGCAGAGCAAACACGGACCTCTGAAAATCAGAGGTGGGATTAGGTGCCATGGAGGAGTGGGCATCCCCTGCTGACCAGTCACACCCGCCGTGTGCTCCTTGTCATGATGATGAAATAACGAAAAATTCCGTCGTAAATTCAGTGTATAAATATTAAGTATGAAAAATGTCAGTCAGAATTTGAAATTGTATTTGCTGAAAAGGTCATTGTATCGACCATAGAACTTAAAATGATGTCTTTAAACGAGACTGATGGTATTCTTGTTTCATCAACTTGTTTGTCAATAATTTACCTCGTTTTAAAAATTGTTCATACGTAGAGCATGCTCTTGCGTATCGAATCAATTGAGATATATTTACTTCGTATGCAGGTGTTGAAGGTATATTGCTGCATAAGTAAGGGAAGTTGAAGATAGAAAAGTTAGTCATCACGTTTATCATATAGCGTGGTGTTAGAATACCATTAACGTCTTTTTCAAATAAAATATCGAAATTAGAAGCAGATGTGTCAGACTTTGTGGTATCATTTATCTCAAGCTCACCAGGGTATATCGTTTCGACGTAGAATGGAAATTACAATTGTTAATTGACAATACGTCGTCGATATATCTAAATGTCGAGTTGAAGGCCAGAGCAAGTGTTTTCTTCTTTTCAAGCGTAAGATTTCGCACAAATTCTGCTTCATATGAATATAAAAATAGGTCTGCTAGTACCATATCTTTCAACAATTTATTGGAATCCTAATAGGTAACAGTTGTGCCACGCTATAAGCATACTTATTTTTTATTTATATGAATAAGAATATGTTCGAAAGATTATACATTAAAAAAAAACACTGATGGCCTTCAACAGCTATTCAGATATATCGATGACATATTGTCAATCAACAATGGTTATGTCCATTCGTACATGTATGTTGACACAATGTATCCCAGTGAACTTGAAATAAAAGGTACCAGTAGGTACCAGTAGATATATATCTCAATTGATGCGTTACACGAGGTCAATCTAAAACGAGGTAAATTATTTTCATTTTTTTTCGTAGTAATATTTTATTCTCAAATGGTTATATACTTTGATCCTTGATGTGTTTTTTAATCAA